>NC_083362.1:22731029-23037058 GCF_030254825.1 Meriones unguiculatus | reverse complement strand
CCTCCCCTCCAGACCAGGATGTCCACCCTGTTCTCTCCATTGCTCAGCATTAGCTGGTTGTGTTATTAGCATTATAGAGAACAAATGGTAGCATGTTTACACAAACTTTGAGACAGGTGATGCTTAGAATAATTATCACAATGCAATGTCCAGAATGAAACCAGATGGTGGGGTAGAGTAATCAGCATGTGAATGAACAAGGGTAAATTGTATACATACCACAAGAACATTATACCAACAGGTACTGTTTTTGGCTTGCTCCTCATGGCTTGTTCAGCCTGCTTTATTTATAGACTTCAGGACTATGAGCCCAGGGATGGTACCACCCACAGTGGGCTGCCCCCTCTCCCAGTCAACAATAATTAAGAAAGTGCCCTACAGGCATTTCTACAGCCCTATAAAACTATCCATCATAGTATTTATATTTTAAAATATTTATCCATTTGTGTGGGCCTATTTTCATTCTGGAGTTAAACTCAGCTGTCTCCATCTTCATACTATGTGCTTTAAAACCCTAACATTTAAAAAGTTTGAAACCACCCTGAAACTAGTAATAAAACTAGTCATTTCACAATGATGTAATAAGTCTTTTTATATGAAGTACCTCTGAGACACTTAGAGTAGGATTGTGCCCACAGAAAATAATGGATGTATGTTTCATCCATTTCATCACACGTATGGATGTGATTGTTGTGTGTAAGGCTGTGCTTGTCCATACTTTTGAGGATGAGTGAATGGGCCTTGGAGCCAGGCTAGTTGGCATGCGGAGTCCTGTGCTGCTCTTAAGTAGTAGTATTTAACCAAATACTTCCAAGTGAGGTTAATAGAATTTTCTTCAAGGAGGAAAGGTTATATCACATAAATTATGTCTTTTGGCATGTCAAAGATGCTGAAAACCTCATTCTTTTCATTCTCATTTCCCACTACAAATCTATTTCCTTAACATATCAGTGTAAATTTCCTAATGCTATTCTGTAAATTCTTTGGGGGATAATTATATGAAGCAAATATTTTTATCATTAGGGAACAGATTTTGTTTCAGTGCACTTCAGTTTCTGGTAAGAGCACAAGCCTCACTGGTGAGAGAGGCCCAAGTCTTAATTATGCAGATTGTTTGTTCACTGAATTTAAACCTAGTTGGTGGTAAAATAAATTAAATAGAAACATGTCTGGTCTCTACATTGAAAGACGTTCCAGTGGCTAATAGCATCAGGGTTCTTAGCATGCTAATTTTGTTGTATTAGCTGCTTCTAGTTATCAAGGAAACTACCTTGAATTCAGTAAATCATCCATTTCCTTTGGCTGAAACTCCTCTGTGCTGGGACGAAAATAACAATCTCTTGTCCTTTTCCTTTGCTGTCTGTTTTAGTCTGAGAAAATGCTGTGTTTCCAGGCTCCACACACCTATATAGATAAAGTGAATCCCCTCCACAGTTATACGTGCCCACACACACATACACACACGCACACACACACCTTATGTTGAGTACAGTGTAAGAACTGAGCAACCAATGAAACCTGCACAGGTTTAAAGGGACTTTGGAGAGGTGTTTTTGTTGTTGTTTATGTTTTGTTTTGCTTTGCCTTAACAAATTAATCCAGTTAATTGTGGATGCATGGAGGAGATGCTAGAGACTTTGAGTAGGTTGTTTTTTATGTATTTTAAAAAGTGTTTTCTGAGTTGGGGAGATGCTTTAATGGCCAAAATGCCTCTTGTGCAAGAATGAATGGCGACCCGAGTTTGTACCCTATCACCTGTATGAAAGCTAGACATGGCAGTGCCAACAGCTGAGCTAAATTGATGACCTGTAAGCTTAATTAGAGACCCTATCTCAAGAAATAGACTTAGGGTTATGGCTCAGTTGCAGAGTTCATGCCTAGGATGTTCTAGCTCCATGTTCATTCGCCAGAACCAAAATAAATAAAGTGAATAGAGAAAGAAGAATACAGCATCTGATGTTGAACTCTGGCTTCCATATGTGCATGTGTGGCTGGATGAACGTGTAAAGACACCCACATGCACACAGAGCCACACACATTCACACGCTCACACCCACCAAACACAAATCTTTCAAGAACTTTCCAGTCATTTGTCTCAAGCAGTCTAAGGACAGATTTTAATTATTGCTATTTTGGAGTTCAAATGTGTAAACAACAAAATTAATAGCATAATAACAAGATCACACACCTGAAGGGCTTCCAGAATGCAAAACACATTCATCTACCTGAGTTCCCTCCAGCCACATAACATAGGAAGGGGCAGTGGAATGATTGGCCTTGTTTAGAGATGGCTATTTCTGTAGAGTCAGGAAGGAGAGTTCCTAGCATGGCCGCAGCTAAGACACGTTCTTTCGTGCCTACCTCAGTATTACTTTTTTTTTTCCCCTTCATACAGTCTCCTGAACACATCAATAGGAACAGAAAGTTAAAACCCACATTTAAGCCTTCACTATCTCATGCTTTTATTTAGTCTTGTTAAATACTCTTAAGTTTCTAGGTAGAGTTTACACAGCACAGCACAGGGGAACAAGTGCAGTAAGATGTTTTGAAGATTCATCTAGCCAAACTAACTCACAACAACCTTGTAATTGAATTAATTAGTTACTGTGTCCCACATACCCTGCACCAGCATTAGTGCCTCCTGCAACTTTCATTCTGTTTTGCAGTTAGAATTGTTATAATTGCTTTATAAATTGTGTTACTCGTTAAATTACAGGCTTATTTTTGTGTCTCATATTTAGTATCTGGAGTAGAACAGAAAAATTATTATGCCTGTGTTCTCTTGGGACTCTCTGGAAGTTGCACAGTGACATCATCTGGAATTTAGTCTGGTAAGTTATATTTTGTTGTTTATGTTTGTTAACCATTATGAGAACAGGACATCATAGTGTGTGATAAATGCTTCATAGATGAACAGGTGAAAGTGGTGTCCATGTATTCTTATCTTTGTGTGTGCCATAGTCATGAGATTATAATGGCTGTAATTGCAATTGTGGTAGCAAGCATGCTAAAATTCTTTGAAACGTTTGATGCTTTCATGTTTTTCTGAAGTTCCCATAGGACATGGGCATTCTTAGGGAATAGTATTTCAGAATATATGATAGAGGTAGTTGATCAGATTCAAGGGATATGTTAATAAACATTATACCCAGAACTGCTGAAGTAACGTGCAAAACATCCTAGTTATGTATTTTCATAAATATAGTAGCTGAAGGACAACAATAGTTGTAATTTGCTGCATGTGTGATGCTCCTTTATTTTATCGAACTGTGAATTTAAACCTGAAAGCATGCAATATTTTGCCATCTTTTAGTTTCCCTCTCCCTCTCTCCCATGCCTGTATTATGCTCAACATAATTGTTTGTGTGGTTCAAGTCTTTGATGGGGCAAGTAGTTAAAAATAGCCTTGTAGCTCTTTAGCATTTTCAGGACTGGATTGGTGTGAGTGTCTGCTCTTTGAATCCTTGTGATTTCTTGCTGTGGCTAACTTTGAGGTCATTGTCTTTGGAGAAGTCAGTTCCATAATCAGTGGTCTCTAAATGGTCAGCCAGCTGTAGAATGATTTAAAAGGATAATGGCGGAGTGCGCCAATGTTAAATAGAGGTGTCATATCTAATTCATTTAACGCACTTTAAAGATTTTGTTTTTTATTTTGTGTATATGTGTGGGTGCATGGGTGGGTTTGAGCAAGTGCATGTGGTACTTCCAGAAGCCAGAAGACTACATCGAATCCCCTGGAGCTGGTCTTCTTAGAGGTGGTTGTGAGCCAACATAGATACTGGAAGCAGATCTGGGCCCTCTGCAAGAGCTGTACATGCTTTTAACTGCTGTATATCTCTCCGGCTTCCAAGGAGTACTTTTAAAAACTGAAAACACTACTAGAAATCTCTTTTCAGAGGAGAAGTAGTTAAGAACTCACAGTACATTTGGAAAGAATCTATCTGGGACATTGACCCACCCAACTAAAGTGAACTAGAAGAGATGGAGGGGAATCTACAGCAATCGATGTACATTTGCATGGTTTTCTGCATTTATCTATGTGTGTATGAATGTGCCTTTGTACCGTTTTTAATGTGCCTGTTATATTTCTTAATAAAGCATTATGAAAGAGCTACAAAAGGTGAAGGGATTCAGCTCGAGGGGCGTGGTCACTGAAAATGATGCATAGAGGATATCCATCGAGTTGCCTTTGACACTGAGGCTGTGTAGCCAAGAAATTCTAATGTTTTGGAGAATGATGTAAAACTTGGCAATACATTACCAAAACCTCTTAAAGTCAGGTTCATTGAAGGATAACTTGTCTGTGATAAAATTTATTAGAGTATAGTTTGGAAAGGTTCCTGTGTTCCTTTGTAGTGTGTTCCCTCTCCTCTCCATTGATTAATTTCTGTCCTAATTATTTTGCATTTTTCCAGAATGCCATATGAATGAAATCATTGTATATAGCCTTTCCATCAACTTATGTCACTTGTTGGTTTCCTGGTTTATACTGTTTGTTGCTGAGTGGTATTTCATTGTATTCATGCCTCACACTTTTTCTGTTTCTTGAAATGATGTTTGGATGCTTGCCAGGTTTTGATAGTTATGAATGATGCTGTTATAAATATTTATGTTCATGTCTTAGTTTGAACATTTATTCACACTTTTTTTGGGTAAATTTTTAAGACTAAGGTTGTTGGTTTATTTAATAAGCATTAATTCACCTTTATAAACCATGTTAGGCTGTTATTCAGTGTACCCCTAAGTAACTAATACACCAAAGTGCATTGAGATGAAGTCAAATCTCATTCAGCATAGACTTATTTAGTTTTATATCCAATTTTAGCAAGTTTGGTTAGCAGATCTTTTCAACCTTCAGTGGATTAAAATGAGTAAATTTGAAGGCCTTGGGGATAGTGACTGTAAGCAGACAAATTAACGTCTACCTGAGTGACTTAAAGAGGCAGCTATCAGGAGAGTGGAGTTCTGGCAGACACAGTTGGCAAGCTTCGAGACCTTGATGCATATTAAAGTTGCCTGGCTTTTTTGTTATTGTTATTGCTTTTCATTTGCTTTTAAAGTATTTTTTAAAGAAAGACTTGCTTATTTATATTTTCTGTGTTCAAGTGTTTTGGCCTCATACACGTGGGTACCCTGTGCATATGCATGCCTAGAGCGCCCTTTGGCCCAGAGGAGGGCATCTGAGCCCCTGGAACTGGAGGTGAAGACTATTATGAACAGCCATGTGGGTCTGGAATGAGAAGCTGGGCTTCAGGGTGTTCTTCTCTGCCATTCCAACAGCAGAGGCCAAGTAGGTAAAGTCCCAAGATTAAGGGAACCCGTGGACTCGTAGTCATGCCTGAGAGTCCTCACCAAAGAATGGCTCTGTTCTGTGCTGTTTGGTTCAGGCCCACTGTGAAAAGGATTTTGCGAGCATGATAATATTTTTGTTTTGTGTGTGTAAGATGGTCACATCTGCTTTGTTTTGTAATATATTGCTAAATATTGCTAACACAGCAAGGCATGAAGCATTGTTTTGATTTTTGTTTTTTGTTTCTCGAGACAAGGTTTTTTGTATAGTCTTGGTTGTCCTGGGCTCACTTTGTAGACCAGGCTGGCCTCAAACTCATAGCAATCCCCCTGCCTCTGCCTCTCTTGAGTGCTGGTTTTAAAGGCATGTGCCGCCACATCCGACTAACAAAATTTTTTTTAAGAAAAATAATTGTGAGGCTTGGGAAATGGTAGTCAGGAAAGGACTAAGTCCAATCACACATTTGTAATCTAGCTTCGGGAGGGCAGGGAGAGGTAGGTCTCTGGGGTTCTTTGGGCATTCATTGTAGCCCACCTTTGGAGTTTCAGGGTTATGGAAGTCTGCCTGTAAAAAACAACCTACCAGCAAAACAAAACAAATCACAAAGAAGATGGCTCTTACAAATAACACCATAGGTTTGCCTTCTTGGTGTCCATGTGCGTGAATATACATTTATATTCACACCCCACACATGAACACAGTTCTCTACTTCCCCGTTTCTACTTCTTGTGTGCATGCATGCGCATGTACTCATGTGCGTGTGCGAACACACACATACAGGCATATTTTTGTATATCATCTTTGAAAAACACCAACTATTTTTAGAGCTGGTCTAAGAAGCTAGGGCATTTGTACAGTGTCTTCAAAATGTTATCTTTTGGCCAAATGTATAGGAAATTTGGCTTCTTGGAGAGTGTTAGAACTGTGCACATTGTATACAGATGTGGTCCTCTGACAACTCATACGGGTGCATAGGGCATCTCCTGTGCATCTATTGTAGCTGTACTTTGCTTTAGTCTCAGCCAGGACTCATGTTGCGGTAAGACATACTATATCCATTACTTTAAATTGCACACTCTGAGTATTTTCTAGAATGTGTGTGTGTGTGTGTGTGTGTGTGTGTGTATAAACGTTTTTATGATTTGTTGAAGGAAATTGGATACTTAGTTTATAAATCTGTAGAAGATATATCTACATCGGTTAGAAGTGAAGCTATCAGAGTAGAGATCAAGAATGGAAGCCATCTCTGTTTTACTTATCTTTTTTGTTTGGAAAGGCAAACACATTGTCCTTTGGACACACATTCTTCTTTTCTTCAGCGATTCCTATTTATAAGCAATGAGAGTAGAAACAGGATGCTCTCCTGGTGAACGTATAGATTGCACTTTATAAAAGTATTTACGTTAGCTTTTGGTTATATAAAATAGTACATTCTCTTTGTAGAAAATGGAAACATTTTACATAAAGCTTTGTGGCCATTGCTAAAAAAAATTTACAAAGCATATGTTCTTTGACTCAGCATTTTAGTTTTGGAATTTCTTGCAAAATTAGTCTTCTCTGTCTCTGTTTCTCTCTGTGTGTATGTGTGTATGTGTGTGTGTGTGTGTGTGTGTGTGCACATGTAAATAGGAAACAAGGGAAAGTGCATTTAAATATTAATAAGGGTTTCTTTCAGGTATAATATTGGTAGGGAGTGAAGAGAGATTTTGGCTTTGATAGAATGTCAATATAAGTTATTTGAATTGAATTTCTTTCAGTCTGCGTGGATTATTTTAGAGGGTTCAAAAATATTAAAAAGTTCAAATAATTATTGAATCAGGCTGGTGAATAATGGAAAGGGGTAGAAAGTGTCTGGTTGGGGAAAGTAGTTAAAAATTGTCTGTGAACTAAGGCTGTTTGAAGATCTCTGCAGCTCCTTAAGGTAATGTGGAGAAGGATGGCGCTCTAGACTGTAGCATGAAGAATGGCGCTAAAGAACTGTGGCATGGAAGATGCTGCTTCAGAACGCTAGCACTGAGGATGGTGCTCCAGGGTGTAGCATGGAGGATGGTGCTCTAGCATGTAGCATGGACAGTGAGTCTGTCTTCAGTGTGCCCCTCACGAGAGTTGGCTGTGCCCATACTCACAATACTTGTGCTATCAGGTTATCCTTCAGGAAATCCCTTCTGTCCCTTCTCTCCAAGAGTATTATGCTATATCTGAACTTCACTAGATCCTTTGTGTCGTGACAACTGTTTTCTGGTAATCTCATACCAGAGTTTATGACAGGGATGAGAAGGGTGTGTTAAGGGAGGACAGCAAAGTAGATCAATGTCTTCATTGTTTGAAAGAGTCCAGCTATAGAATTACATATCCTTTGACATCTCAGCTTTAGGATGAAAAATTTCAAGGGCATAGTGTGCTAATGATACATGAATATACATAACAGGAAGGGTAATGAATCAGTGAATTCCTTTGAGTTTTAGGTGGAATATAGGCCTTAGGACACAGTGTTTCTCAAAAAGAATTCTTTGTGTATCACTTGTGAAACCACACAGAACTAGTCCAGGGAGCTGTAGCACTTAGACTACTTTCAAACTGTTGATATTTGTGTTCAAAGTTTAGAAGTTCATGTTCTCTTCCTAGAGAGTATAAAAGAACTGAGAGATCTTATTAGAGCTACACTTTTTTGAATATTGTATGTGTTATTGTTTGGATCTCTTGCTTTTAGTATCAGCCCAAATTCACAATTTTACACTAATTAGTAGTGGAAATGTGTGATTTGTAATCGAGGAGTCACCTAGTTGAATGATTCTTCATTTATCTTAAGTCACATCTCTACCCATTATCAGCTCTTTGCTGTTTGTTTGAGAAGATTTTTACTTGTCACTTCACATTTTGTATTCACTTGCTTAAAAACAGTTTCAGAAGCACTGGGTTGACTTATCTACATTAGACTTTCCTAGTTGTATCTTTTTGTGCTTCTGTGTGTATGTGCATGCTTATATATGTGCAGGTACATGAATGGGCCTGTGCTCATGTGTGCGTGTGTGTGCATGTGCCCTTGTACATGCATGTGTGTACATGTTAGTGTGCATGCAAGTGTTTGTGTATGTGTATGTGTGCGTGTGTGCAAGGGGGGGTACAGAAGACAACTTGAGGTATTGTTTCTTAGATGCTATCTACCTTCCTCCTTTTTAAACAGCTTCTCATTGACATGAAACTCGCCAAGTGGGTGAGGCTGGGTGCCCAGTGAGTGAGTCTTAGGGCTCCGTCTGCCCCTGGATGACAAGCTCTTGTCCTGTGTGCTTGATCTTAGCCTGGATTCAAGGGATTCTGCTCAGGGCTTCGTGCTCTCCAGACAAGCACACTGCTGACCTAGCTATCTCCCCAGGACGATAGTTTTGTTTTCTATTCTAGACTCTTTTTTTTTTTTTCCATAGAAATTTTACTGCTTCTATTAGTGTTTTTCTGTTAACCTTTTCCCCTTCGAATTGCTGTTTTGAATCTTCTGCCCCAATGATGGATAAAAGGCATTCGTGGAAACAAGAAGGGTATCTTAATGATGTATAACTTAGAAACATTGGATCTTGATTTTTTGTGTGGGCATGCTTGTGTTATGTATGCATGTATATGTGTGTTTGTACTCACCCATGATGCACCTGTGGAGGCCAGCAGTCAACAATGAGGGTCATCCTTTATCACTGTCCACCTTATTTTGGAGACATGGTCTCTTCCTGGACTGGACCTTACTTTTTTGGCTAGACTGGCTAGTCAGTTGGACCCAGAGTTTCTCCTGTCTTCCTCACCCACCATCTCTAGAATTATAAATGCTACAGTACCTGATTTTATTAGGTGCTAGAGATCTGAATTCAGGTCTTGATTCTTACACAACAGGTACTTTGCCTATTCTGCTGCCTCCCCACCCTTGTGGGTGACTTCTAGAGTCACTGTTTATTACTTCTGCAGAAGTGATGTTTTGTTTTGTTTTTTACATTTATGTGCAAATATTCATGAGAATATTTGTGATCCTGTCTTAACAACAATACTTTCTAAAATGAAGTCATTTTAGAATATGAAACAAAACGCTGAGTCCTGAATAAACTTGCTGAAAGTAGGAAGCCCATAGCAGTATTTCTATGGAAAAACCTGGAGAAGATTCTGTGATATATAAGCCATCTCCAGTTAAAGTCCTTGTGCTGAATTTTCAGTTAAGTGATTTTCAACTAAGAAACTTGGAGGCTGTCGTGTAGGTCAATGGAAGAGCATGTCTTTAGTATTCACAAGGCCCTGTGTTTAATCAACATCCACAAACAGCATGAAAATACTTCCTATGAAAGAGTTCATGTCTCAAAAAGTACCTCCAGGTGTGCTGGTGTGCACCTGTAATCTTCAGCTTACTGTGTGTGTGTGTGTGTGTGTGTGTGTGTGTGTGTGACTTGGAGACAGGTCATTCTTTGATGTCAGTTGTTGTTTTTTTTTTTTAATTTTAATTCTTGAATTAGAAAAGCACCTAAGCCTTTTTTTTTTTTCAGTCGGAGCAGTTCTATTTAACAATCTGAGAAAAATGATTCTGTTATTTCCTCAGATTTTGCCTCAGTGTTTAAATTCATTCAGGAAATTCTCAGGAATTCAGTAACAGAATGTTTTCCTAGGCCCCATTGCAGAATGGGAGCTGCATGGGCCACTTGGTTTGGCCTCCTGTCTGAGTGAAAGGAAATGCTTGCCCATGGGTGTTCTCTCTGAAGCCTGGTTCCACACTGCCTTTGTAGAGCTGCACAGTAGGTGTTCTTTCAAAGAGCAACATGCAAGTGAGAAGATCTAGAGATTGTAAGGAACACAAGTTAGCTAAGTGTCACATTCATTCTCTTACTTGTGGAGGGTCATGGAAGGAGAGGGGAGACTGCTGAGGAGGGCAGAGACCAGAGGGAAAGCAGCAGGCCTGGTGGGTAAGTCCTGACAGTAAGGTGGGCTATATAATAAAGAACCGTATGCACATGTGTGAAAGTGTCAGTGAAACCACTCTTACTTACTACAGGGAGCATGAATAAGAATTGTTAGCAGTTCCTGAAAGCCCTGGTTCTTGCTCAGTATCAAAGCTTGAAGGTCTTGTTCAAATGTCAATCAGTACACTATAGAGATGGAGGAAGCCAGCCACGTAGCTGTTCTGAGAGTACACTCACCGTTTGTTGCTTGGGATAAGTGTACTAATACATGAGAGTTAATGCGCACAAGTGTTTTCCGGGTCTTAGAATTTCTCATGAGAAGTTCTGTAGGTAGCTGCTGCTTATATCATTGGGAGACTCATTCAGAAGTTTCACATGAGAACTGACCTGTTTTGCATTGGCCTTAGTTATTGCATTAGATATTTATGCTACAAGATGTTAATATTAAGTTAATAGAAGTTAAAGAAAAAAACATTTCAGAAGCGTTTACCATAGTGAGTGGGTTATGTCCTCACTTAGAATGTGGTGTGTCTCTCGTACCAGGCACCTCTTAATTGTTTCCCATGGAGATGTGTGAAGATCATTTTCATAGTTTTGTCCAGACTGAATGATATTTCTATTTGGCTCCTGAAGACATAAGGATACATTTTCATCTAATAGTAACATGTATTCATGACATGCCAGAGTTTGACCTTTATATATTTCTCTACCTATTTTCTGCAGTTTTCTAGTTTTCCAAAAACAATGTACCATTTTGGCCTGTTCATTTAAATCATTGTGTTCTGCTATCTTTATCTTCCATCTCAAAGATACTTCCTAAAAATTCTCAGTTTGCCTTGGTAAAGCAGAATTGGTACAATGTTGGAGCAAGTGTCCCATCACCCTAGAAGCTGGTGCTCGCACTTTACTCCTGCAACTCCATCCTTTTAAAACCTGCTCAGCAGTTTCCCCACTCCAGGCAAAGTAGATGCATCTCAGCGCAGTGTGTATGTGGATTGTCACCGAGTTCAGAATAGATAGGGTCTGAACTGTGGCCTCTCAGAAGCTTACAGAACAACTGAAAACAATAGGGTTGCTGGAAAACCATGAGTTGTCATGAAGTGCCAGACTGGAAAGAAATCTAAGCCAGTACTCACTCAGTGAAGGCAGATGACTACAGTGTCACTGTCCTGGTGGCTGTTGTAGGCTGTGTGTGACTGTGTGTGTGTGTGTGTGTGTGTGTGTGTGTGTGTAAAAGGAACTTTTATGGGTTTCATCTGTCTGTTCCAATTGTCTTGGATGCTTACTGCCTCTGTCTGTTACCCTAATCCAAGTCTGAAAGCTTCTAGCCTCCATACAATCTAACCTAGGCCTAGAACATTTTGACACTTATAGCTAAATAAACTCACCCTTTCTTAATTTACTGAGCTCTGGGTTGGCTGGTTCAGTTCAGTTGTTCTGGCTCAAACTTCTCTCCAAGCTGACTGATTCAATCTGGCTTTTCTCTCAGCCTCTGGATTGCTCTGCTTGGCCTCAAGCTAACTCCTGCAATCTTTTCTAAACTTTTGGTACCTTCTCATCCTCTGACTTGCTGTGTTTTCACCTGTGTCTAGCTTGTTCTCTCAATCAATATCTCCCTGTAAAACTCTCCTGGTAAATATGCCTTCTCTCTCTCTCTTTCTCTCTGTCTCTCTCACTTTTTCTCTGCATTGCCCCTTACGTAGCTTCCCTTTTGGTGTATCCTATTCTGTCAACTCTCTCCGATTCATCACTTTTTCTGCCACTCATTTAAATATCACTTTCAAACATGGGTACTGCCTTCTACAAACTAATTTTATTTTACCTTCATTGTTTGGGATTAAAGGCATGTACCAGATCACACCTGGATCCAAGCTTTTCTTTACCCAATATTTTCTCTTTACCAGGCTGTCCTTGAACTCAGATTTTCTTGCTTCTGTCTCCTGGATTATAGGTGTGTTTATATTCCAGCTGGATTACATAGACCTAGAAGATCTTTGGATGTGATCTCTTGCCAGAGCAGCCATGTTCTAAATTAAAATTCCTGTACATAGGTGTGCTCATGTACATGTGCACGCAAGAGTGTGTGTGCCTGTCTACGCCTGTTTGTTCCTGCCTTTTGCTCCTTGGTGCTGCTTACTTGAACCTCAACATGCCTCTGTTCCTGTCCTTTGAAGGTGACATATCAGATTGAATTGCTGCCTATTTGTCAGGTTGTGAAGGTTGAAGGCCTTAGATTTGTCCTCTTTTTCTCTTCTACATTACAGAGTTAGTGATCAAGGAAGGTTACTTTGTCAGTGGCCCAAAGTTTGATTAGCATGAAGATTGGGCATAGCTTGGAATGATTCTATGAGGTTCAGGAGCTGAGATGTCAGACAGGTCTAGATAGACTGGCAGTTACTGTTCAGGTCCTGTCAGTAGAGAAACAAGTTTCATTCTGGAACAGTAACAAGATATAACAAAACCAGTTACTTTAGATCCAGAAGGCCAGGAGAATAGTCTATAAAGTTTACAGTTAACTGTGACCTTGTGTGGATCTTTCTGATGGCTACTATGTTGCAGCTTCTTTATAGATGCAGCTATGGTGTTTCCAGCTATGGTGTAGATGGGGAATGTAGTGAGGACAGCTGGCCTCTCAAGAAGCAAAGCAGGAAGAAACTTCACAGATTTTCTGGTTCTCTTGGTTTTAGTTTTCTAATTGCCTAAAATCTAAACGAATACTGAACCCTTAAGAAACAGATCAGTGTTTTATAAAAGCTCTCTTGAGAATTATGTGACATAATAGCCTTTCTCAGTAAAATTTTCATATTAAACTCAGTTACTTGACATTTTGATTATTATTCTGAGATATTTCTTTAAAGCCAATAGAAATTCAGCTAAAGTAAAATTCCTCAGAAGATATTATGTTTTTTTCTATTATATTGTTCCCCAAAATTTGTATTATCTGCTGTTTTCTAGGAACCTCGCCATTATTCATGACAGTATGTGTCATTAGGTTTTCAAAACTACATAAAGTGATAATTGCAGCGAACAATCCTATTATTCATTGTGAATCATTCTTTTTATTAAACTGTTCAAGAGTAGTATCTTAGGCATTTTAAAATAAAATAGCCATGTGCTCATGATATGTTTTATGGTTAAATAGTCATATGAAATAACATTTGGTATTCTGTGTGTATTTTTTAAGTTGGTCTATTTTTATTTTATGTGTATGAGTGTTTAGCGTGCCTATGTCTACGCACCATGTATATGTGGTCCCTTCATGGCCAGTAGAGGGCAGTAGATTATCTGGAGGAGTTACAGATGGTTGTTAGCTGCTGTATGTGTGCTGGGAACCAAACCTGGGTCTGCTGCCAGAGTAACAGGTGCCTTTTCTGAGCCATTTCTCCAGATTTATTTTACAGATGTTTAGTATTCAGACTTACGTGCTATGTTCTGTTCAGTTAACTTTTTTTAACTACAGAATGACTTTTCTTTAATCCGTTGGAGATGTCAAAGGAAGGCATTTTGCAGGGTTTCCATCCGTTCTCTAAGTGCGCTGCCAAGAGGTCAGAAAAGTTATTGGGTAAATCGATCGGTCAGTAAATTGTGTTGTATTCCTCTTAAGCACAGTTATGAAGAATCGGTATGAGAGAAAATGTAATTTTCGAGTCAGATTGTTTTGAAACCTTCTGTGAAAACTTGTGTGCTTACCTTCGAGTCAGATTGTTTTGAAACCTTCTGTGAAAACTTGTGTGCTTACCTGTCTTTGTGTGTTGTTGAGATCTGTACTGAATTTCCAAGCCTACCTAGGAGTAAAGCTTGTTGTGCTTGAGCTGAGTGCTGACTTGGAGAAGTACCCCATTCTCGTTTCCTCTTGGTTTGAACATCTCTGTGAGGCCTCAGATTCTCGTTTACCTGCCCGTGCACTCTTGGATACAGCATGGCAGTGTTATCTCTCTGCTGTACTGTCTGTCTTCCGGACAGTTGTTATGGGTTCTAATGAGCTTGGTCCAGAGGAGCTTTGTGTTACCCTTTTCTAACCTGAGTCTGCTTACTTCTAGGAGTGTGCAGCCTGGTGCCTAAGATGGAAGTAGATATAAATGGGGAATCCAGAAGTGCCCTGACTGCCCTGCCCTTGCCTGTGGCTGAGGGGAGCTCGCCAGGAAAAGCAGAGGCAGAGAAGCCCCGCTGCTCTAGCACACCATGCTCACCCATGCGTCGGACTGTGTCTGGTTATCAGATCCTCCACATGGACTCTAACTATTTGGTTGGCTTCACAACTGGTGAGGAACTCCTGAAGTTAGCCCAGAAGTGCACGGGAGGAGAAGAGAGCAAGGGAGAAGCCATGCCTCCCTTACGCTCTAAGCAGCTGGATGCGGGACTTGCGCGCTCCTCTCGTCTGTATAAAACTAGAAGTAGGTACTATCAACCATATGAGATCCCAGCTGTTAATGGCAGGAGGCGACGGCGGATGCCCAGCTCAGGAGACAGGTGCACCAAATCCTTACCTTATGAACCTTATAAGGCCCTCCATGGGCCCTTGCCTCTGTGTCTTCTTAAAGGTAAGAGGGCTCACTCCAAATCCCTGGACTACCTCAATCTAGATAAAATGAGCATCAAGGAGCCAGCTGACACAGAAGTGCTACAGTACCAGCTTCAACACCTGACCCTCCGAGGGGACCGAGTGTTTGCTAGGAATAATACATGAATGACTTGCATAGAGTTCAAACCACTTTAGGTCAGCCTGTACTCGGCTAGAGAAAAAAAAAATCTACTGTCGTACTCTGTACATGACCCTTCACGTTAGAGATGGTTATATCAGCTAAGTGTTCCTGGAACATAAAAATTGTTTGGATCAAGTATTGGATACAGGAATGAAATCACAGGTACTTGGGGTGGGGCGGGTGGGATATCGTTCTAGAGCACGCGACTGCAAGGAAAACAGAATGTTGACCGTTAGTTTGCATAGCTTTCTAGCTAGGAAAAGGCTTTGGTGCAGTAATTTCACCTTTATGATTCGACACTCAAATTGGGAATGTTACCTGCTTGGTTGTTGCTAACTTGGTATGATTCATTAGAAATTTATATAGAAGTACTCACTGCTTCTTGGATCTCTGTATTTTACTATGAAATGTATGTGATGATTTGTCTTATCAAATTTAGAGCTTGAACACTGCTGAATTGGACCACTTTTTATTTTTAAATATTGAGTTTAAATATTTTATAACTGGTTTTGCACTGAAAACAATTAACATTTCAGATTAAGAAAATAATCTCTCTTTACTTGCCTCAATAATAATATTGAGCAATGGATTTTTTTATTTCCGCATGGAAAGTTACTGATCTCTATGGCTGTAAAATATTCCTTTATAGCATTATTAAAGTGTGTCTTAATGAAATTGAATTTGGGATACAAAGTATTTATTTTACAATGGGTAGTGGGTGGAAAGCTTTTCCAGAATGTTTCTGATGTGAAGTTTTCATCAGTTGGAAACATTTCCTTAGTGCTTATTTTCTGATTTAAATTCTACAAGGAACTTGAAAATGGAAAGGATTCTCTCCACTGGGTTGTTGGCATAGTACTGCTTGCATCTCAACTTCTTGTAAGTGAATATAACTAGCAGAGGCTCTCATGATTTTGACTATCAAATGCTTGAACTAAGTATAAAGTGATACCGCTCAGCAAGGCGTTGGGTCTTTCTGGGTTCAGTTCTCTGCAGCGTGGCACTCATCAAAATTCCAGTTTCAGGATTAGTGTGGGAGCCTAACGTACTCCTACAGTTTTAATGGGCTAATCCTGGATTACCTAACAGTTTATGTCTATCACACTGGTTTAATTTGTTGCTAAAGAAATAATTCCTTGTCTTTAGTAACAGAAGCAGCTCAACTATTCTTGACCACAAATGTATGTAACTTACCTTTTGTAAACATTTCTATTTCATTTACTCAGTCTTAAAGGTGCAATTTATTACTGATTTGGCATTTCTGGCTATATAGAATTACATATTTTATGTTTTCCTTTGAGCACTGTAAGTTTCTTAGGGGTTAGCAGTCTTGCTTATAAAGTAAGAACACTTTTTTAATTGACGAATGGGCCATTCCTGGAACAATCGTGATTTTCCTCTGTCCAAAATGAATGGCAAACTTTATTTAAAGCAGAATAAATGTTAGGAACCCCAGGAACTCCTAATTGAGGCTTACTCTTCACAGAGGCAGCCGTGTGACAACCTGTTTGAGAGAGCTGTGGAGAGGCTGCCTCATGTCTTACTGAATTGATCAGAGTTTTTGGTGGCTGGAAAGTTTCCGCTGTTGTCTATTTTAAAGTAAACTGCACCTTTGTAACATATTGTATTGATGAATGATCACTAAGATTAACTATATCTATACAGTCATTAGTTGGACAAGTAATAGAATCCTGTCAGATGCCAAAGAGTTGGGATTTTTACACTTAATGATTAAACACCGTTATTTATTGATGATTTACCCTCTGGAGCTGTATTATTTCTAACTATGAAATAAAAGGGTGATGTAAACACACATTGTTTTGTGGTGCTTTAAATGAAGTAGACCATCACTAGGCCAGCGAAGGATACACCGAGGGGGCTGGTGAGAGGCACTTGATTGAATGCCTGAGTTTGATTTCCAGGACCAACTGCTATAAGTTGTCCTCCAGTGTCCACATTTGTGCCAGGACACATGTGCACATGTGTGTGCATGTGAACACAAGTTAACAAGTACATGTATACAAGAATTCCACACACGCACTGTATTTCAAGGCCCTAGTTTCATGAAACAGAAACATAGGTACTTGCTGCTTGTTGACACTTCACGGTGAATCAGGAAGTTTCTGGCACAAATGAACCTGCACAACGCTTGATCTGACACAGTTGATATGACTTGTTACATAGCTGTAAATAACTTAAAAACTGCTTTCCTAGATGAAAAACTTGGGAGTTCCAAAGGATTATATTCCTGTGGTGGGTAGTACATTATCAGAGGAGGGGAGGAAGTCCGGGAAAGGATGGGAGGGAGGACAGGGAGATGTCATTAAAGTGAAGAAGGTTTGAGACTCAGAGGAAACACAGGGTAGCTGAGTGTCTTGTGGCTACTGTCCAGCTCAGTTTACAGCTGAGGGGAGCTGCAGGGCTGCTCTTGTCAGGAGCCAGGAAGGCAAGGCTTCTGAACATGGAAAGCCCGTGGTCTGAGAGCCCCAGATCCTTTAAACCACTGTGTAGCCAGGGCTCTTCTGTTCCAGGTGTATCTAGGCTGGTCTTTCCTCCTCATGTATTAAATGCTTGTCTGTGAGCTGCAGTGTCTTTCTTACTTGTTTTTTGTTTGTTTGTGTTTCTTTTTGATTTGGTGGTTGGTTTTTTTTTTTTTGGTAACTTTAAAAGCATCTGAGTTAACTTTTAAAGGCAGATTGAGCTCCCCAAAGGAAGGAGCATGCCTTAAATCTTGAGAAAAGCAGCCTAGTTTTCCTTATATTTTTCTACCCTAATATACTATTGTCTTAAAAACTCTTTTATTCCATTACAGTGGTTGAACTTTTTGCAATGAGACTTTTACTTGGTCCTGGTCAAAGTGTTTTTTTGTTTGTTTGTTTGTTTGTTTGTTTTTTCTCAATCACAGCAAGGAGAAGGGGGAGGTGGGTCACAGTTTACAAATGGTGTAAATGCTCTCAAAGAGATGGGTGAAGATGGGGGACAGGTCGTGCTGCTACAGTGCAGATTACGGCAAGTGCTATGTCACATTTGCCCTTTCAAACAATGATATTTGATTAGGGAGATTGCTGCAGAAGATTGCTTTGGAAAGATAATAAAACATGACCACAAAGCTGGAGGTGGGGATTGTCAGCATTGAATGATGCCTCTGTCTTTGTTATATCATTCATTATCACTATTATTTACAGTTTATTCGCTTTGTATCCCAGTTGTAGCTCCCTATAACACTCTTTGGGGTAAGAATTCTGAAATGGACTTCTTTGATGTGTTTCATCAGGAAAAATAAAGCTTTTTTTTTTTTTTTTTTTAGCTGAGAAATGATTAAAAGAATGGACGTGATTTTTTTCGCATGCTAAGCTCACAGAGCACTGTCTGCTCTGGCTGTGTGTGTGTGTGTGTGTGTGTGTATGTGCACATGTGCATGTGTTTGTATTTTGCCACTGTGAAGTTACTTTGTGCAAGGTTTTCTTTTTTTTTCAATGCAGTTTATTCAGGAACCTTGAACAATCATCTGACCCTGGGGAAAGCCAGCCCACAGCTTAAATAGCCTCTGGGTAGCCAACCCCAGTATGCCACGTGGGCAACGCAGATAGGTCCACATACACGGAAGCAAGCCAGATCCTCAGCCTTAGCCAAATGTGGAGTTGTTTGTGACAGAGAGCACTCACCATCGGGAAGGTGGAAGGCAGAAACCAGCTCCATCTTTAAGGCGCGGCATTATGCAGCTCTCTACAGTTCCCCCTTTTTGTTTTAGACACATCAGGCAAGAGTAGAGGTCTGATCTCTGATATTAGAAATAAATTGGGACTTTGTACTGATGTTCAAAGTCCCAATTTATTTGGGTGGCTGTTTAGGTGTCATCCACCCAAAGAGCATCAGACCCGTCAGATACCTTTTTCTCAGAGGGGGGACCTGGGGCATCAACCCGCATGCAATCAGACATGCTCTTCTCTGGGTCGAAAGCGGCTGACCCTGAGTACAGTGCTTAGCCTAGCATCCTGAGCGTAACATTTTAGCTTTTTATGGTAGCCAGTGCAAGGTTTTCTTAAATGGTTTTAGAGAGATGTCTGAAGCCAAATTGGAACTTTGTTACCTCTGTTCTTGTGGCTGTGTTTGATGTTTATATCTGTGGGAGAGCACAGGGTGAAGAAGGGAAGCAGCAGCTGGGCTGGAAGAGGGTATCTGCATAGTCCATCTATTCCTTAGATGCTCTGTCTGGGCTACTCTGGAGAAAGCTTTGAACGCCTTGCTTTAATAGAAGAGTTAGCAGCACTTTCTGAGTGCTCTCAGAGAGCATTCCTGCTGTGTGCTGATGAAGAAGTGGGAATATGGCTCCATGCTGACCTCTAGCCCCATTTACCAAGAGGAATATGCTTTGCCACACTTCTGAGTGTCAGTCATGGAAATGTATCTTTAGAAGTCTTTGCATCCTCTACCTCTGGCCCAGGACTTCAGGAAGGGAAAATAACTTAGGCATCAACAAGTATGTGAACTCAATGAAATTCAGGCTTCCGTTTAGGTTGGGGATGGAGGAGCAGAAATTGAAGCATGCTCACCACCAGACTCCTTACAAGTGCATGTGGCCAACATAACAGTCTTTCCTAGAACCCAGATGTGGTCTGTTTCCTTATCATTTGTTAGGCCAACCATTGGGCAGCTGTGACAGACTGATGAGTGTGAGGCAGGAGAGAAAACATGTTTTCTCAGACCCCAGGATATCTTCCATGATGAGGAACAATGGGAATGAAAAACGGTATTCACAGTTTGAGTGGGCATCTACTCTGAACCTCAAAACGAGCCAAAAAGAATGTTGTCATCACCTATAGGGCATCATCATGGGCTCCGGGGCCAGAACAGTTTAAGACAGTGGTTCTCAAACAGTGGGTCGCAATCCCTTGGGGGTATTGAACAATCTTTTCATAGGGGTCACATATCAGCCTGCATATCAGGCAGTTACATTATAATTCATAACAGTAGCAGTATTACTACTTGCAGTAATACAAGCAGTATTGCTTGTATGAAGTAGCAACAAAATAATTTTACAGTTGCAGTTCACCTCACTTATGGAACTGTATTCAGGGGTTGCAGCTTTAGGAAGATTGGGAACCACTGGTTTAAGACCTAAGCAATAAGGAGAACCCTAGGGAAGATCTTCAATCCTCATTCAGAAGGGCAAACAGGATAGACATCAGAAGTAGGAGAAGACAAGGAACAGGACAGGAGCCTTCCACAGAGGACCTCTGATAGACTCTACCCACCAGGGTATTGAAGGAGATAGACTCATAGCCAAACTTTGGGCAGAGTGCTGGAAACCGTATGGAAGTAGAGGGAGATAGAAAGACTGGGAGGGGCAGGAGTTCCACAAGGAGAACAACAGAGCCAAAATACCTGGGCCCAGGTCCTTCAGAGATAGATACTCCAACTATGCATGGAGAAGGCCTAGACCCCCTGTTCAAAGGAAACCTATTGGGTGCTCAGTTTTCAAGTTGGCTCCTTAGTAAGGGGTACAGGGGCTGTCTCTGACATGAACTCTGTGGCTGGCTCTTTGATCACCTCCCCCTGGGAGGTACAACCTTGCCAGGCCACAGAGGAAGAGGATGCAGCCAGTCCTGATGAGACCTGATAGGCTAGGATCAGAGAAAAGGGGACTAAGGAAAGGGCATAGGGGGAGAAGAGGGAGGGAGGGTAGGACTGGGAGGAAATGAGGGAGGGGTCTGTAGCAGGAATACAAAGTGAATAAATTATAATAAATACATAAATAAAATGAAATTTTTAAAAAGACCTGTTAGTGGGCTAGGAGGGTAAGGCCTAAGGAGATGAATACAAACTTAGTGGTTTATGGAGTAGGCAGCAGTCTAAGAGAGGAGAGCTCCAGCCTTCTGGCCTGAAATGTGACAAAGAAGCCTTGCTCGGTGTTCTTTCTGAGCGGTGTATTGAGCTTGTTGGGTGTGTTCTGTTATATTGCTGATGTGTGTAAAAGTTGAAATGTAATTTTTTTTTCTCAAAAGTGCCTTCATAGGGAAGTCTAGGGAGATTTAAAAAAATATATGAGAAAGGCGAGAAACTTAGTAACTGACCTTTATATGTCAGGGTGTGCCGAACAGTTCCAGCGTCCCCTCTGCTTGTGCCTGCAGCTGTGTGCTAAAGCAGACTGACCTACTTTCCAGAAGGACTCAGGGCTGAGTTAAAAGTGAAGTTTTCAAGCTGGCCATTGAAGGGACTAGAGCTATAAGGGAATCATTTGAAAAATGATATCTTACTGTTTTCCCCTTACTTTCTAATATTTCCTTTATTCTAGTACAAACTGGAATGGAGAGAACAGAGTGATAGTTTAACTCAGTTATTTAAGATCAAAAGAATATTGAAAAACATTTTTTTCTTAACATAGTTTATCTGGAACATAAAATTGTAAGGAATGAATTTTGCTATGAAACCTCCTGAATATCTTAAAACGATGAATTTTGAACACTGAGTTAGTTGATGTGTTTTTGTATTTCACTTTTTAATCATCTTTGTTAACACTTCCCTAATATTTCAGAGGTATGCTACTATCATGTTTATCTAATATGGTTTCATTGCAATTATAGGAACATTTCTGTAGAGGATTACATTTTGTACAGGTTAGGTACTATCTACTGGATTTTGCAAAGGATTACAAAATTTAGTTCATGATTAGGTAATCGACGGGACTGAAATGACTGCTTACTGGCTGGCCGTGCAAGCCTCTCTGTAGGTCAAAAATAGTCTCATTTGTTACACATGGCATACATTTGGTGTTACACATGTCTGTGTAAGAACTGTGTGTAGAAGTAGGTTCTTAGAGTGAAGCAATAAGGCTTGGGATTTTTTTTGTTAAGTTACACGATCTCTTTCTTTGACTTTTAAAATGTAAACACACATATATGGGTACCTGAGCACTGCATTCACATCATTTCTACCACTTCAGCTCCTCCCATGTCTCCTCCATTCCTTGATTTTATCTATTCTTTCTATCTATCTATCTATCTATCTATCTATCTATCTATCTATCTATCTATCTATGTTTTGAAAGACTTTCTGACTAGGTTAGAAAATAAGTCTTTTAAAACCTGCCTTCCTTCCCTAAGGCTGAGTGCCTATAGGAACCTGAGGAAGTGCTGCTAATGGTCACGGCTCTTCCTCTGCAAAGCGGAAGCTGGAAGAGCTGCTTCACTGGAGAAATGATGAGAGATGAGAGAAGGGTGCTCCAAGTGTGCACACGAGTTACATATGGTGTTAGGGGGCCACAAGCAGATAGCTGTAGTGTTTTTTGTTTTTTGTTTTTTCAAACATAGAAGCACTAAGATGAAACTACACTTGAGCCTAGAGAATAAATGGAACTCTTCGGGTAGGGAAGGGATCTGAGGACTCCTCAGGAAGGGGTGATACCAAGTTGGAAGGGGCTCATCTATTCCTCTTTCTCCACCGTCCTCACGAGCCTGAACATCAGTGTGCTATCCATGCCCCAGAACTCCAGGGGGAAAAGTATGCCGGCACTACCATCACAGTCTGACCCACATTTTCTGGTGTAAAACTCAGCACTGAAATTTCAAATCCCAGTACTTTAAATTGCCAAATCTAAGTTTTCAGTCTGCATTCGCCTAATCCGACAAGCTTTTAACTTTAACCGGGTAAGTGGCCTCTAGTCTTCTGTGGTTCTTGGTGATCTGTAGTTGACAGCTGCCTCTGGAAGATGGATGTGATCCGTGGGTCTCCAGTCACCAAGAGAAAGCCATGCGTGCCCTATTGCAGCACTAGACTGTGGAAAGACTCAGGAAGAAACTAGTTAACTTGTGGTAGGTAATAGAATGCCCCATGTACAAGCTCCAAATCATGCATTTGGTTTTTGTTTGTTTTGTTTTTCTAAGGTTGGGCTTTGAACCTAGTTTTCCCTCGAGCTAGGAGAACCATCCCTGCCACTAAGTTGCATCTGGACCCTCAATGGGCTCCTTTGAAAATAGAAGTTATTGGAGCTGGGCAGATGGCTTAGCAGTTAAGAACACTGCTTGCTTTTTCAAAGGCCCCAGTTTCTATTCCCATTGCCTACAGGGCAGCCCAAAACCATTTGTAACTTCAGTTCTAAGGGGTAAGTGTTCTGTTCTGGCCTCCTTGGACACCAAACATGCACACCGTACACTTACATACGTGTGGAAAGAACACCCATACACATGAAATTAAAAAAATTAAAAATAGAAATAACTTTGCTTTCTTTTGCAAGTATGGGCTGGATGCTTCCTGATGACACCATTGGAGGAGCTTCACCTTCAGCCTTAACTGACCCCTGTGATTATTCTCAGAATTCTCTCCTGTGACCTCTTTCTGGGATTTAGGATTGAAAAGGATTATTTGCTCAGGGAGGAGAGCAGGTGAAATGGCCTGTAGGTTGTTTTGTTTATTTTCATCAAAGGTTATTTCTCAGCCTCTCGTTGCTTTAAGGACTCCACTACAAAGAAAACGCTGAAGGAGCTCTCACACCTTCATGCCACTCTCCGTGGTTGAAAGCACACTGACTTTATGCTTTGGAAGAGAAAACCACTCCCACCCTGACTTGTGTAAGATGACTAATCAAAATGACCTTAAACTTTTTTTCTTTTTTCAAATGGGAACAATAACTTGGACATAATATACAGACTATAAAGTGCTGGCTACTTAGCAGTTGCTGAATAAACTTCAGCCATCCTTTGGTAGGAGGGGAAAACAACAGAATTCCTGAAGGGACTTGATTCTTAGTTTCCCCACAGTTACTTCAGCAGGAAGTGAGATTATTGCCTTTATAACTTACATATGCAGGTATGCTATGAACACATGTTGTTAATGAAAAAGTTGTGTTTTCTGTACAGGCTGTTGGCAACCCACTGTATGTCGAGATAGTTCTCTAGAGAATAGGAAGACAGTATTAGAGCCAATTATAAGAAGGTTTTATTTTATTACTCTAAGGTATTTGTTTGTGCTACACATTGTATGTTGTAGTTTGCTATTATAGTAGTAAATGTAGAAAAATATATAACAATATTGAAGGTGTACAATTAAAACATTTTTTTAATTTACCTGACCATTAGAGTTTGGAAAGCACTGGTGTGAATGACGCTTTATGACATATCTGGGGTACACTGTGGAAATTCCCTCTTACTGAGTCCAGTTTAAAACCTTCTTGGATTTGGATCTTTTATAAGTGAACCTAAAATCTAAGTCGTTCAAGATAAAGAAATGAATATTTTCAGATGTTTTTGGGCAGTTTTAAACAATCGGTTTTTTATTTTTAATTTTTTACAATTTATTCATTTTATTTCCTCCTTGTAGCCCCCTCCCTCAACTCCTGGTTCCACCCTCCCTCCCTCTTTTCTCAACCCCATGTCCTATGCATGTATCTCCTGGTTATTTCCTATTGGGTTCCATAGCACCTTCCAGGCTGCTGCTTGTTCCTAATGTCAAAGTTGATGCAGTTACGGGAAGGCTGGAACAGGGTCCTTTGTTTCTCAGGATCCCTGTAGTTCTTGCCCGTGAACCTTCTCTCTGAACTCTGCTTCTTCTGCCTGTAAAGAAACCATTTGCTGAAATTCCTGTTTGCAGACTTCGTTATTTGTACCTGGAATGAGATGTGTGGGGTTTTTTGTTTGTTTGTTTGTTTTGTTTTGACAGTTTTAGTGGGGTCTTATGTTTTGTTTTGTTTTTGTTTTTTAAACATGCCAAGTCTTCCCTAGGCAGAGCTTTCTGCTCTGGGTTCTGCAGTTCTTTTAGTCAGCCACCCTGAATCAGTTGAACACTGTTTTCTAGAGTATTCGCACAGTTCCTAATTTTTGGCCTGTGACATCAGTACATAATTTGTTCCTCTTGAGTTAGGGACTCTACAAGGACACGTAAATGGTCCTAGTAAATACCGTTCTGTGCTGCACTTGCTCTGGGCAGGGCAGCAAAACCAGAGGCTTTTCTGATAATACTGTTGACATTTGAGGCTTAGAAAGATAACCAACATGAAGGACTTCAAGAAAGACCTAGTGTCCACTTTCTGCTTGCCTACCTTTGCACCTTTTTCTACCCTGCTTTTATCTAATGCTGCTGTAGGGTCTGAAAGACTCAGTTAGTCTAAATGTGCGCTAGGCCCAAGCTGCTTCCTTAAGCACAGTGCATTGGGTTATATGTGATCCAGGGAGCTTCCATCTGGGGACCCTGCCGGGTCTCTGTTGGTACCAGCCTGCTCAAATGGTACAAGGTAACTTTCAACATTATTTGTTGTGGTTAACTTTGGTAGCTAGCTCTAGCTAACTTGCTTTGACAGGTATGTGTTGCTTGGGTCAGGGGTCCATCCTTACCATTTCCCCTCCTTTTTATCTTTTAGTTTGTGCACGGTAACTTCCATGTTTATGACCTGCATTAACTACGTCCCTCAGAATAGGTTTCCTGTCATCTTAATAGTTAGACCATGTCTTGTAGGGTTTAGTTTGTATATGTTCAGAATTCAGAGGATAAGTTTTTGTAATTTTCCTGATCTGCTCAAGATGCCCTTGTCCTCTGACTACTGTATAGGGTGGCCTTGACAACAGCCATTCGCACTGTCATATAGAAACATATTAACTCTTTTGTTTTCTTCCCCCAAAGAAAGCCATCACTAGGATGTAGCTTAGATTTTTATGGCTTCTGAAGCAAACTTGGATTTCCGTCCTTTTTTTCTGAGTATTTTTTTTTGTGTGCCTTTTATTCTTAACTTTTTTAAAGTTTTTATTAATTAGAGATTAATCACTTTGTATCCCCCCTGTACCTCCCTCCCTCCCTCTTCCCCTCCCAATCCTACCCTTCCTCTTCCCCACCACTGTCCCTTTCTCAGTCCACTGATAAGAGAAGTCCTCCTCTCCTTCCCTCTGATCCTAGTCTATCAGATCTCATCAGGAGTGGCTGTATTGTCTTCTTCTGTGGCCTGGTAAGGCTGTTCCCACCTCGGGGAGGTGATCAAAGAGCAGGCCAATCAGCTGATGTCAGAGACAGTCCCTTGTCCCCATTACTATGGAGGCCACTTGGACACTGAACTGCCATAGGCTACCTCCATGCAGGGGTTCCAGGCCATCTCCATGAGTGGTCCTTGGCTGGAATATCAATTTCAGAAAAGATCCCTGTGCCCAGACTTTTTGGATCTGTTGCTGTCCTTGCAGAGCTCCTGTCCTCTCCAGGTCTTACTCTCTCCCACTTCTTTCATATGATTCCCTGCACTCTGCCCAAAGTTTGGCTATGAGTCTCAGCATCTGCCTCAATACCCTGCAGGGTAGAGTCTTTCAGAGGCCCTCTGTGGTAGGCTCCTGTCCTGTTCTGTTTTCTCCCTCCTCCAATGTCTATCCTCTTTGCCTTTCTGAATGGGATTGAGCATCTTAGCCACAGTCCTCCTTCCTGATTAGCTTACTTAAGGGTACAGATTTTGGTGTGTTTATCCTATATTATAGGTCTAATATCCACTTATGAGTGAGCATATACCCTGTCTGTCTTTCTGCTTCTGGGATACCTTACTCAGGATGATCTTTTCCAGTTCCCACCATTTACCTGCAATTTTCATGATTTCCTTGTTTTTTATCGCAGAGTAATATTCCCCTTTTTATATACAAATTTAGAATTATCCATTCTTTCATAAAGCTTCAAAATGATAGTAACTTTTCTTCTTAAACCTCCTCTTAAGTCCATCTAAAAGAGGGACCAATGGCAAAAATCAACATTTATTTGGTGGCAAATCCAACGTTAAAGTGCCTATCTGTTTTAACACTGTGCTCTCTCCTGTGTGTGCCTCCAGCAGCACAGTGATGAAATGCTACAATGGAGGAGCCCTTTCTTAATTATAAAACTTTCCATAAGAGTTTACACCTAACAGTCCATTTATGTGACTGCCTCTACACAATCAACATTTATCATGGCCTTTTATGCTGTTGGCCACCCCGTCAAAAAACGTAGAGGAACAGGCTTCCCTGTGCTCTGCAGCAGGCCCTGGCACAGGCCCCAGTCACAGAATTTGTGCATAGCTTACCCTGCAGGAGCTGGGCTCCTCTGAAGGTCTACGAGTGGCAGATGTCACAGCCTCTTTCTTAATCTATCTGTGTTTTGTTTAGAAATCCTTTTTTCCATAAGGTGTGTGTGTGTGTGTGTGTGTGTGTGTATGTGTATTTGCCCCCTGTGGCTGTAATCTAGATTTAAAAGTTTAAAAGACTCCATTTAGATTGGGGCTCACCACTGACTCTGAAATGATACTTGTTCTCAGAGACTCAGTTTGTTTTTTGGAAGACAAACTTCCCTTTGAAACACAAAACAAATATAGGAAAAACAACCTACCCCTCCCACATACCCACCACCGATGCCAAAAAAAACAAAACAACCAACCAAACTGCCTACATTTATTTAGCAATACCCAGAAAACGTACTGTGTGCCAGATTAGGTAATGGATGGAAATTCGTGGTCAAAAGCCTATGGATTCCCTGAGTTAAATTTTGTGTACTCTTCATCTTGTGCCAGGGACCAGTGGTATTAGGCAATTGGATCATTATGGCAACTTTATGTCAATTTGACAACTTGTTAATAGTTATATGTAAACTTGATGAAAGGAACATTAAATTTGTTATCCTAGAGCAGCATGGTCTCGGGGTGAGGATGAAGTTCAGCTGGTAGTGTTTGCTGAGCTCACAGGAAGCCCTGGATTTAATCCCTAGAGCTCTGCAAACCCAGGGTGGTGGTACATGGCTGTAGTCTCAGCATCTGCCGAAGCAAGGGTGCAGGATCAGTAATTCACTACCATCCCATTCTTGGCTACATAAACTTGAAACTTACTTGGGACATAGGAGAGCCGGGAGAGAGAGACAGAGACAGACAGAGTCAGTGTTTCCAAATAAGTATACCATTTGAAGGATTATGTAGGGTCCCACTACAATTCACTCAGCCACGTACAGGATAACTGCTCTGAATGTTTAGACACCTTACATCACTGGCAGCACCAGACACGAAAGGAGCAATGCGAGAGCATGGAAGGTGAGGAAAAAAAAAGTCTGAAGGTTCAGTGACACTCAGCCCTTCCCTTTGTTAAATACCACCTGGCTAGGGTTTAAAACTGCCTTTCCAACTGCTGACTTCCAAGTTCAGCTCAGTGTCCTCAGCGCTGTGGGCTCCGTGTGCATTTTAGATTAACAGCGCTTTCACGACCGTCCTGGGACTGCTAAATATCTTGTTATTTCTGGGAATTACAAAAAGGATGCCTGCTGGAATGTGCAGAAATCAGAGCGAGGTGGTAGGGTGTGGAGCACTGTAAAAGCCTGACCTTGGACTTCCTCCGTCTCTCTCTTAAGATCGTTTTTTTGAAGCTTGGTTACATTGTGGCTTTTTTTTTTGTTTAATTGATTAGGATGGTTACATCAGAATGACTTTACAGTGTCTTTGGTACACTTTTTGGCTTAGGCATTCACAGTTATTCAGAGTGCAACTGGAAAATGTGAGCCCAGAGCTGTGGGAGAAGCCCTCCTAGAAATGGGCAGCCTGAGTCTAGGAAAATGGGTCTTTTTTCTGCTTTTTGGCGCTGCCACAGTTGCCTGTGACATTTGCACTGCTGGAAGGAGGTGGTCACTCTGAAGGGGAGCTGAATGTCCAGTCGAGGAGGATGCGGCCCTCGAAATATGCCAGATATGGGTTTAAATTTTGACCGTGGGCCTTGGGACTGCCGCTGAAAGCCTGTGTAACTGTGAGCTGCTTTCCTCGAAACTCAGGTTATTAGGTTGTTGTTGGGAATATGAGCTAAGTTTACATGTGATTAGTTACCCCGGGTCTGGTGTCATGGTTACGCAAGTCTTCGTAGCTTAAGCAGACAGAAGAAACAGATTCCCACCCACCCTTTACCCATTGTAAATGATATCTAAACTATTAGGTTTCGCTTTTTTGTCGTTTTATTTAAAAATGCCACAGAATGTCAAAGACCACAAAAACATTTTGGAACTTTAAAAAAATATAGCATGCCTTCCCCATGTGTTTGTGTGTCGTGTGTGAGTGGTTTGCACATGTGTGTGCACACCATGTGTATGTGTGTACATGTGGATGCCAGAATATAACCTCAGGTGTTGTGTCCCCCTTCCCCCCCCATTCACCTTTGTAAAGAAGAACGGGGAAGAAGCTGGGCTGCAAAGGCTGATTGACTGATTAGAATTGCAGTGGTGTGGAGGGGTTGGAATGTTGCAGGTCCAGAGACTAATCATCCTTTATTTTAGGCTGTTTGTAGCCTCCTGAGTAATCTATTCTTTGCCCTGCTCAGTCTCAGAACTAACGTCCTGTGACTAAAATAACAATAACAATAATATTTGAAATCTATTACCTTAGCAGACCGCTAGCTTCCGCCAACTCCGAATGCGATCAGCGCTGTCCTCCGACAGTGCTGAGGACTACAGGAGAGATTGTCCCCATCGTGCTGTAACCGTCCTCCCTCTGATGTTTCCACCAGTGTATTTTAAAATGCCTTGGATTATAACGCTCTTTTTATGTTGCTATAAAACTACATGAATTTGCTTCTGTGTGCTCCATGTTTCCTGAGTCCTGGTCACTCAAATTTGGCTCTAGAACAAACTAGTTCTTGTTCCCTTTGAGACAAGACTGGTTTGTTTTTTTTGTGTGTGTGTTTTTTTTTTAATTTTGTTTTTGTTTTAAATTTTTTTATTTCTCATCTTTTATTCCCATTTCCCTTCCCCCTCCCACTGAAACCCTTCTTCTTCCCAAATCCCACCCTTTTCATCTTTTCTTTTTGCAAGTTTAATGAGAGTTGCTTACACAGGCTGGCTAGGAGGTTAGTCACTGAAGTGTGGGCCGTTTAGCAGCAGCTCCCTGCTGCAGACAGTAGCACCTTCCCAGGCAACCATAAACTGCTCTAGGTCCTTAGGCAGGGTTTTCCCGTGGTCTGTAACTCTCCAAGTAGGCTGGGTTGGGTGACCAGGAAGCCCCAGGGATCTACTGCCACCTCCTTACCACTAAAATTACAATTGTGCTGGGGGAGGGTGGGGCTGTGCTCTGAGGATCTAACTCAGGTCCCTCTGCTGGCAAGGCACACCCTTCACAGACTGAGCTATCTCTTCAACCCTCGTGGTATGGCTTACATGGGTGTGTATTGTATCTTAGAAGTCAATGTCAAATCCAGATCATTTCCAAACTGAATGTCAAACAACTATGCCCTTACTTCCAGCCTAACCTTAACATAAGTCCTGTCTTTTACGGGTCCTCATTTCAAGGGTGCAGGCAATTTGTAAATATAATGTATCACCAAATCTCCCTATTGTTGTACTATGGCTGGTAGTCCATCAATGAAAACGAAGTAGTGGCCGCAACAAAAATCCCTGTCTCAAGCCCCAGATTCTCTTTCATGCCAATTATAATTTATCACTTTACAATTTAAAAAGCCAATTGCTTTTAGGCCTAGAAGAGCTAGACCTTTAAGATGTTTTTTAAAGGGCTGATGAGATGGCTCAGCTGGTTAAGATGCTTGTCAATCCTGACGACCTGACTTTTATCCCCCAGACTCATGGTGAAAGGAGAGAACCAATTCCTGCAAGTTGTCCTACAAAACACACATACACACTCTCTCTCTCTCTCTCTCTCTTTCTGTCTCTCTTTCATACACACATACACATAAATGTAAAAATTCTTAAGTATTTCCTGATATGTAGAGATAAGCAGACACTTATTTTGGAATTAAATATTACTGTGCAATTCTTCATTGTGCTTAATGAATGCCTGGTGACCTAGAAGCTTCGTGAGTTTGTGCCTTAATAGTGCTTCTTTTGACAGAAACAAATCTCTGTAAAAATATTTACCTAGAGATTTTATTCCCCTCCCCCCCTTCAGAGATATAAGGAAAGGTAGTGCTATTCTGATAACTATAACCTTATTTTCCACATTTTAAAAAAATGAATCATTTTAGGTCTGTTTTGTCACAAGGGAAACTACTTTTCCTTTGACATACAAATGAGAGCAGAGTTAAATTTAGAAGAGGATCTTAATGCAGAGACCATGCTGCAAACTCAGAAGGACAGCTATTTTCCAATCTGAGTTCTCTAAATGGGACAGTCCGCGTTAAGAACCTGTGGTCAGCTGGAATGAATGAGCGAAAACAGCAATGACCTTTGTGTCCAGGGAAAGACATCATTCTGCTTCTGGCTTTTCACAGCTTATGCGTTTGTGTTTGTAATGTATGGCTGAACCTGAAAGTTCATCTCTAATCTTGTTCCACGGGGAAATGGCAGAAATCCTAACCAGCCCAATGATTCAAATTTAAATTTGCTGTGCAGGAAAGGTCAGTAATGCCCTGTTCTCAGGGACAATCTTAGCCCAGCAGGCAATCCTTCTGATTAAAATTTCCTTTGAGAGCTGCTGATTTGTCTGATTGGAAAACCAAATAGGTCCTTAATCACCTAGATACAATGACGTCACCAGGCATCATAAAATATCCAGTAGATGATAGTTTTCTTCCAAGCATCAAGTTCATTTTGAAACTTGAACAACAGCAGAGAACTGCATTTAACAACAGCTATTTATAGTTGGGTGATGCAAGACCTCTCCTATAACGCCCATTGTTCTGTGAAAACAGAGACCCATTAAGCTGAGGAGGGCTGACAAGTGATCTTGTGATGTATCTGTGTGGTTGACTGTGTGAGACTAGGGAGGGAACACAGAGTTAGCGCCCTTGGCATCGGACTGATGGGCTCTCACTGAGGGTTACATGATGACTGTCACTTCTTTTGAGAAAATGGGACTTCTGAGGATGGCACCTGCTTTTGCAATAAGGACCTCGAGTCCATTTGTAAGATCAGCACATTGAGGTGGTGACAAGGGGCAGAGCCAGTGAATTACATCTTCCCTTTTCCCACCTGTTAGACTCTTGTTTTCCGAGCATGAAGTTTTGTTCTTGTGTCATCTCCATGTAACCAGGACCTTCCAGGAAGTCTTCGACTGAAGTATTCCCTTTCAAGGAGGCTGGCGAGATGCTGAGGGTGGTGTGACATCCTTGTCAGTGGATAGTCGTATTTTGGTATTAGATACTATTTGGTTGCCATAGTTTGCTTCTTCATTTTTTAAAAATTTGTGTGCACATTGTGGATTCTGCGACTTCATATCCTTGGGTAAGCCACAAGAAAGAAAGGAAAACCGAGTTAAGACAAAGTATGTATACACACACTTGGGTGCATGCATAGTCTGCCTTTGAAATGACCCTGGGAGGTCCTGTCTTTCCTGGCTTTGCCTGTATGTAGGGAGTTCTACTTGTTTGTGGTTTCTCATTTTGTTGCTGAAAGAATGAAGGGGACTTAGGGCTTCTTTATCATAGTAAACCCTGACATTTGGCCTCTAACCTCCTTTTTCAGTGTGAACTCTGATAGATGCCCTAAGAAGGCCCCTGCTTATAGTATTTAAAACTGCAAAAGATTAAAAAAGATTCCTGCTTCCTTTACGGGAATACAGTCATGACTGTGCACCCTGAGCTTTTAGTCTTTCCTATGAAATGATAATAAATTATACACAAAGGTGAAACCCTGCGGAAAATGCAGGCTTATTAAATTGAATTTAGAGGATGGTTAATTCTGATGGCGTTGAAGTATTGCTCTTCCTGAAGTAGGCCCGCTGGTGCCAGGAAAGTCCTTGAGACGTGTGACATAGAACGGTGACATTTACCTATTAAGCTGCAGTGAAGCATCTTGAGCAGAGCTGGGGAGTGAGGGCTGAATGCCCGAGTGGTCTCACTGCTAATGCATTTGTGCTGATTACAGTTAAGAACTTTATAGCTATTCTCAAGGGTCTCTCTGCTGTACTATAAAGTACAGCAGAGAGAGATTTCCTAAACAGTAAATCTCAAATGGATTGGGAAGGCTTTGAGGTCGAATTCATACATTTAGGGTATATTTTTAAAATGTCTAAATTGCACGTTTTCAGTCGCTATGAGGCAGCCATGTTTGTGTTTGAGGATTAGCTTGTTGTGTTTAAGATAAATAATTGAAATAAGTGATAAAAAAGGGAACATTGGTGATTAGCAGTTTTATAAGCAAACTAAGTTCAATGTTTATTTTAAAATGCTTATATGGCATAGGAAGCTAAGAATAAATGACAATAAGGTTATAGAAGAAAAGCTTGATTACAGTTTGTGGACAAATAAATTAAAAATTAAGAATTGGTAAAAAAAAAAAAAAGTTAAATCTTTCTTTCTGAGTCCACTGTGCAATTTCACATTTCCCAACATTGTCAAAGCAGTGAGGCAGAGGATAACTTGGGTTTTCTTTCATCGTTTAAGATGAGTTACAGATGGTTGTGTCTTGAGTGACAATATGAATTCTAACCCCAATTTCTCATAATCCCCTTTCAAGGACTTGACATTGTGAAGTTATTTCATCTTTGTACTAAATGATTTTTTCATTGTCCACTGTTCCCATTTGATAAGGAGGAAGAAAGAAAACAATCAAGACAAACTCATCTGCTTGGTGGTCGTTGACACTCTGCAGTATGATTTGCTCTGCAGGCACTAAGGACAGCCGTGTGAGGGAGACAGACCATGTCACGTAGTCTACCTCAGATGAGGCTCTGGCTGTGTCAGAGTCATACAAGGACAACAGGAATCTATGAGCATGATGATTTCCAAGAAGGCTCCAGATGGGATTCCAGTCATGTGCTTAGGTTTCATTAGGAGATGCAGGCAGGTCTGACGTGGTAGTCTGTGTCCCATGGTGACACACACAAGAAAGCATCAGTGGGTTAGTCTGTCTGCAGCAAATCGCCAGGCATACCTTCTCTTTTTCTATCAAGTATTATGAATCTCTATAACTTATTCTGGAAAAAGTCTAATAAAAAAAATCTCATTACTAGAATTAAGAAATGTCCAATAATATTAATGTATTTGGCTAACATTCTTAAATGCTTATAAGCGATGTTTAAGTTTATTCAAGATCAGTGCTTTAAAAGCACGGGTTTGCTGTGTCTCCCCCACCCACGTACCTAACTTGCACGCCACCTCCAGCTTCTGTAATGCAGCATGTTTGCTTTGTTTTCCCCTTCTGTCTTATGTCTGTTGTGGTCATTATCTTACATATGTTCTCTGTTTCCATCAGAATGTAGGCTTCATAAAGGACAGGGATTTGGGTTTGCTTTGTTGTATTGCCATTACCAAGAATAATGTCCAACAGGCAATCAATATGTGTTGAATAACTAAATAATTGAATTATAAGAAGAGGTCAGATTTCACTTAGTCACTCAACAGGCACTTGTCACACAAATGTGTCACCTGTGCCGTACGTGAACGACAGTCTTGGATTTTAGCTTGCCTATTTAGTTGACACTATTAATTACTCATTTCCAAGCACCCTTCCACCCTCAGAGTCTGTGGTTCTCCATATCTGTTGTGTGTGCCTCTGGACGACTTCATTCTGTTGAACATTACAGACTTGTGAACACTAACACATAAAGGCCGGTGAGGCGGCTCAATAGAAAGGCACTTACTGCAAAACCTGATTGTGTTTGATCTCCAGAATCTGCATGGTAGAAGGGGAGAACAACTCCCTTAGGTTGTCCTCTGACCTTTACAAGCATGCTACAACTTGTGTATGCCCCCTCAACAAATAAATATTTTAAAAAGTTATGCTATACACTACATACATTTTACAAATATTGTATCACTTTTATCTATCTATCTATCTATCTATCTATCTATCTATCTATCTATCTATCTATCTATCTATCTATCTATCTGAGATAGGGATTCTGTGTGTAGCCTTGGCTGTCCTGGACTTGCTCTGTAGACCAGGCTGGCCTCGAACTCACAGAGATCCTCCTGCCTCTGCTTCTCTGAGTCCTGGGATTATAAGAGTGGACCACCACCCCTGGTGATACTGTATCACCAGAAAAAGAAAAAGAAAGAGGTGAAGAGTAGAAAAACTATGCCAAGTTCTACACATCACCGTATGCTTTGTCAACCAAGGCCGGGCCGCTTGCCAGTTTGAAGAGGGTTTTGTGGTGCTGCTGCTGGGGCCTTGGGCCTTGCCTGCTGGGTGTGCCCTCACCTAATACATACTTCAGCAGCTGGAGAGCTGGTTTGTGGAGGATGGAATGAGCTACCCCAGGTGAAGCACTTAGCATGTTTCCAGGGCTGAGCACTGTGTACTTGGTGCTGGCAGAGGACCTACTCAGCTCACAACAGTTTCTGGCTTTGGAGGTTTTTGTTTGTCTATAATATGGGAAGCAAAGGGAAAACATTCATTGTAGGAGAAGGGAGAAAAAATTCTAAGAGCCAAAGGTTGGAAAATACTACTGGGAAATTGTCTTCTAGATGTGACAGAGCCACCTTCCTCATGAACTCACAGGGGCTGCATTTGCATACCAAACCTGGACAAGACCAAACCAGGCAAAGTTCCTTTATAGATGGGGGAGAGGCATAGGAGTTCCTACCCACAGCTGAGGATGTCTTGGCAGTTGATATCTGCTGGGTAGGTTGGCCATGCTCCAACTACACCAATATGGACAGCTCTAACTGAATTCAGCATGTGTGTGTGTGGGGGGGGGGTGAAGCTAGAAGGGGTACATGGTAGGGAGGTCTGAGAGGAGAGGGCCGTGGGTGTGAATATGGTTAAAATATATTGTATACTTGTGTGAAATTATCAAAAAAATACATTTAAAATGTAGGTTAAAAAAACCTGAAAAAGCATGTTCAAGACATTAGGATTCTCTTCTGCTGCTCTGTAGTTAATTGCTTTTTAAAAATCAAGTACCATGTCATTCATGTTCTGTGAAACGTGTGAGTAGATGAGGAAAAATAATGCATATTAAATTCTCTTGGCCCAGTGTTGCTCTCACTCGCAAGAAAGCCCCGGATTAGGAGTATCCCGTGTTCTCAAAAGAAAACAGACAAGAGAGAGGGCTGTTCATTCAAGATTTGGGAGGCACTTCTCGAGTACATTGTACCCTGGGGGCTGGAGTTGGAACAGCACTGGAAAGGGAAAGCCAGGGAAGGAGGGCCAAGACTCTGAGACAGCAATGGGGTTGGGAATGCTGGCAATGGCATTGCGTGAGTCCTTGGACTTCCTAGACAGTGAAGAACAGGCGTGCTGTAGACAGAGGCTCCCTAGAGTCCTGTGGAGCAGTGGCTATCTTAGACTTGAGATGAATTTGCTGAATATCTCTTCAAGTCTTGTGTAAGCTGTATCGTAGTCGTGAAAGAGCATTTCTCCCAGAGTTGATTATGTGCTTACGAGTCTCTTTGCACTATGCTTAGGACCTGGATACCTGCACCTACCTAAAATGTTTTAGGGAACTAAGCAAAATGTACTTAGCATGCAGCACCCAGCACCTGCTTAGTACAGGTCCTTAGCCTTTCTCTCTTTGCTTTCCTGGGAATTTCTGCAAATCTCACACTTCCTTGGGGAGTAATTTTTGCCTTCGGCTTCCTTTCCCATCTCCTGCAGTGTCTCCTCGCTTTAAGTCTGTAACAGCACTTCAGTCGTGCATCTGCCCACATCTCCTGCATCGTGCTCCTCAAGTGCAAGATCCAGGAGGATGGCAAGAGAGGCCACTTAGCGAAGTCACATATCTCATCCTTTTGAGGGTTTCCACTGAAAACAGCCACCTACACTCCTCACTTCTTCCCGAAGATGGTTACTTCTTAGAGCTTGAAATTACAGGATCCAAATGCTAAACAGAGCCTGGTTCAGAGATAAAAAGCAGAATGTCTGAGTGCCAGAGAAGCCAGGAGACATGCGCCTTCAGCTACCCAAGGTTGTCTGGTACATTTTAATTAACTGCTATTTGAAAGCTTTTGAATTAATTGTTGGTATCAGGTAATATTTCACACACACACACACACGTACGACAATGCGCGCGCGCGCGCGCGCGCGCACACACACACACACACACAACATAAGAGGGAAATTACTTGAAATATGTGGCTCAGAACTATCCTTTAAGAAATATGTTTCATAATCCCTGAGCAGTTTGATCAGAAAGGCATATAGAGGGACTGAGAAAGTCTCAGCTCCCTTGTTTTGATGCGAATGTCACCTTAGTTGCGTGATGGTGCGTTTGGACATAAATTTATATAGTCATTGTGTATTCCCTTTCTCAGAGCATGGGGGAGTGATGGTTGAGGACTTCTCAGTTCTCACGCACTTGCTCTCTGGAGCCCAGGGCTATGGAGGATCATTTACAAAAAGCTAAGGTATATTGATTGTTACCAGGTACAATTAAGAGATATTTCAAACAAGCTGCTGTGTATGACCTGTAGAGGTGAGTCAGCAGTTAAATACATTTATAGATGGCATTGCAAGGCACCAATTCACCGAGAGAAGAAGTGCTGTATTTCCAGACAGATTTTAGTTAAAGCTCACATATATAGCAGAGCAATCCAGAATGCTGGCAAACTCAGATGTTCTATTTTATTTTTAGACACATTTCAGTGCTCATGGGGAAAACAACCGTATTTTAAAGCTTTTTTTCCCCTTGGACAAATTAAGGTATTTCCTCACTGAATGTGGGTGAACTTTGAAAGATAACTCTATCTTTTTGAACAAGGAATTCTTTTAGGCAGAATGGCAAAAGAAAAGCTCACCTAGTTCCTCAATGTCAACTGTGGTTGCTGAAAGGCCTCCAAGAAGAGTAACTACATTGTGGGGTTCAGAATCTTTACTTGTTGATCCTGTTATCATCCAATAAGAATTTCTTTCATTTGTAATATTTTTTCAGTTAAGGGAGGAGTTAAGGAAAGTCACAAAGGTTAAAAAAAATCATCATTTTCCAAATAGAACCAGCCAGAAGGATGTCACTCCCTGCTTCCATTTTCCTGATTTTTATTTCATTTTTAGAATCACTTTATAATTTTGAGAATTTCATACATAAGTTCACTGTATTTGCATCCTTTCCAATTGTGCTCCCCCTTCCAAATCCTGCCTGTCTAACCATTCCTCATGTGTACTTATTTTTATTTTATTTTTGTGAGTGTGTGTATTTACTGAGTTGAATTAATGATACCCTTATTTTCATGTATTTAGGACTGGGATCTCATCTCTGAAAAAGAAGAAAAAAAAAAAAGAAAAGGAAAGAAACACATCAACAACCACAAAAAAGCCAGACTGCCAAACCAATCCTGACTTTCCATCTCTTGGAAGCCATTGACTGCCTCCTCTCCTTTCCAACCTCTTTCTCCCTCTGTCCCTGTTATTTAAAAAGTTACAACAGTTTTTCCATCTCTTAGATAGTAATTTGGCCTTAGCAAAAAGTAGTTAAGTTTTAGCTATGGCCAGTTTTTTCATTGTGGTGTATAACGTGTGGGGAAGAGTGTGAAGCAGAACACTGTGAGTGTGGCCCAACACATTTGGATATCATGATGTCATATCTCAGTGTCAAAAGTTGGACACTGCTATTAAAGAAAATGTTCTTGTGACAAAGAATTTTTAAAGCTTTTTTTTAAAATAAAAAACAAAACAAAACAAAAACAAAGCTTCTCATGTATTTCACCATTTTTTTTTCCTGCGACAGAAGTGGCCCTAAGAGCTGTGTAATCAAGCTGTTGCCAAGGAAACTTGTTCTTAAGTGAGTAGCAATTTCCCCAAGCAGATGCGTTTCCTTTCTGACTAATGAATGTGTAAATGGTACCTCTATTGGTTTCTGCCTCCATATTTTGGAAACAACTTGAACTATTTGCTTAGGACAGCAGACATCTGCTTTGTAAAACTGAAGCAGACAGACTCACAGTATGCCTTATTTAAATGCAACTTGTGCTGCATACTTCAAAAGCACAGCTTCGAGCTTGCACCTTTTTTGTTAGAAGACGTTTTATACCTGTTGATGGCAGAAATAATTGTTTGGATTGAATAATAATTAAGAAAAGTTTCTGTGAGGATTTAAGTGTCTGTCCGACCTGTGCATTTCATTCTCACAGGTCTAACAGTAGGCAAGAGAATTTGAGTGATCTGGGCTGGAAGGCCCACTAGAAGCTACAGAATAGCAATCTGGATATTGTTATGCAAAGCTGGGAGCACAAGACTATTTCAGAGGCAATAATGTTTTCTTCCAGTTCACCGATCCACTAATTTCTATTCACTTTAAACTGCTCTTGCATTTTTCAGAGGGGGAAAAAAGTTATTTCTGCAGTTAGTCCTGTTCTAATCTTTGGATTTGAAAAAAAAAAATCTTGATGACAAAGAGATATAGTCACTCTCCTGCTCTTGGGACAGCTGGCAATGGGTGCAAACATATGCAAATAAAGAACGACCCTAGCTGTTTCCATAAAAGATGGACCCACATGCCCTCTAATTATGTCTTTGAATCTCAAAGGAAGAGAAAGATAGATTTAAAGAATTAGGAAAGGGTAGGTCCCGAAAAAAACAAAACAAAAAACAAAACAAAACAAAACAAAAACAAAAATGGGAAGGGCACTGTGAGAAGAAGGATTATCTGAATAGATATGTGTTCACATTTTGTTAAAAAGTATCTGTCTCCCTTCTCTTTCGAGCCTTCTAATGTTTCAATACACCAGAATTTCCAATCGTACCTCTGGAATGAAGGACTATTAATTTGCTAATTTGTGTGAATTTTCAAGACCTCTCTTGGAGTGGTTGTGCAACTTTCCTTTCTTTTTTTTTCATCTTAAAAAGCATTTATTCATATTTTTTTAGTTTTTTGTTTCTCCACAATATCTCTCAAAGTGATTGAAGCTAAAGCTTTTAAAGGTTAAACTGCTGGTTTGATTTGAGTCTCCCCAGTGTTTCCATCAGCATTCTCTCTTTGTTCCAGGGTTTTATATAAAGAATCTATCTCAGTCACAGAAAAAGACCTCTGGGCCCAGATTTTTTAGTTCTGTTGCTCTCCTTGTGGAGCTCCTGTCCTCTCCTGGTCTTGCTATCTCCCTCTTTTTCATAAGATTCCTTGCACTCTGCCCAAAATTTGGTTATGATTCTCAGCATCTGGTTTGATACACTGCTGGGTAGAATCTTTCAGAGGCCCTCTGTGGTAGGCTCCTGTCCTATTCCCTGTTTTCTCCTTCTTCCAATGTCCATCCTGTTTGTCTTTCTGAGTGAGGATTGATCATCTTACCCAGGTTCCTCCTTCTTGCTTAGCTTCTTCAAGTGTACAGATTTTAGTATGTTTATCCTATATTATATGTCTAATATCCACTTATAAGTGAGTACATACCATGTGTGTCTTTCTGATTCTGGGATACCTCACTCAGGATGATCTTTTCTAGATCCCACCATTTGCCTGCAAATTTCATGATTTCCAACCAAGGACTATTCATCGATATAACTTAGAACCCCTGCTCAGATGTAGCCTATGACAGCTCAGTCTCCAAGTGGGTACCCTAATAAAGGGAACAGGGACTGTTTCTGACATGAACTCAGTGGCTGACTCTTTGATCACTTCCCCCTGAGGAGGGAGCAGCCTTGCCAGGACACAGAGGAGGACAATGTATCCAGTCCTGATGAGACTTGATAAGCTAGGGTCAGATGGAAGGGGAGGAGAATCTCCCCTATTGGAGAGGGGCATGGGAGGAGAGGAGAGAGGGAGGGAGAATGGGATTGGGAGGGAATGAGAGAGGGGGCTACCGATGGGATACAAAGTAAATATACTGTAATTAATATAAAAAATAAAAATTAATAAAGAAAAAAAAAAAAGAATCTGTCTCCCTGGTTTCCAGTTTCCCTTTATTTATTCATTATTTTGTGTGTGTGTGTGTGTGTGTGTGTGTGTGTGTGTGTGTGTGTGTGTGTAGGTTCTCTCTCTCCCAAAATTTTGACAGTTTTGAGGGAACTTCACCAAATCTCCAGAAGAATGTCCCAAATCTGAGTGTGTCTGATTTTATTTCTTCGTTATTACCTGGGCAGATGAGTGTCTGCAGCTTGTGGTGTGCATATAGCTGTTGCCATCACTGAATATCATGGTGTCCATCTTCACCACTTAGCTAAAGTGTATCTGTCCGGTTTCTAATGTCGCCTTTTCCTTTTCTCTACCATTCCTTGGAAAAGTCTTTACTTTTATCTAAGGCTCAAAGCTCACCTAAACGTCACTTGCTAGAAGGGAAGGGATATCTAAGCACACTACCTAGAATTCTTCTATGAGGAACACTTAGGGTGTTCTACCCAACTTACTAGTTCATGCAGTAATTTATTTATGCAATATAGGTCTAGGCACTTGCTCTATACCTTGGGTTATAATCTCATGCAGGCTTCCTTGCTCAAAATGCTCTACCACTGACAGTTGAAAGCTCTTGCACGTTGGATCCTGTACCCCATTGACACACTCCTAGATGTTTAATTGTTGTTCTAACATTTCCTTACTTTCTGATCCTGCAGATATTCAACCTGGACTTCAACTGATATGCACTTTCAAGTAGCTTTATTTATGTTAATGAGTTATGTATGTTAATGAGTTATGTTATTTATGTTAATGAGTTGGGAAGAGCCATTACAGACATGTAATAACATGATAATAAACTGAGTCTCGTGGACTGTAGTAATTATAGCACTATTTTTAAAGAACATTTTACTAATTGTGTTTAAGATAGAAACATTCTTAAAAGTATAATATGCTTAAAGACATATTATATATTATATATAATATACTTAAAGAATATATACTTAAAGAAACTTAAATATACTTAAAGAAACTGCAGCTCCCATATAATCATATATATTAAAGTCCTGAATCATACAATGTTAAAGTGTAGATATATTGGAGAGTAGTGTCCTTTCTAGAGGCATTTAGTTTGGGTAAGTGAAAAGGTAGAGTCTTTGTCTTTCAACGTAACCTGTCATGGCAAAGCACTGAGATGAGCATTGTGCAGCACCTAACCTGTGCTCCCAGCTCTGAGAAGGACGAGGCAGGAGACAGAGGTGTAGGCCAGCCTGGCTGCATACTAGGACAGTGTTTCAGAATAAGATGAAATTAAACAAACAAACAAATAAAAATCATCAGCAGCAACAAAATCAACATCAGATTTTCTGTTTCACAGTCATTGAGGCAGTAAAGTACAAGGACAAAGAACTGGCAATTTCTAGGCCTGGTGGTCTCCTGTCTTTTGCGATGCAAAGGCTGGCCTTTGGCAGAGTGAGTCTGCAGCTGCCTTTGAGCCATATCCACATTTCTGTAATGCCTTACCCTTACCCTTTACCCCTGTAAGCAACCTAATAAACTCATTGGATGGAATCATTTCTTTGTTCTGTCATCAGTGTCCTATATGTTCACATTGCTGCAGGAAAAGTCAAACAATGGGTAGAAAGTGTACCCTCCTCTTGTGAGGACACTGCTTTCCTGATAAGTGACCATTCAGGACCTTAGGCAAGCATAATTAGCTCCAAAATGTGTAGCTACATGCTATTCTGTTAAGGTTAAGGCTTCAACATGAATTTTGAAGGATACAGACATTGGGCCTAAGAGTCTTCACTGAATGTGACTGGTGTTCTTACCTTATAAGAAGAGGTGGTTAGAACACTAATAAAGGGCAACTGTATGAGGATATAGCAAGGAAGTAGTATTCTCTACGTCCAGGAGAGAGGCGTTAGAAAAAAGCACCTTTGTCAACAGCTTGATCTTGCATTTCTATGTGTCAGAAATGAGAGGAAGACATTTTCTGTTTGTTTGTTTGTTTGTTTTTGTTTTTAGCCATTCAGTGTGTTACTTTGTCACAGCCCTAGCAACTAATACAAATTATATTACTGACCCCTACATATGAGCTTTTACAAACTATCCTGTAGTGCCACATAGAAGAAAGGTGGAATGATGGTAAATTTTGTGTTTTCCTTAAGTATTATTCTGTGATTTGTCTTTCAACCAAGTGAAATTTTTCATACTGTTCCAAAAATGAGGCGCTTGAAATAAAGATACGTATGTGTTTAAGAAGAAACATAGCTGCTAGGGTGAGCTGATTCTAGCAGAAGGCAAAGCGCCTGCTGGGGAAAATATAGAAATGCCTTTCTTTGGCTTCCTGCTATCATGCCTAATATCTGCATGTGCTTTTTATAATGCTGACATTACAGCCTTAAACCACAATGAATGAAGAAAGTCTTTTCCTACAGAGCAGCTCCTGCTGAAAAAGAAGTGCTGAGCAGAGGCCTTTCTCATTCTGGAAGTTGTCTTCTTTTCCAGGAACATGGAAAGCAGATTTAAAATTAATTAAGCCAAAATGGGAGATATGCCAGTGGGCACACGGTACTTACTGCAAGCACCACGTCAAATCCATCAGAATGCTGTCCCGGCTTTCCCTTCTAAACTCACAGACCGTCTCAGTCAGAAGGGAGTTAGAGGCTACTCCTTTTCTTTTATAAAAGTGGTATCTGATGCCTCAAGGCTTGATCTGCCAGGAAAGCTCAGGAGGATGAATGCCAGAGCAAGGGCAGTGCTGAGAAATACTGTTTTATTTATCATTCACATGGTTCCGAGATTTCCCTTTACTGTTTTTTCTTCTTTCTTTTTTTTTTTTTTTTTTTTGTTCACTGTTGCTGTCACTGTCTCCTGCTCTTTCTTCTCCTCCTCCTGTTCTTTCCAAGAAAGGGCCATACTATGTGGCTCTATCTGCTTGAATCTCACCATGTAGGTAAGGGTGTCCTTGAATTTGTAACAGTCTTGCAGGGCCACACAAGTGCTGAGCTACCACGTAACAGAGCCACCATGTAATCAGACAGGAATATTTCTGGGGGGAAAAAATCTTAGAATATATAACCCAAATTGTTTAAGCTGAAATGGTATTTACTGAGTAACATAATGAAAACGCCATAGTTTTTTGTTGTTTTTTTTTTGTTTGTTTTTAATAAAAGTAAAGTCTCCATTTCAATTTTCTAAATATGCATTTACCCAAATGAAACCTGAGCACCACATCACACTGAGAAGCTGAGTGAGTCTGGCTCAGGTGTTTGGTGCTGTTGGTATTTCAATGGGACGTGCCCTGTGCTGGCTCCTGTGACTGAACACTTACCCAGTTGCTAGCACTATTGGGGAGGGCGTGAAACCTTAGAAGATGGCACCTTCCCAGAGGAAGTAGGTTCCAGAGGGTGGGCTGTTTTACAGCCTGCGTGTGCTCTGTGGTAGTGTGAGCGAAGGCTTCATGCTCCTGCGGCCACCGTTTTCTCCAGACGCGCTGCTGTAGCGCCTCCCTGTTCCCTCAAGCTCCGACTCAAAATCAAACATTCGTTAAGCTGCTTCACTGGCTATTTGGTCAGGGCTTTGAGAAAAATAGCTAACCAGCTGCCTTCTTCAGGGCCTGATTTCTCCCCTTCTTTTCTATCTATTTTCTCTGTGTCAGATTCATTTTCAAAAGCAGCCTGCCCTTGCAGTCATGTTCGCCTCTTGTTCTCGGGGTTGACTCCTTTTATCTGTCCAGAAGGTTTCTCTGTGTGCCTTTGACTCGATCTGTGTCTGTCGCTAGGTCAGTGACGTTGGTCAGGATGCTGCTCTGTGTGATTAATCCAGCTGTGGCCATTTGTTGTACCCCTGGAGCTGACAGTAAAGGCTACTTTTCTCGAATTATAGGGACTGAGAGTTGAGGGCAATTTTGTATGTTGTTACCAAAAGAAAGGGCATGCATGAATGCTGGCACCTCTCCAGCTTGAAAATGGTTTTCTGTGTTCCTCTTTTGAAATTTCTTCCCTTTCATTTTATAGATTGGGACCTGCTCCACACCAGGTGTGCAATCCGGATAAAGTAGACACTATCTCTCCCGGTCTGATTTGTGCTTCTGTAACAGAATATCTGGGAGCAGGTAACTTATGAAAGAGAGACTTGTTTTTCCTCGCCATTGTGCAAACGGAAGGAAGGCATTGGCGGGCGTGGCGTCTCTTTCCAGTGCCTCATTGCTGCCTCCCCTGGAGAGGAGGACGCTGTGCTCTCAGAAGAAGGGAAGTCAGAACAAATCTACTGCTGCAAGCCTGAGTGGTCCTAGTCACCGTGAACCTCTGTTAGGCTCCTCCTTCCCAAATCGTTGCAGCTGAGATTAAACGTCCAGCACACAGATTCCCTGTGATACATTCATACCTTGGCAGTCTCCGAGACACAGAAGCCTGTAATCTAAAGAAATGTCTTTAGATACAGTCATTAGGACAAGTAATAACTTATATGTTAAATAGATTTTAAAAGCTTATCTACTAGAGAAATATACTTACATATTTACAGATGAAGTGAGGTGATGTTTGCAAAGATACATACTTGTTTGTACACACAGACACACACACAGAGACGGGGTTCGATTAATTAACTTTCAGTGATCAGGGAAAGTAGTTAGTAGTGAGTTTGTTATAACCTGAACTGTGACTGGCTGTTGAGGTATTAGCAGAATGTTATTAGGTGTAAGATTGGACTGGTCATGCTCAAGTCCTTCTTGCAGACATTCCAATCAAAGAAGACCTTTTAACCTTAGAATGGAAGCCCGAAGCACTGTAGGACAAAAAGCATGTCACTCTGGGATCTGGGAGCTGCTCAGAAATGGAAGCATGAAGAGTAGGGGTTACTGTTCCCGTCTTAACGTGCACAGGTAAACCAGCATGAGGAGGGTAGGGTGGGTGCGTGGGTAGAAGGGAGAGTGAGTGGGAAGCCCTCTCTACGCTCCGCCCTAGGCCCGTGCCTACTGCTGGGCACGGGGAAAGGTGTGTGTCCTCCTCCTTCGAGTTGTGTGTGATGTGTGTGGGAGACAAACACAGAGAACCAGCAGGACATTGAAAACAGATTACAGACAAAGCCAGACACATTTTTCAGTGTGTTCTTTTGGAAAAGACAGGAAGAGAAAGGAGGAGATTAGGAAAGGCTTCCTGGAGAAGGGATAGAATTTCACAAGAGGAGGAAGCAAGGAAAGGCACTCAGGCACTCTGGCCCGGCCCTGTCCAGCACTCTCACCCGTGCAATCGTCACACACGCTGCCGCGGCTGGCTTCGTCCTAGGAAGAGGCGGCTTCACCCCCACCACCTCACCTGCTTTCACAACAGCGAGGCCTCAGGAGGAAGACCTTTCTTTGTGGTGGTCCCTCTGCCCCGTCAGAGCAGCGCCCCCCTCAGGCTCACTGTGAGCGAGTCCTCGGGGCTTGTGGGGGAGGTAGCACCACATACCATGATGCAGGCCTGTAGACGCGGCTCTTGACTAATAATGGTCAGAGGTCAAGACTGCAGGGAATAAGAATTTGTCTTGCGGAACAAAATCTGTGTACTTCCTAAATCGTCCCCATGTTTTCTAAAGCAAAACCAAAACAAAACACACAAAGAAACAAAACACGAGCCTGAACCAATGCCTGTTAAATGAGGGAGGAGTACTGGGAGCACCACTTATCTCTGGAGCCTCCGTGACAAGTCTTTATCTGTTGTCTTTTGTATAGTAGGATTCCCCACTAAGAATAAATAAATAATAGACTCACTAAAGCGCCAGTTTGTTAAAAGCTTAAAGAAGCTTTCGTCCTAAAAATAAATTTTATATCATGAAGTGCAGGCAAGGTCTACCCACATGGTATATTTTTGATCGTTTTGCTATTTCCAGTCTTGGTTTACAAGTAAGCAGTTTTCAGAGACATACTTATTAGGGAAGAGAGGCAGCTTGGTTGGAGGGCTGAACGGCTAGCAGATAACCTGGAATAGCCCCTGGGTCCTCAGTTAGAACCCACACTTGGGACCGGGTAAGGGGCCCCTCCTCTCAGGTGTACAGCCTCGGGGTCAGCGGGTCATGGCGTGGTGAACAGAGCTCAGCTGTGCATGTCTCTGCCTCGGTGCTAGGCCAGGGCCTTTATTTTCACAGACTGGCCTGCAAGCCCAAGGCTACATTCAGTGACAGGGTAAATGAATTATTAACCAAATCTACTAGGGATTCCTATAGACTTTCTCAAACTTAGACCCTTTTAAACCCTAGGATCAATAACCATGCCAAATAGTATAGCCATCTTAGAAATACATCTTAAAAATACATCAAGAAATTTCTGATTAAAAGATAGTCCCCCTAGCCTTTCTCCCACTCAGTTTCAGCATCACCGTCAGCTCATAGTGCCACCAGTCTTCTTATTCTTTTTGACTAGGCCACAAATCTTCAGCACTCCTTGGGTGCCTCTGGAAATCCCAGTTTACCCTTATCCACTTGGAAAAGAGACTAGAGTGGAAGCCTTTGCTCAGCCACTTTGGAACCATCTCAGGTCCATAAAACTCTTAATGTGGGAGCACTTCCACATATAATGTAAGAGATTAAAGACTATTAAGAGCACACAGATTCTGTAAGGACTCATCACATGGATGTATGGATATGTACATCTATTTACCAAGTGTTAAGTTCAAGGTAAGGTGTCACACCATGTAAAAACAGCCACAGCAGGATGGTATCTAAGCCTTTGGCTTCCTGCGGGCAGACAAAAAGAAACAGATCTAATGAGCAAGTTCCAAAAGGAGACTTACCTTGTGTTTAGAAGACCTAAAAACAAACAAACAAACAAAACAAACCAAAACATAACAAAAACTTGAGTTAATTTTGTATCCAGCCACTTTGCTGAAGGTGTTTCTCAGCTGTAGCAGTTCCCTGGGAGAATTTTGGGGGTCACTTATATATACTATCATATCATCTGTGAATGTTGGTGATATTTTGACTTCTTTTCCAATTTGTATCCTCTTGATCTTTTTAGTTGTCCTTTTGCTCTAGCTAGGACTTCAAGTACTATGTTGAAGGGATACAGACAGAGTGGGTGGCCTTGTCTTGTCCCTGATTTCAGTGGAATTGATTTAAGTTTTTCTCCATTTAGTTTACCATTGGCTGTAGGCTTGTGTATATTGCCTTTACTATGTTTAGGTATATGCCTTGTATTTCCAATCTCTCCAAGGCTGTAGATATGAATGGTGTTGGATTTTGTCAAATGCTTTTTTAACACCTAAAGAAATGATCATGTTTTTTTTTTTTTCTCTCAGATTGTTTATATGGTGTATTACATTGATGGATTTCTATATATTGAACCACCCCTACATGCCTGGGTTGAAAGATATTTTTTATGTGTTTTTGGATTCAGTTTGCAAGTACTTTAGGTGAATATTCATAAGGAAAATTGGTCTAAAATTCTCTTCCTTTGTTGGGTCTTTATGGGGTTTAGGTAACAGGTGACTGTAACCTCACAGAATGCTCCTTCTGTTTCTATGAACTCTGTTGACTGCTCTTCAATCACTTCCCCCCAGGTCAAAGCAGACATGCCAGTCCACAGAGGAAGAGGATGCAGGCATTCCTGAAGAGACTTGATAGTCTGGGGTCAGTTTGTAAGGGAGGAGGGCTCTCCCTTTCTGTGGACTAGGGGTGAGGATTTTGGAAAGAAGAGAGGGAAGGTAGTTCCGGAAGGAGGTAGGGGGGGCTACAATAGGGATGTAAAATGAATAAATTAATTAATAAAGAAAACCCTTGAGGTTGAAGAATGGAGCAGATGAGAAGAGGATGGGAAGAAAATCATAGGAAATGGTATGGTAGAAGTTTCAGGGAGCCATGTTTTGATTTGGCTGATGGTCACAACACTACTGGTTACAGCAATAACGTACTATGCAACGGCTAAGTGTAAGCTACAAAAGATGCCCCACAAGATAGACACCACACAATTGTTCTCCTTACAGGGGAAAAGATATTCTTCTCTGAGGAGCCCTGTAACCTGCCCCTTGTCGCTGTTGAGCTGGGTGTTGAAAGCAAATACAGAAAGGTCTGCCTCAAACCCCATGCTGCCTCTGCCACACCGTGTGCCTTCCTCAGCAGGGGAAGGGGGAAGAGGAAACCAAACCCAGACTTAGCATCAGACTGAGAAGTCTGAACTTCATCAGGGAGATTGTGTCTGGAAAAGAGACAGGAAGACATTTAGCCAAACCAGAGCATTTTTTTTGTTGTTGTTGTATATGAAAATGCGGGTGTAAGTGTGGCCGGGTACCATGTGGAGGTCAGAGGACAACATTAAGGAATTGGTTCTCTTCTTCAATATGGGTTTCAAGGAATCAAACCCAGATTTTCAGGCTTGGGTGTCAAGTATGCCTACCCACAGAGATACTCTGTGAGCTCTAACAGAGGCTTCTAAGGACAGCTTGGGTGCTTCCTTTGAATTCTCTGCAGAGTTCATTCTGAATGATGAGTACAGTTAGGGGAAAAGGACATGCGTTAGCTGGGAAAGAGTTATGGAAAATGGCACTTCTGTGGAGAAAGAATGTGTAGAGTTAAATCATGCTATCAAGTGATGATTACTACAAAAAGCGGGTGCCACAGAGCGGATGCTACCAATAGGTGGGGGTGAGTCAATCTCTGATGCTCACGAGTCTATGGAACACAGCTGTGTGATTTGTCACCTTGATGTAATAGAAACATGAGAACTGTAGAGCTGGTGGGATCTTGGTTCAAATCCTGCCTTACTCTGTTCAAGTTACCTGAGCAGATGAACACTGATGCCCTCCCTAACTGACATATGTAAAATGAGTGCACACTTGTATGCTTTGTGAAAGCAAATAAAAATAAGCTTATAATGCATCACAAGGCAAAAATAGGTATAATTTATTGATAAAAGTAAAACTTTGTGTCTGGAGAGATGGCTCAGTGATTAAAGTCACTTAATCCTCTCATAGAGAACCTGGGATTGGTTCCCAGCACTTACACAGCCACAGCTGCAGGGGGCTACATGGTGGCTCACAACTGTCTATAACTCTAGTCCTAGGAAGACCAATGGCCTCTTCCCCCCGCCCCCCAGCCATTGCACACACACGATACACTTACATTTTTTGGAAGCAAAACACTTATAAAAATAAAATAAAAACAAATCTCAACAAAAAATATCTATGAAGGTGAAAGTATTTCTGGCATTGTCAAATGTAAATTTGAGGATGGCATGAAGAAAGTATGTCTAGTTACTATATCAAAGTTTAGCTTGTAACCAGAGTTTGCTACTTTGTGGGTTTCTTTCTTTTTTACCCTTCTCCATCCCTTTAGATCTTCCTTTTCAACCCCCTAACACTAGCTAGAAGAGAGAAAAGAAAAGGATAGAGGGCAAAGGGGATGTGGTTCTCATTAGACTCGTTCCTGCTGATAAGGGGTATTGAGTTCTTTGGAGCAAGTTTGATCTTCACAGACAGGATGTCGAATTTCTTCTCCTTTCTTTGCACTGGACTGCTTGACTAGCCTCAACCGACAGCATCCAGCCACCACACAGCCACCTGCTGGTATTCTAACATTTATAGATTCTCTGAAAGGACCCCAGAAATCCAAACGTCACACACTCTCAGAAACTAACTGCAGCTGGCAAAATTATGCCCCTGCTAGAGCACAAGGCAAATCATAGTCACCTGCTTTGCAGCAGCCCCGTATCCCTTCACCTGGCATTAAAAGGAAAACATACTCCCATAATATTTTTGTGTTTTTTAAAGAAACCAAAATTCTCACTACATTAGCCCATCTTAAGGAAGGGTATTCTTTCCTTTACAAAAACAAATTATTTGCTAGAATAAGCAAATGAACATATAACTATGCATTTAAATATATTTTAAGAACCAGAAGAGCTTATATAATGGTATATAGTAGCCACATAACTAAAATTATTGGTTGTAAATCCTCATGAAAAATACAAGTCATTTTTACTATGTTGAAATGTGATTTTTACATCTACTTTATTGAGTCACATGTATTGCCTTATTAACGATAGGTCTTAGTTCTTTCTGAAAAAAAGAATCCAGCACTTCAAAAGTAAGTCACGCTGTGCATAGATTTCTTTTCTGAGCAGGACATTTATGTGCTGCCACGTGATACTTATGTGGTAAATTGTGCACTTAGTCTTTACAGAATGGAAACCTGGTGATATGGATGATGACAGAGCATCAGAAATAGTGCAAACATATTTATTGGAAGTACTGCTGCAGTTGTTTTGAATGTAATATTCTTGGAAAAATCACTCGTCTACAAGACTTTGTTTTGGTTAACAGACTTTACTAATTGAGACCCTTGTGTGTAAACCTCCCTGAGGGAGACCCTGTAATTGGTGAAATCAGAGGAGTGCACAACAGCCCATATCATTTCATCGTTCTGTAGCTCTGGCCAGTAATGCTCTAATTAGTTTCATGCCTCTCCCAGGACACAGAACCGCAATTAACTTACCCAAATAAATATTTAGAATATTTCATTCATTCACAATTAGAATTATCTTTAGAACATGTTTCATCAACATTATAAAATATCTAAATATTCTTGGAGCATATGATGGTTTCTACTGATCTGTCAACTGTGTCAGAGATTCAAAGCGAAGAAAACCAAAGCACAACACTAGAAATAGAACATTTTTTAAAGTGTCAGTTAAAATGGTGAATGCTTAAATACATTAGACTCAAGTTGGAACAGTATATAGCAATTAAAAGTTGATCCTGATATTGTCAGTCACGTAGCAGAGCAAAATGTGAAAACTTCCCCTACTGTAATGTGCTTCCAACCGAGGAGTGAAGGCATACGCTAGTAAAGATCACACAAACAAGTGTGGTAAATCATAACTGTGAAAAATGGTAAGAAGGAAGCTGACTGTGAGTATGTATAATAGGAACTCTCACATGATTTATATTTAACTTGTCAAAAAAAACCTGACAAATAAAGTGAAATTTGATTGTGGGCAGGGGGTAGGAAGGACTTTGAGAGATCTCGCCGAGTGTATTAGAGGGAGCACAGTGTGTTTGCAGGTGTAAATGGAAGCTGAGTCTGCTGGCACATGGAGAAGGTTTGGAGAGAGTGATGTTGGTCTGTGTTTTTAAAAGGTTCGTTCCTCTGTATTAGGAAAAAGATTTGAAAGGAGAGACCAGAACTGGGGACACGCAGTGGGGAATAATACTAGTAGAGTTAAGGGATGGTAGATTATGGATTAGAGAGAAGGCGGGGTCAAGTGAGTGGATTCAAGACATTGGTTGGTGTTAACAATTAAATGTGTGTAGTGGCGGGCTGTGTGTCAGGCAGAAGTAGCAAAGATAAGTGAACATCCCTGGGAGGTTTCAGCTTGAGCCACGGCTTGCCAATGACAATGGTAGGAGGGGAGAGGTGCGGGCTTGAAGGATAATCTGTGTGCTTCATTTAGAACATGCTCATACAAGCTGCTTTTGAGTCATCCATGCGTAGAAAACAGCAGAGAATTGGATACAAAGGTTTAAATCCTGGAATTCTTATTATTTCCTCTTACTCTTATCAGCTGACAAACTATGGCATCCAGCTAATATTTGTGGAATAAAAGAGTGAATTGTCCGCAGAAGTAAATTTGGGACTCGTTGGCTTATGTTTAATAAATAAATTTCTACAGGGTAAAATAAGCAGAGAGTGAGAAGAAAAGATATCATTAATGGGGAAAAGTTCTTCTGTTTAATGACTGTGCGGATGTATCCAGTAGGAGTCACACATGTTAGAATGATTGGTGAGTTATGTGAAATGGAGACTGAACACATCACTTGGGTTTTCCAATGAAAGCCTTTGCTGACCTTACTAAATGTCATTGTTATAAGAAGCTAAGTGCAGAAGGAAGAAAGGCATCTAAAGGAATAAAGAGTTCATTGTGTTTGTCTTTTTTGAGAATTTTTATTTTATGTAGCCCAGGCTGGCCTTAAACACACTAGTTAGCATAAGACTGACTTCGAACTTGTGGTGATCCTTCTGCCTCAGCCTCCTGGTTACTGGGATTACAAGTGTGTACCACTATGCTTGGTTTATTGTTGTTAATGGTTCTCTTAAATGTTAAGAGTCCATTTGGTAATAGAGCCATTTTGCACAAAATCTTATGGATATTTGAAATCTTTGTCTTCTATTTCTTTCTTCTGTATTTTATTATTTTCAACATGGAGTTTCAAAAAAATTTGGTTAAGTTTCTGAGTAGAATTTGTTGAGATAATTATGAATGTAATTGTTTTTCTGACTTCTTTTTTCAATGATTTTGTTGTTGTTATATAGAAAAGAAACTATTTTTGTAGGATGATTTCTTTAAGGCTAAGGTTTTTATGAACATTCCTATATAAATAATTGTGTAGGCATATGTTCCTTGGGTACATAGGTGCTTCTCAACTTAAGGTAGTTTAAACCCTGATAAGTGGTTGAAAATGAAGCTAGTATACTTAACCTACGGAACTCCACTGTTCAGTCAGTATGGAGTATCAGTTGCCTAACCCATGTTGGCCGGGACGCTTGGGAGTGGTCAGTTATACCACTCTCCAGAATCATCACAGCATTGTGATTCACATGATTAGCCATGGAGAAGGTCAAAACTCGAAGACAGAAGTATGGTTCCTGCTGAAAATAAACCATTTTTCATTAAAGTCAAGGCTATTGTGGAATCATAGTAAGCTGGGAGGCACCGGTATAACTAACTGTGCAGTTGCCAGATCACAGGAGGTGTTTTCAATATATTTTGCTAAACTTCTAAATTGCTTTCCAAAACGACTGTATAGTTTTATATTCCTAAGAGCAATATAAGAAGGTCCCGTGTTTTTATTTTTTTTCCTATATCTCAGGCAACATTGTTTTTGTTTTTTCCAGTCATCCTGGAAGTGATATCTCATAGTGATTTTTATTTGCATTTTCCTAATGACTGAAGAATAGTGGCCAGCATTCCCCCCTCCTCATGCTTTTGATAACTTGTCTTTCCTATTCAGAGAAAGTTTAGGTTCCAGGCTGAAAGTGGGTTATAGGACCAGGAAACTTACTCTCTGATAGCCAGCTTTCGTGGCGTCAGAGGTGTTATGCAGACTGCAAGGGGAGAAAAGATAGCAGAGGTCTTATTTCTATGTAGTGCTGGATCCTGAGCCACCAGGCAAGATAGGCCCACTGGTGCAATAGTGGCAGGGCTGTTAAGGAGGAACTAACCTCATTTTGAATGAATTAAATCTGATACATAGGAGGGAATTTCATACCTGGCCTTATAATCCTGATCAGAAGCCCATGGTTGTGGAAGTCATAGGCCCTATGGTAGAACCTTCTATTGTAATTTTGGCAAATGATCATACTGTCTCAATACGTATGCTTCTTTTCTCCCCCTGACTCTCCTTAGAGACAGTTTCTCTGTTGACTGTCCTGGAATTTGATTTGCAGACCAGGCTGGCCTCAAACTCACAGAGATCCACCTGCCTCTGCCTCCTGAGTACCGGGATTAAAGGCGTGCACCACCACACCCTGCCTTCAAAATACGTATGCTTATACCCAGAGACCATGTATGTTCTCAACCCTGGTCGAATAAGCTTCTTTTTGCAGTACTGAGAATAAGATTGTGTGTTCAGCCTTATATGGGATATATGTTTCATTCTTTTCTGCATGGCTCAGGAAATATTTTAGAAGAAGAGGCAGAAAGAATGTAAGCAGTGGATGATAGGAGTGGTGTGAAATGCAAACTTCTGGATTAACACTTAGGAGCTCACAGCAGCTGAGGTTACATGTAAAAGATCAGCACTAAGTAAGAACAAAAGATGGTACATGAAAGAGGCATGATTTTCAGGTCAGATCCAGCTAGAATCTGAATTCTTTTGGGAGGAATCTGTGTTTGGGAGGAGATGGGTTGGAAAATATGGTTCATTAGGACCCTGTTTAACTGTATTCTCAAGAATACAGAAATATTAATATAAAAACCCTCAGCACCAAGCATGAGAAATCTTTCAAGTTCTTGTTAGGGGAGTCCAGGAGACTCTGAAAACAATAAAGGCTATTGCTGTTGCTCTCGATTGTCTCTCAGGGGTTGAAGGTTAAGTCCCTATTGCTGAAGAGAACGTGCACTTCAGACACAGGATTTGGATGATTCTAGCTGGATCTGACCTGAAATTCCTGTCTTTGAGGACTAACTTCCATATACCAGATGGTGCTATATGAGCTGGCAAGTAAGGGAAGCAATCAAAATCATTCCCAGCTGTGATGCCTATGAACCACCACAGTGACCAGCACGGCAAGACAGTCCTAACAGTGCAGTTATGGTATTCATATCTTGGTGATGACTGATGGGGCTCAAGGCCTGCTCAGTAGGAGGCACATTATGCTGGGTCCGGGAAACCGAGCCAACTCCCTGGGGCTAGGGAGACCAGCCCACTCTGACCACTTTACCAGACCAGCATAATTTCTGATTGTATTCTAAACACTTATTTTCATACCCACAAATGAGTGTAGCTCTCGCCCCTCATCAAAGAAGCTTCTTTACGGCAGACTGTGACAGTCACAGAAAACAATAACTGGTCAAGATTCAGAGGACGACTAACTGATCATGAAGTACCCAGCCCTGAAGGATATATCTACAACACAACTTCTGTACCTAAGGCTCAGGGCACAGTGCAGAGACGGGGTAGAAAGACTGTGAGCATCAGAGAACTGGCAAGTTTGCTGTGATTTTCTCCTAGAAATGACAGGGAAGCCACATGCATGTTGCAGCAACCATCCCACGGCCTAAACAAGACCCAAACAGTGGCAAAATCAATAGGCATTCTATCATGGAAGAAGGAAATAGGATAGTACTCCATCCATGTACTAAGAGTTACAAGCAACTAAAGAATGCTGAGAGATGGAGAATTAGGCTTCCTGAGGGATGAGCCCCTTACTTTGTTATGTAATACCTAGTGGTTAGCCCTGAAATCATACACATACAAGGAACACCAAATAGACTCTTCTAATTATATTTATATATTTATGTTTCTGTATGTATGTATGTATATGTAGCAGTAATAATCAAAGACAAAGAAGCCATGAATTTCAGAGGGAATCAGAGACAGACCTGAGAGGGCTTGGAGGAAAGGTGAATGGGAGGGACTGGAAGAAAGAAAGGATGAGGAAAAATGATGTAATTATATTTTAATTGAAATAAAATTAAAAAGTAATTGGGTTATATATGTTTAGATGTCCAGACATGTGAATTCTTCATATATTTTGGGTTCTAATGCCTTCTCAGATATGTTTGGTAAATACTTCTTCTCATTCTGTGGATTTCCTTTACATTCGCTTTTGTTTTCTTTCAAACATAAATATACGCAGATTTTGAGCACATGGGTCTTTTCTGAGACTGATACTCCAGCCAAGGACCACTTACGGAGATAACCTAGAACCCCTACACAGATGTAGCCAGTGTCCAAGTGGGTTCCATAGTAATGTGGACAGGGACTGTCTCTGACATGAACTGATTGGCCTGTTCTTTGATCACCTCCCCCTGAGGGGGGAGCAGCCTTACCAGGCCACAGAGGAAGACAATGCAACCACTCCTGGTGAGACCTGATAGACTAGGATTAGAGGGCAGGGGAGGAAGACGTCCCTTATCAGTGGACTGAGGGAGGGGCACAGGTGAGGAAGAGGAAGGAAGGGTGGGGTTGGCAGGTGAGGAGGGAGGAAGGTATAGGGGGATACAAAGTGAATAAACTGCAATTAATAAAAATAAAAATAACTTAAAAATATACCCAGTTTTAAGCATTTTAACTGATACACTAAAATTGCTCACATTTGTTGAGGATCTGTTGATGTTAATACATGTCAGAGTAAACCTGGTCTTGGCATAATTTGGAGTTAGAATGTTCTCCAAAGCCCTGTGTGTTTAAGCCTCCATTCTCAAATTGGTGCTATGTGGGGGAGGGGTAGTGGAAATTCCGCAGGGAAGGAGGGACTCTGGTGACTGTTGCTGTGTCCTTGGAAGCCACAGTGGGTCCTCAGGCCCTCCATCTTCCTTTGTTTTATTTTATGGTGATGACATGAGTAGTTTTTCTGTGTCACATGCTTTAAGCACAGTGTGCCTCTTTGCCATAGGACCAAAGCCAACGAATCACAAACTACTTCCAACCAAATTTACTAGCCAAATACAACGGTTACTTTTATAAACTGATTACCTTATGGTTTCTTTTTTATTGTAATTCAAGCTGACCAATGCACACCTCAAACATTTATCATTTCTCCATGGAAAAAACATACAAATATGACTAGTGACAATTTATGTTTTCCTCAGGCAAAAAAAAATCTTTTAGATCTCTTGTTCATTTAAAATTGCACTATTTGTGGATTTTTCTATTAAGTTGCTGAATCTATCACTGCAAAGCTGTATTTTGGATGTCTTCACCATGGACATTGAAGTCAATAGTATTTTTTTTTCCAGATTCTAACCAACTGCACATGCATATTTCTGCCCTCCTCACTCACTTGCCCTGATACTAACTTTTTTGTTTGTTATAAATCTTTTTACTTTAGATATCATTAGCCTTATCTCATCCCTGAACAGAAATGTAGAGCCACAGATGGGTGGAGCTTCAGCATCAGAAAACTAACTTTAAAATCAAATAATCAGCAGGGCTAGAAGGCAGAATGCGATTGTATTTGATTTTACAGTATAGGAGCCAGGGCTTCTCTTTCAAATACATTCTAAAATGTGTTATTTAACCATTCTAAAATGTATTTCTTCATGTGAGAATATATGGAGAGGTCTAAAGGTCTAAAGTTATTTTGTACAGGTAGTGGATACAAAGATACCCTACTAGATAAATCATTAGAAATGGACATTTGCACATGGAACAGATTGTCTGATGCTGTTTTGGCAATTTATTACTTGTTGTTTGTTTGTTTATTTGTTTTCTCAAGTTTCTTTGATTGAACTTCAACTGAATTTTAGGAGGGCGGGGCTAAAAGGATAACTTTTTAGAAGTTTGAAGTCAATAGCAAAGAACAGTTTGGTAATATTAAGGGATAAGTGTGTCATGGGTCATGAATATTACTTTGAAAACTCTAGAGTGGTAGAAAGGATGATGGTTAGACTGGGGTGTGCATAGGGGTGTCTGAGATAAAGGTAGGGTGACTTGAGTTACGCAGGAGCTGTGAAAACAAGATTTCGTGTCATTCTTTGTTTCCTTAACCGAGCCAGAATTGGTTATGACTAACTCCCAGCTTGCCCTTGCGCCTAGAAGGTGAATTTACATCATGTTCAGCCACCAAGTGCAATTCCAATGTGTGTGTGTGTGTGTGTGTGTGTGTGTGTGTGTTAGTGTTTTGAGAAAGGCAGAAGTATCTGTCTTCCATGGAGGGAGGGAGAATTTAGACATGATGGAGTAGATTTCTTTAGGATGAGAAGGGGACTTGGAGGCATAATTGACATCCCAAGTGAAAAACACACTACAAATAAGGTGTTAGAGATGTTGTGATGATGCCACTTTTGAAGGCATCTCTCCTCTAATGATCTAGACTATCATTTAAATGGTGGAGGGTGGCAGGGATCTTATTTGGTTTGGTGTTGGTCATGATGGGAAAAGGCATAAAACTCTTTCTCCAGTCATTGGCCTTTGTCTTGGAAATGCATTTAATCGTTATCCTAATGAAATATGGGAGAAGTTCTGTTTTTTAAGTTGGGAATTTGTCTTTTGCCACCGTGCCCTGCTTCAGTTACCTTTTTTGCATGAAAGTTTTCATGTCAATTCCAGGCTTACATTTCTTTTTTATTTTGATGATTTCATGTAATTTTTATTATATTTATTCTTTCCTGCCCAAACTGACTCCCCTCTCCATCCAGCTTTGTGTCCTTTATTTTTAAAAACTCATCAAACACAATGTGTGCTGCCCATTACTCTTGGATGTGTGTCCTTTCACTGGCACATGTTAACCTACCAGAAGCAGCTGAATCAGAACACTGGTTTAGAAAGACAGAGCACAGCAAACTCCTTTCCATATCACCGAAACCTCCAGGCTCCTAGCCATTTGAATCCTAGACAGGGAAAAATCAGCTCTTTCTCTATACCAATTAGAGTGCAATTATAACAATACCAGGAACAACAATTGCCCAGGACACAGTTGCTTCACAATATTAACTAAAAGATAAAATTTTGGTTTCTGAAAAAAATGTGGGCTAATTAGACTCAATATGCTTGGTCATGTTAGAGGGGCTTTCTCAATGTGTCAACATAGAACAAGCAAATATTGATTGAAGCAAAGAATACAGCCTTAGGAAATTCTGTTACTGTTAGCTTGAATGCTTTATATTTGAACAATGGTATAAAAATTATAGACGTTAATCGGCTGTCAGTGTACTTACTCTATGCAGTACAACTCAATTGTGTATTCACCTCACAAAGAAATGTCTGAGTACATAAAGGAAAATTATCCTTCATGAAAATGAAATTCTCCCTGCTTGCTTAACAACTTAGATAATATATATTGTAATATGGATTGCATAACTCCATAGTTAATGGTTAATTATGTTGATCATATTAATCATTAACTAGCGATCACGCCCAATAGAATGTTAAGAATGTGTCGAATGTATAGAATGTTAACTTTACTTCAGCAGGTAGAAAAGCACAGATGTACTATACACATCAGATCAATAAGATGATGGATGATGAGTTGATTGTCTATGTATAGCATTTAAGTGAATTTCAGATAGATGGCCAGTTTATTGTAAATGTACAGCATTTAAGTGATGTACTAATTCATGCCACTTGACAGTGGATGGTGAGTTTATTATAAATGTATAGAATTTAAGAGTTTCCTTTTCTTTTAATTGGTTGCTGAGGAAAATAATCCTCATGTGTAATTATAGAGTTACAGAGACATATATACAATTCCATCATATTTTATCACAAATGTCGAAAATGATTAAGTTTACAGAGTTTTGGTGTAAAGATGACCTAACATTTGATAGGATATGTGGCACTCGTCATAGTGTATATTTACAAGCCTTTTCAGTAGCTGTCTGAGGCCAGGAGCAGTGGAACCTGGGGGAGCCAGTGGGAATCAGGAATAGGGTTGAATCTGGTTCAACCCTGGAAATCTCTTCTCAAGAGAGATAGGAGTGAGGACCACTCCCTTTCCTGCCCAGAGCCTGCACAGGAGGTCATGTAGCCAGATTAAACTTCCTCTCCTTATATAAGGTCATGTCCAGCAAGCACCTGGAATTCCTCTTCATACAAATAAGGCATTTCCAGGAACTTGGCCTCATCTAATGGTGTACACTCAGCTGTTATATAATTCTACCTGTTATAGGTTCAGGAATAGCCGCACACTAACCACTCAAATACCAGTCAGACTGAAGGAAATTTATTGAAAGCTGAACAAAAACTAACTGGTCAGGGACACAGCCTGGATTTGGGAACCAGACTGTGATACCAAACTGTTTCTAAGGCAGGCTTTCTATACACAAAACTGTAACCAGGCAACAACCAGGTAACCAGGTATAAGAAGCAAGGAGAGGCAGCATTACATCATTTTGACTAGCTAAACAGAATCGATTTTGTTCCGAGGGTATTGTATCTAGGTAGCTAGACAAAGCATTTTAAGCTGATTGGCTAGGCTTGGGGAATTTCCAGTTCCCCACCATTGTGGGAGAAAAGAACATAGCAGAATGTTGTAGTCTTAACTCTAATAGAACAAAAATTTACCTTTAACTAAAGCAGAACATGCATTTATCATCTATTGTTTTATTCTAAGCAGCAAGTATTAAACTGTTGAATTGTATTCTGGTCTTAGACAGGTAAGGCCTGAGAACCTGAACTCTATTTTACCTTATGATCAAAATGGAGATTTGGAGGCAAAATGGCTTCTGATGTGCTAAAGGTGTTAACAGAGGAGCCGCAGTTATGCTAAGAACTGAAGCAGGTTTTATGTAAGGCCTATAGAATTTAAGCAGGCTAAGCAGGTTACAACATACCCACTCCCCAAAAAACTTAGTCTTTGTTCTCTCCCAGTTAAAAGAGCTTCAGAATGAAGTCTGTTTCTCCTCCTGCTGCTCACCCCCTGTCTGAGGTCTCCTTCACCCACCCTGCTGTTGTTGCTGCCTCACTCTCCCTCTCAATCAAGATTGTGGGTGATCAGGGGAACAGAGCATGAACAACAACTCTTATTAATCACTTTCACTGACTAAGTTGCTTGTTCTAGCAGTGTCTGTGTGTATGTGTGTGTGTTTGTCTGTCCATCTGTCTGTGTCTGTTTTAATTTGCATGTGTGAGTTTTCACAAGCATGTGGAAATCTTGAGTTCAACCTTGGGTGTTGTTCCTCAGGCATAACCCACCTAACTGAGAGATAGGGGCTCTCATTCACTTGGAACTCACTGACCATACTAGTCTGCCTTCCCAGTGTGCCTAGGGATCTGCCTGTTTCTACCTCCCCAGGCCTGGGATTATAAGCATCTACCACATACGTGGCTTCTTCTTTCTTTTAAAATGTGCTCTCTAGAGATCAAACTTAGCTGCCCATTCTTTTATGGCAAGCCCTTTACTGATTGAACCATCTCCCAGCTGTTGGATCACTTTTTTGTACTGAGCCAAGGAAGGTGAACTAAGGACACCTTTCATACAAGGTTTAGAAAAAAAATTAAATTAATTGTACAAACTAGGGAGCAAAGGCCAAGGCAGAGGTTTAATTCAACTCCAATGGATCCCAAAATCTCAATGTATTTCAACTCACTCTTTCAAATATTTTTCAGAACTACAGGGAGAAAGAAGAGTATGATTTACAGGCCACCATGACCACCATTTTTCTCTAGTCATTGGTGAAGATTCTGCGAAGTTAAGCAGAGGGAGAGTCATTAGAAGGGAGGTGGGAGGGTAGAGGATGATCTTCTAGAATGTCCAGTTTATAATCGTGACTTGATTCTGCTTGGGCTTTCTAAGTTAGACGAGGCTACTGCATCTAGATCTTAATTCTGGAAAGCACTAAACACCCCACATAAGACCCACAACACACAGTTTCCTCCTGTTCCTCAGCTGCCTGACTGCCTTGCAGAGAACTGTTTTGTAAATAAAGAAGCGTTTATTGCTTTTAGTCGAGAGCTGGAGAAGATGAGAGAATGTGATCTGGTACCCACACAAGATGAAACTGCTTTTGGGCTACACAGTACCCACGTTTTGCATCTTATTTAAACTGGCTCATGTTCAGGAGACATAAGCCACAAAAGTGATGGAAAGATAGAAAAAAGTGTTTCAAATATGCTAGTCATTCCCCTAATTTGGATTAGCTGTGTATCAGAGGTGACTATTATAAGTAAAAGACAGAGAGATAGTTTTATGGATGTTTTTTCCACATCCCTTTCATTTGCTAATGGGTTTTTATATGAGATCTAATTTGAAATGGTGTGTGTAGGAGGTGTATTGCATTGAAGGTGGTTGTATTGTTGGCTTGTACTTTATACTGTATCTTTATGTTCTTCAAAAATTCCTCACTTTACGGATGGTTTTAGGAGTTAGAACCTCCAGGAAGCAATTAAGTTTACACGAGGTTATGGGTATAAGGCAAAGTAGCTGAGATTGCTGCGCCCTCTCCCTCTGCCAACCAGAGACCCTACTGTTAATTGCTATTCTCACCTTGGACTTCACAGCCTCTGGAAATGTGACAGATAAGTTCTGCTGTCTCAGGCACATGGTCTAAAGTATCTTCTTGTGGCCACCCGAACCAGGACAGTATCAAGGATGTGAGTACCTGTTAGTTGTATATGTGGTTGTAGCTGGGTGCATGCGTAAATAGTAGGGGGGGGGGATGAGTATGTGTTGGTGAGGAGAGAGAAGGGAGGGATGGTTGTTATTGGGGTGTTTATTTTTGTGTGCTTGTGAAAGCATGTATTATGTGTATGTGGTTTCAGAGAAATATGTGTTCAACTTCTGTCCAAATAGTCCCCTAAATGCAGATCTTACCATCACACATAAATTTTTGTCATCCTTAGTTTCTCTGAAAGCACAGATCAATGACAAGATGCTGGCTGCTTACTTTGGAGGCTTAATTGCAAGGTAGTGCTGTTTTAGTGAAATTCAACAAGCCCTGGGCCTCCCCGCAAAGCAACCCTGCCCTTCAGGTCTAATACTATGGAGACTCCATCTTCCCTTGAAGAACCTTTTCAGGTTGCTTTAGGAAAGAGTGAATGAATTAGCTTAGAATGAGAATGAGAGAAAGCAGGAGGAGAAAGCAAAGGAAAGATAAGGAACAAGAGAAACATGTGCTCCCAAGTTCTATGTAGTCCTAACACCCTTAACATGCCTTTGTTCTTTCTCTGTGAAGAGCCTCCTCATTCATTTGTGTGGTCTGGATCCCCAGTGCTGACAGAGAATTCTCTAGTGTCTTCGATTATTTGCAACTCTTTAAATTCACATATGATTAATGTGGCTCATTGTGGCATCACAGATCAGAAAGGACAACTGTTGCTCCACCCTTCTCTGAGACAAAATTAATCCTTTTCAAGCACTTGACTAAAAAGCCCTGAGCCAAATAAAATCACAGTGTCACCTTTTGGGAACATAACAACCTTCCTCTCAAGCTCCTATTATTTTTAAATAAGCAAGTGGAAAAAGGGATAGAAGCAGAGGATCCAATCATTATTTACTACCTTGTTTATCAACAAAGTGACTCTACTTCAGTAATCACGGTGGCTAGAACAGACTTATTGCTTCCTCTGCTCTGTGGTTCAGAAGGTGTATCCAAAAAAAAATCAATGTCAGCTGGCTTTAGAGGAAATGTTTTTAATGGGTCTGCTGTTGCCAAGTCTCCCCAGGCAGCTTGATCGATGTCTCTGCACTCTGACGTCAGCAGCCTGCCTCTGTGCAGATTATCTCCCAGGCTCTCAGTTTCACAGGCATACCGAGGTCAGGTATTGGAAGCAAGTGAAGGAGTAGGACAATTAGAGATGTGAAAATAGGAAATGTGAGGTGCTCCACAGGACTGGTGAGCGTATCTCTTGCCTACAAGGGAGTGAGTACTTAATGCAGTATGGGGCCATGAAGGACCTGTGTTGCAGGAAATTCTAATGGTTCAGAGTAGAATTTCTTCCATGAATTCTTTTCACACCAGAAACAGAGGAAGTTGGAGTCATAAGTTGAAATCAGTGCTGAAGGTTGGAACCCAGGATCCAAGTGTTGGCAAAGACGCTCTTTTTTAAAATTGCTGTGGGTTTTTGTTCGTCGGGCATTTTGAGATAGGATGTCACTGTATGGCTGAGACCAGTCTAGGTTTGTCTGGAACGTTTTATGTAGCCGGGATAACAAAATTTGTGATTCTCCTATCTTGACTTCTCATGTTCTTGATCGCATGTCTCTTTTCAAAGAGCGATCTTTTCGTAACCTCATGTGTTTTTCATCTTGTTTTCACTACTTGGAGTCTCTTTTGTGTACAAATCTGCTCTTCCCAAAACATCAAACCAGTCCAGTTGGGTTAGATTCCACTCAATGTTATTATTTGAATCTGTCACTTCTTTAAAGACTTTCTCTTCCAGCATGGCCCCATTCTTAGATACTAGAGATGGGCTCCCAATGGTCTTCCAGCATAGCCCTATTCTGAGACATGGGAGATGACAACTTCCTGTTGTTTAGGTGTGATTGTGTCCCACCATGCTTTAAAGATTTGGTCCTCATGGAGGCACTAGTGGGAAGTGGCGGAAGCTCTAAGCAGTAGGATCTTAGTCAGAGTTCCTTAAGACCTTGAGAAGCAAAGTTTGGAAGAGTTTGAGGGAGGCTTCATGCTCTTGCATTGCAATGCAAACATAGGTAAAGTAGAAAAGGAGAGCACCCGAACCCTGTGAACCTCCTAAATTCCCAAGCTAAATAAGATTCTTCCCCTTCCTATGTACATACCCTGGGTGTTTTGTGATAATAATGAATGGTGGCTAACACAAGACTTTGACATATGAATTTGGGGGGGGGGTGGGGGTGGAGACAATTAAGCTGACTGCAGGGAGGCACCCAGAGTCTGTGTTCTTCACAGGCAGGCAGCTTGGGCATCTGCATTCCCTTCTCCTCATTCAGACCCTTTGACAACTATGTATTACAAACAAGACATGAACAACTCCAACACACATATACAGTGACTTAATTAATACTTTAAGCTCATCCTTAGACAAGAAATTCCCAAGGAAACTTGTGATTATTATAGATTATAAATGCTTGCCACAGGGAGTGTGGGGTTCCTTGACTCCTCCAGCAGAACCAACTTTGTCATCATCATGAAATGTGTTCTGTTTTGGAGGTGGCATTGCCTTTAAATAGTTAGTAATTGGTACTTCAGTGTATTCCAGCATTTTTCACCACTCACAGCTCCTATTCTCTAGCATCTGTGGTGAGATATGGTGGTTTACGCTCCATCTGTGTACAGCTAGTCTTGTGGAAAGACGCAGCCATGCTGCTGAGGGGGACAACCCCCGAGGACTGCTATTCCAGTGAGTTAAAATAAGTTTACTTCTCATGGGAAACAATAACAATGATTACAACAAGAAGTCCTCATAGAAACTGCATGTTCTAGGAAGTGCTTGAGAGTCTTCACTTTAAAAAAAAGTATATGGACTTTTCATTACAAGGAGTGATGGCCAACAATATTGAGTTAGGTACTTCAAATTTGACATTACTACTTTATAACAAAAGCACAGGTTACATGATTTTTTAGAAAACCAAAAAACCCTTGAATATGTACTTTTCTCTGAAGCAAAATATAGAAATGGCCTACAGGAACATTAAAAAAAACTAAGCATCATTAACCAATCACTAATTATGAAGTAAGTATAAGTACAAATCAAAACCACAATTTGTTATCAAACTGATCTATAAGGATTTTCTTGAGAAACAAAACAAAACCCAAAGAATATCAAATGCTGTGAGGGGCAGAGAAAAGGGAACCCTTGCACACTTATGGCAGGAATATAAATTCTATCAATAGTTTAGCCACAGTGAAAAGCAGCCGGCAGTATAAAAGTTTCTCAAAAAAAAAAAAAAAAAAAAAAAAAAAAAAGAGCTACTAATCGCATTTGTGGGTGTATGTCCAGAGTCAAGGAAACATTTCAGGGGTAGTCACAACTCTTGATTCACTTCAGTGTTATTCACTATAGCCAAGATAAGGACATAACTAAGAGAAATGGATAAAAAGTTCACAATGTCATATTTACATACACAAAGAGTTGCATTTTGTTTATCTGTATAAAATAACATTCTGCCACAGTTGGGAGCTGGAAAACATTGTTTAAGAGAAATAAACCAGAAACAGAAGTGTTGAATGATGTCATTCAGATGTGAAATCTAGAAAAGTTGAACTCGTGGAAGCGGAGTAGCAGAACCGTGGTTAGCAGGAGCTGGGAGAGAATGAGAGAAAGGGAGATATCTACTAAAAGACGCACATTTTAGTCATAAGATGAATAAGATCCGAAGATTGATGGGACAGCGGCCTGGGTAGTCTTCATTGTGTCAGTTAATTTGACTGTTGAAATTCATGCAACAAAAGTGTATACAACTTTTCAAGTCAGGATTCTATATACTGTGAACATCTACAATTTTTACTCATCAAATATTTTGAAAAAGAACTTGATACTGCATGTTCTCATTTCATATTCTATGACTGACTTGACTTCTGGATGAATCAAGTTGTCAATATAAATGCTGAAGGAGCTTTGCATTCTCGTGGGCAAAACAACGGAAGGTGATATTTAATCAGGAATTCTAAAGAAGTACCTCTTTTTTTTTTTTTCAATGCAGTTTATTCAGGAACCTTGAACAATCATCTGACCCTGGGGAAAGCCAGCCCACAGCTTAAATAGCCTCTGGGTAGCCAACCCCAGCGTGCCACGTGGGCAATGCAGATAGGTCCACATACATGGAAGCAAGCCAGATCCTCCACCTTAGCCAAATGTGGAGTTGTTCATGACAGAGAGCACTCACCATCGGGAAGGTGGAAGGCAGAAACCAGCTCCATCTTTAAGGTGTGGCATTATGCAGCTCTCTACAGTTCCCCCTTTTTGTTTTAGACGCATCAGGCAAGAGTAGAGGTCTGATCTCTGATATTAGAAATAAATTGGGAATTTGTACCGATGTTCATTTAGGTGTCATCCACCCAAAGAGCATCAGACCCGTCAGATACCTTTTTCTCAGAGGCGGGACCTGGGGCATCAACCCGCATGCAATCAGACATGCTCTTCTCTGGGTCGAAAGCAGCTGACCCTGAGTGCAGTGCTTAGCCTCGCATCCTGAGCGTAACATTTTAGCTTTTTAAGCCAAGCATGCTTGGGGAGACTGTCCTGCTTCAATGGCTGTAAAGGTCTGAATGGTCATGGCTGCATTACGCTGTTGTGAGACTCTAATCTTGCATATATACCACAGGCAAACCAAGGAGACCAACACCAGAAGGCCTGCTAACGCTCCCATGCCCGCCCATTCCTTCAGATGATTCATGGCTGCAGCAATCCATGATGATAATCCTGTGGCTAGTCCTGCGTCCACTCTGGTAGAATTTACTGTGACAATGGCCACTCTCAGCTGCTCCATCGTAGTATCGAATTCTCCAGTCCAATTACCTAAAATATAGCTAGACAATTGTTTAGACAGATCCCACTTCTTGTTGCCATACCCAAATAACCGTGGCTTGGTAATTGCTGAAGGGCAGAGATTTATTTCTTGCCTTTCTGGAGCCGGGAGAAGTACATCTGGCAGCTTTTCCATGTGAAGAGACAAAAGATCAAGAGAGATGAAGAAACTGAAACTGAGCTTGCCTTTATAGTGACTGTATTCTTGTGGCACTAAGTCCACACCCAAGATGAAGCCAGTAATCCGTTTTCCAGGTCAGATCCTCGTCATTTTATGACCACTCTACACTGCTGCACTAGAGATTAAGTTTCTAACTTAACTTTCAAAACATACTGGTTAGTTTTTTTGTTACCCTGACACAAATGAGAACAGCCTGGGAAAGGGGAGTTTCCTCCGTCGACTTTACTTGTGGGGCATTTTCTTGATTGATGGTTGATGTGGGAGGGTCCTAGACTGTATAAGAAAGGATGGTGTGTGAGTTTGGGTGGGGGAAGGGAGGCCAATATGGAAGCAGAGGGAAGGAAGAGGGATAAATAATAGCAAGGAGGTTTGAAAAAAACCCACCTTAACATGGTTGGATACCATAAAAAGCTAAAATGATACACTCAGGATGAGAGGCTAAGCACTGCACTCAGGGTCAGCAGCTTTCGACCCAGAGAAGAGCATGTCTGATTGCATGCGGGTTGATGCCCCAGGTCCCGCCTCTGAGAAAAAGGTATCGGACGGGTCTGATGCTCTTTGGGTGGATGACACCTAAATGAACATCAGTACAAATTCCCAATTTATTTCTAATATCAGAGATCAGACCTCTACTCTTGCCTGATGCGTCTAAAACAAAAAGGGGGAACTGTAGAGAGCTGCGGAATGCTATGCCTTAAAGATGGAGCTGGTTTCTGCCTTCCACCTTCCCGATGGTGAGTGCTCTCTGTCACGAACAATTCCACATTTGGCTAAGGCTGAGGATCTGGCTTGCTTCCATGTATGTGGACCTATCTGCATTGTCCACGTGGCACGCTGGGGTTGGCTACCCAGAGGCTATTTAAGCTGTGGGCTGGCTTTCCCCAGGGTCAGATGATTGTTCAAGGTTCCTGAATAAACTGCATTGAAAAAAAAAAAAAAACCACCTTAAGCAAACATTGTACATTTACCTAAAGGATATATAACACATATATGATATATTTCATATATATTAAATTAGGGTATGCTACTCAGGCTGACAGAGCTCCTCCAAAAGCTACAGGTCATCTAATAAAACCTCGAGCATCAGGCATGATACATTTATTTTTTTCTTTTTTTAATTAAATTTTTTATTATTTTAAAATTAGTTATACACTTTATTTACTTTGTATCCCAGCTGTAGTCCCTTCCCTCAATTCCTCCCAATCCCAACCTCCCTCCCTCATCTCCTCTCATGCCCCTCTCTAAGTCCACTGCTAGGGGAGGTCCTCCTCCCCTTCCATGTGACCCCAGCTTATCAGGTAGAAAGCAAGAGATACATTTATTTTTGAGCTATTGGTCGGGGGAGTCCGAAAGACCTCTAAAGCTAGAGCTCTTATAGGCTATTGCTGTTAACCTTGGTTGCGTTCCAGAGCTGAAGGTAAATCTATACTGCTGAAGAGAAAATGCACTTCAGACATAAGATTTCAGAGATCTCAGCTGGATCTGACTGGAAAACTTCCTCCCCAAGAACTAGCTTTTACACTACAGAAGTGTTCTGCAAGCTGCTAAAGCAATCATAAGTCCAAGAAGAAATCAGCATCCCAACTCAGCTCTGATGCCTATAGACCACAACAATGCCCAGCGCTGCAAGACTCTCATTTTGGTGGTAACCAATAGTGGTTTAATTGGATTTAAGGCTTGCTCAATGGGAGGGAAATTATGTCTGGTACTAGGAACCTAGCCAGATACTTGGGGCTAGTGTGGTAACTGATCTTAGAGAAGAAACTATTTATACAATACAACTCTTGTACCCAAGTCTCCTAGAACATCATGGAAGTGAGGGCAGAAAGACTGCAAGGGCCAGGAGACAGAGAATTTTATGGTGAGATGTGTCTCTTAGAAATGACAGGGAACTACTCCTATGATCTTACAATACGGCTGCTTAAACAAACCCTGAACAATAACAGCACTAATAGATGTGCTAGTGGGTAAGGGGAAATGGAATCTCAGACTCAGACAAAGAACTACAGGCATCTAAGCACTACTGAGAAAGCGAGAATTCGTTTTTTGTAGGGATGAGCCCCCAATTGGTAATCTCATATCAAATGGTCAGCCCTGAAATTAGACATGTATAAGTGCACTAAATAGATTCAGCAGATTTAATTTATGTATTTGTTTATAGATATACATAACAATAATAATCAAAGAAAAAGAGGACTTGCAATTGAAGAAGAATAAAGGTGGGGTACATGAAGATTTGAAGTGAGAAGACACAGGAGAGGTTGGAGGAAGGAAAGTGAAGGGAGAAAATGTAGTTGTATTTTCATTTTAAAGTCATTCTCTTTGTTTTTTTTTTTTTTGTTTGTTTTGTTTTGTTTCCCTACTGGAGCAAACCAGCAAGCAGCGTTCCTCCATGGCCTCTGCTTCAGTTCCTGCCTCTGGGTTCCTGCTCCCCCAACACCTTGATGACTGACTATAAACTGTATGCTGAATCTCTTCCTCCCCAAGTAGAGCAGGGGTTATGCTTTTGATTTTGGTGTTTTATCACAGCAAAACAGAAACCAACCTCTAAAACACAGCAAGTACAAATTTTTTCAGAAGCTTAGTAAGTGACATGCTGCTGGGGGCGGATACTTGGTACAGGTTCTCCTAGTCTGGTTACTGGAGCATTTAAACTGAGATCCCCGAGGCTCCATCTCATCCCAGTGCAGAGTGAGGGACTACACAAGGGGGGCAGGAATCGTCGTATTTGGAACAGGTTCATGCTAAGACAAGAAAGTCTTGTTCAGAGAATGAAAAGAAGAAAGAGACAAATCAAGGGAAGTAGAGACGGGAATCTTTTCTTTTTTTTTGTTTTTTCAATAGTTTTTATTTTTTATATTAATTACAGGTTATTTACTTTGTATCCCAGCCGAGGCTCCTTCTCCCATTCCCTCTCAATCCCACTATCCCTCCCTCATCTCCTCCCTGCCCCTTTCCAAGTCCACTGATAGGGGAGGTCCTCCTCGCTTTCTATCTGACCCTAGCTTGTCAGGTATCTTCAGGACTAGCTGCAGTGTCCTCCTCTGTGGCCTAGCAAGGTTGCTCGTCCTTCGGGAGGGGGAGGGGAGGTAAAAAAGCTAGCCATTGAGTTCATGTCAGAAATAGTCCCTGTTCCCTTACTAGGGTACCCACTTGGATACTGAGCTACCATGGGATACATCTGAGCAGGGATTCTAGGTTATATCCATACTTGGTCCTTGGTTGGAGTATCAGTCTCATAAAAGACCCCTGTGCCCTGATATATTTGGTCCTTCTGGAGCTCCTGTCCTCTCCAGATCATACTAACTCCTCCTTCTTTCATATGATTTCCTGCACTCTGCCCAAGGTTTGGTTATGAGTCTCAGCATCTGCTTTGATACACTGCTAGGTAGAGTCTTTCAGTGGCCCTCTGTGGTAGGCTCCTGTCCTGTTACTTGTTTTCTCCAACTTCCAATGTCAATCCCAATTGTCTTTCTAAGTGAGGATTGATCATCTTACCCCGGGTCCTCTTTTTTCTTCATCTTCTTTAGGTGTATAGATTTTAGTATGTTTATCCTATCTTAAAGGTCTAGTACCCACTTATAAGTGAGTATATACTGTGTGTGTCTTTCTGCTCCTGGCATACCTCACTCAGGGTGATCTTTCCTAGATCCCAGCATTTGCCTGTAAATTTCATGATTTCCTTGTTTTTAATTGCTGAGTAGTATTCCATTGTGTAAAAGTACCACAATTTCTGTATCCATTCCTCCATTGATGGAAATCTTGGTTGTTTCCAGGTTCTGGCTATTATAAATAAAGCTGCTACAAACATGGTTGAGCAAATGTCCTTGTTGTGTACTTGAGCATCTTTTGGATATATACCTAGGAGTGGTATAGCTGGATCTTAAGGAAGCACTCTTAGTAACTAGCCACCATTCCTGATTTCCAGTTCTTTGTTTCATTCGGTCTTGGGTCCAATGGATTTCTGTATTTCCTTATGAAAATGCTGGTATTTGCTTAAGAGATGTTGAAAAGTGGTGTGATTAAAATCAGCATGCATCCTCATCCAAGAAGAGTCAAATTACACAATTATGAATACTGTCTCATATTGTAAATTCTACCAGCTTACATACTTCCATGTTTTTAAAGAAGCAGATGTGGACATTTGCCATTCCTGCCCTCATTTATGTTACTTGTAATCAGATTGTCTAATAGTGTGGAAGTTTTATTTCTAAAATATGAACCCAAGTATGCTATTTTAACAATTATCTTAAGCAAGGCTGAAGGGAGACACACCCTGCTATTCCATACTTGAGCCTCAATAAATAGCTGTGTGTTGAGTCACTGTAACGTCTTTTCTAAGACCTTTTAAATTTGGCACAAACCTTAGTTCCTTATGGTAATCATTCTGCCTTGACTTCTAGGTAGGCATTAACTTGCTTCCTGCAACAAAATGACCATGTTAGAATTAATGCAATGTAGCTCTCAGCCATCTGAAAATGGCTATATTCCAAATCTCCTATTTCTTTTTGTAATTTAGCTTCTGTAGAGAAAACCTAAATTGTCTAGCCCAGACAAATTTAGGATTGAGCAAAGATTCATCTTACTGGATATGTGAGGTTTTCCTTAATTATAGCTTAGATCACAATGGCTCCTGTAAATTAAGTGTTCCAAAATCACCGCTGTAAGAAGTTATTCATTTTGATAATTAGAATGAAAGCCAAAGTAGATTGGGTATAGCCTTCACCAATAAAACCTATGGATTTTCTTAAAAACACTAGTAGCACTGTCTGATGCACTCATCTTTTGGAAGAACACAGGCCCTGGTTATTGTGATTTGAACTTGTGTTTGTGTATTCTGCTTTCAGGTTTAGGATCTGCTGTTGGCAGGTAATTAGTGGCACATCCTCGGGGCAGCACCTGCATAGCTGTTACATGTGATTTAGGCGGCAATACTGCTTCCTTACGTCAGCGCTTATATGCTGTTACTTGTCTAAGTTTGACAAAAGAGATAAATAAGCCTATACTTGAATATTTGGAGTGACTTGTGTATGGCAATGTGAATGTAGGTAACACAATTTGGAAATCTTAATACAGTTAGTTTCTTTTATGTGTGCTTTATGACAGTTAAAAAGTGTAGAAAAGCCAGGCATGGTTGGTGCACTCCTGTAATTTGGGCACTTTGGAGGCAGAAACAGGAAAATCAGGAGTCTGATGTAAGCCATGTCTACACAGTGAGTTACAGACCAGCCAGAGCTGTGTGGCGAGACCTTGTCTCAAAAAAGAAAAACAAACAAGCAAACAAAAAACCCAACTAACCAACAAAATAAACTTCATGGGAGAACCAGAAAAAATGGCTGTAATTTGATTTTTAGCCTTATTTTCTGGGAATCACAGGTGATTCTCATGTGGGCAAAGGATCCTCTTCGAATTTAAACTAAAGGTAAAGGTGTTGTTTTTCAGTTAAGCTCTACATCCACACTAAAAAATAAGGTTCTCAAATGCTCTGCTTTCCTCAACTTCTATATCCACCCATGAACACTGAATGAACATTCATCATGGACCAGACCAAAGAGGTGATTCTGAATGCACAGCGAGGAGGAGCTGCCTAGATACAGAAAAGAGAGCAGGGGAACCCTGAGAGAAGGAGATCTCTCTGAGGTTAGGAGCCACTGCTGGGAGGGGCACAGGAAGCCACGTGCTACTTTCTGTCTTTGTTGAGTGGTAATTGTGTGTGAAGTGTGTGGATAGAGGTTAAGAAAGGTTAAGTGGCATAAAATAAAGCCAGGGAAATGCACTCATATTCTTATGCACCATACACAAAAGATTGGACTTTATTCTAAAGCTTCTCTATGATGTTTGGTTAAGAACTCCAGGAAAGCTCCTGTCTTGTTCCTTGTTTTTTCCCTCTCCTGATGTCCATCCTGTTTGTCTCTCTGAATGAGGATTGAGCATCTTACCCTGGGTCCTCCTTTTTGCTTAGCTTCTTTAGGTGTACAGATTTTAGTATGTTTATCCTATCTAATATGTCTAATATCTACTTATAAGTAAGTTTATACCATGTGTAGCTTTCTGCTTCTGGGATACCTTTTCTCATTCCCACCATTTGCCTGCAAATTTCATGATTTCCTTGTTTTTAATACTAACTGAGTAGTATTCCATTGTGTAAATATACCACAATTTCTGTATTCATTCCTCAGTTGAGGGACATCTGGGTTGTTTCCAGATTCTGGCTTTTATGAATAAAGCTGCTATGAACATGGTTGAGCAAATGTCCTTGTTGTATACTTAAGCATCTTTTGGGTATATGCCTAGGAGTGGTATAGCTGGGTCTTGAGGTAACACTATTCCTAATTGTCTGAGGGCCAGATTGATTTCCAAAGTGGTTGAACAAGTTTACATTTCTCACCAGCAATGGAGGAGGGTTCCCCTTTCTCCACAACCTCTCCAGAGTGTGTTGTCACTTGAGTTTTTGATCTTAGCCATTCTAATGGGTGTAAGGTGAAATCTCCAGGGTCATTTTGGTTTGCATTTTCCTGATGACTAAGGATGTTGAATATTTTTTTAAGCGTTTCTCTGCCATTCGATATTTATGTATTGGAATTCGCTGTTTAGCTCTGTACCCCATTTTTAATTGGATTACTTGATTTGTTGCTTTTAAACTTCTTAAGTTCTTTATATATTCTGGATATTAGCCTTCTGTCAGATATAGATGTCCTTTGTTTCATAGGAGCTTTTCAGCTTCATGAGGTCCCATTTATTGATTGTTGATCTTAGAGCCTGTGCTGTTGGTGTTCTGTTCAGGAAGTTGTCTCCTGTGCCAATGAATTCAAGGCTCTTCCCCACTTTACCACAGAGGGCCTCTAAAAGACTTTACCAGCTGGGTATTGAAGCAGATGCTGGTACTTATAGCCAAACTTTGGGCAGAGTGCAATGAATCTTACAAAAGAAGGGGGACATAGAAAGATCTGGAGGGGATAGGAGCTCCACAAGGAGAGCAACAGAACCAAAAACCCTGGGCAAAGGGGTCTTTTCTGAGACTGATACTCCAACCAAAGACCATTCATGGAGATAACCTAGAACCCCTGCACAGATGTAGCCCATGGCAACTCAGTCTCCAAGTGGATACCCTATTAAGGAAAACAGGGGCTGTCTCTGACGTGAATTTAGTGGCTGGCTCTTTGATCACCTCTGCCTGGTTGGGGAGGGTACAGACTTACCAAGCCACAAAGGAAGACAATGCAGCCAGTCATGATGAGACCTGATAGGCAAGGATCAGATAGAAGGGGAGGAGGACCTCCTGTATCAGTGGACTGGGGACAGGGGCATGGGAGGAGAAGAGGGAGGAAGGACAGGATTGGGAGGGGACAAGGGAGGGAGCTTCAGTTGGGATACAAAGTTTAAAAAAATGTAATAAATAAGAGATTAAGAAAATAAAAAAAAAAGAACTCCAGGAAAGAATTTAAGCAAGGGATGGCATGAGGCCGATAGTTTGGAACAATTACTTTGGCTCTGGTATAGGGATAAATGAAAATTGAGAATATTTGGTGACTTTGTAGTAGTCAAGTAGAAAGTGGCAAAGGTCTAAACTAGAGCTGAGAGGTGGAAGAAGAGGATGTGATATGAGCCAAATGGCCAGAGAGATGGATAGGGCAAGGATACTGTGAATGATGCACCAATGTCTTCCAATATTCCAAATTACCTTCTCTCAAGTGACTATAGTTAATAAAAGGAAGGTTTACATGCGGAAAGATAAATGTTCTGACATTCATAACCTATTTTGAAATAGACTAATTAACAGAAAACTTAGTAGATCAACATATGGCAAAGCTCAAATATAGCTCAAATGATGGTTGAGGAACCATGATGGTAGGTAAACAGGTTATTCACTGCACAATTCTCTCAATTTTTCTGCAAAATTGGCGATTTTCAGTCCATGGTCATACCACCCTGAAGATACCCAATTACACTGTGTTCAGAATTTTCAGAATAAAATACAGAGGCAAAATATTGCTTCAAATTTACTTCATGTTGTAGGGACCTTATAGTAGACATTATCATATTAAAAAGTATTCATCTTTTAAAGAATATACTCAATAAATAAGCCAGGCATGGTGGCATATGCCTTTAATCCTAGGACTCTGGAGAAAGAGGGAGGCAGATCCCAGAGATCAAGGTAATCTTGTCTACAGATCAAGTTCCAGGACAACCATGGTTACACAGAGAAATCTTGTCTCATTAAACAAACAAAACACAAAACAAACCAACCAAACACACAGACAGACACAAACACACAGATCTTGTTGACCCGGCTGGGTATGTGACACAGAATTTCCACTTTGTGGCTATATTAATGAACCAATAAATACTTTAATGTATTTTCTTTTGTAAACCACTGTAATTTTCATTGTCTAAAGAAACTGGTATAAAGAAAAGCACATGAGTATAAAAACCAGGCATTGTTCTAAGAATCATGCAACATGAATAAGAGGTATATCTATTGTTTATCCACAGAGGATACTATTTTACTTAAAATATGACTTTGAGCATTGTATTGGAGAACAGGGAAACAAGAATCCTGATTGAACACCAAACAACAAATGAACAAAGGTGTTTGTGTTGTTTCCATGTAAAGAGGTTATGATTCCTTCATGCACAATTGAAGGAATCTGGGAGAAAAGACTAGGTTTGTGCTGAGCAGGAATAAAATAGATGGAGGTCTATTGCAAAGAATAAATTAAACCACCACCACCTCTATCAACAACAACAACAACAACAACAACAACAACAACAACACACACACATACACCCCTACCTTCACCATGGGCCTTTTTATTTCCCACTGAGCAGATGAAATCTCTGTGTTCTGTTTTCCAGAAAACTTCCCTGCAATACTGAACTTCACTTTTTTTTTTCAAATATTTCCAAAAGGAGGTCACCGAGGAGGAAGTCTTCCAGTGGCCAGTGGCGGGAGAAGCTTCTGGCGTGAAGCTCTCCTGGTGGCTTCCTGTGTGGCTCTATCTTGACCCCTTGCATGAATACCATTCTGCCATCATCACACCCTTGACATCAGCAGCCAGTTTCCTTCTTCAGCTCCGGCTTGTGGAGATCTTGGAAGTCAGCAGCTCTGTGGCATCTTCATCAGCCATCTTCCCTGCTCCTCACTGCTATGCAGAAGGCTCACTGACACTAATAATGTGAATTTCTGCAGTCAGGAGACAAGGTTTTGGGGGTTGGAGTTAGGCCCTGCTTGGTTCCCTGTGCTTTAATATTAGTAACATTTCACAGAATACTGAGTCAGTTCAGAATTGGACTCCAACACAATCTGTAAAATTTTCTCATTCTGTTTAAATTAGATGTCGTTATTATATTCAACCAATTCTGGGTGCTATTGCTATTGTGATGTGATGCTCAGTGTTCTAGCAATACGTATTTATTGCGGCCCTGTTTGAGACTGTGGCTGTCAATAAAGAGGTGGGTAAATCACGGTGCTTTTTATCAAACACCCTCATGGGTAGGTATAAGTGAATTTGACAGCAATTCTGAAAATATTGTAAAGCCTTGACTTTAACCTTAGAAACATATTCTCTAGATCTGATAAAGAGTATGTACCTTAAATGAGTATGTTGTAAAGTCTTGTTGTTTGTCACTGTAGTAAAAATACCTGATGAATACAACTTAGTGAGAAAGTGTGAATTGGGCTCATGGTTTCATGATCCATGGTTGTCTGGTTAAGTCTGATGTGGAACACATGAAAATCACATGTGGAAAGACACTGAAATGAAATACATAAGGTCACAATAAAGGCATCTACTTGGACACTCTGGACCTAAAGACACATTGACCTACCTGGCTGAGCATTCTAAGCACAGAGAGACTGAAAGGGAAAGGTTTTATGTGAGTCACATGATCTGTGAGGGTGAAGTTGCAGAGAATCCCTTATCTTTGGCTTTTGTCTATAAAACCTCTTCTAATGGTTTTTCTTTCCTTTCGGTATTGGGGAGTATATGCATGATTCTGTGTGTAGGATTTGTGCCCGGGTTTTTGTCCTCAACCACTCTTCACCTTATTTACTGAGGCAGTGTCTCTAGCTGAGCCTGGAGCTCATCATTTCTATGTAGTCTAGCAGCCTGCTTGACCTGTGGACTCCGTCTCTGCCCCACGTACGCTTCGGTTACAGAGGGTTGTACGCCTACAAGGATTTTATGAGGGTTCCTGGATCTGAACTTTGGTTCCTCTGTTTGCACAGAGCAAGTGTTTTCTACCCTGAGCCATCTCAGAGCCATAAGCCTTTGTTTTCATATTCTCTACTAAATCATTATAGTCTGAAACCTTGCAGGCTTTGTGCATCTCTTCCCATTTGTAGACATGTTGTAATTAAGTAGCACTTTCCTTTGAAGCTGGGCTTTCATCCTCAGCTCCTTATTTTTGAATTTCATTAACTCTGTATGTTATTATTTTTTTTATCTGCAGTGAACAAGCTCCTTTTTCTTAACTCTGAACTGAAAATACAAGCCTTGCCTCCCCCTCCCACCACACCCCGAGTCATTGAGTGTGCTGTTTGCTACTGTGGTTGGAAACGAAGGCCTGGCTTATTGTTTTTGTCAAAGAAGACTGCAAAGGGAGTATTCAGCCAGGAACAAAATGCTTTCTTGTTGGCAATCCGCTAGCCTTGATGGGTTTCATGAAAACTGTCTCAGGCTTGGGAAACTTCCTATGAGAAAACAGATTCAGACCAGCTAGAGCAACTCTTGATACATGTGTATGGAAGACAAGATGGGCTGATTTAGCACCCTTATGTTTGTCTTTGAATTTACAATTTGATGTGGAGAAAGCATAAAATGCGTGGCCTACAAACCTTCATGCAGTTAGTCTCTTGTTAAGAAACAAGACAATCCTTTACTATGTAAAATATGTTTTTCTGTTTTATTCTAAGTATCACGTCTTTCCTATTGAAGTATGGAGATAAATGAATGCATTGTATTATAAATGCAAAAAAGAGAGACATGAGAAAGTTGTTCATTGTTATGGAAGAAAATGATAAATAGTGAGTTGTATCTACCCCTTATTTCATATGTTGAAGGACCAGCCCCTATTACGATGGTATTTGGAGATTCCGTTTGAAGGATGTAGTTAAGGCTTAATGAGGTAATTTGTATATTATCAGTGCCTTTATAAAACAACATGAGATTGTTCCTCTCACTTTACACACATTTACACACACAATGTGAATACCCCACACACGAATACACATACACACACACACACACACACACACACACACACACACCAAGGAAAGTCACAGTGAATACAAACTAAGAAAATGCTGCTAGCTTTTGAGCACCCGCATCAGAAAACAAGGACATGCTGCCTGCATCTTGGGCTTTAGTCTTGAACAATGTGACACAGCACATTTCTGTCCCATGAGTCAGTATCTATAGTGTAGGGCAGTAGCCCCAGTTGACTGAGGCAGAAAATAATACCTCTCATCACTAACACTGTGGATCCAGGCTCTGTTCATTCTATTGCCCCAACCTCCTGGAGTTGTGAAAATGTCAGAGGACTCCACTGTCCTCCTTTAGAACAAAGGCAGTCACAGTAGCTAGCTCCTAAGGTCTCTTTCAGTTGTGATGCATTTGATTGTCTTGCACAGAAGAAGTACTCTGTGAGATTTCACTTAGTGGAAAAGGACACTCAGGCCTTGGGTGATCATAGTTTGTGATTCTCAGGGAATGTCAGGAGCTGTAGTCTGCTTTATTTCTCTTCATGTGACACTGATATACAAGTTTTCAGTATTTTAAACATGAAGAGTAACAGTGTACTTTTTAAAATTATAGGTCTGCTCCACTGGGAAAATGTTATGAGCCTGGCTAACACTGATTTTTCAAAGTTAAGATGATTTTACTGCACTGTTGTGATTTACCATCAGAGTGTCATGAGGTTTTTGTTTCATTTGTTTTGTTTTTGTGTACATTATTTATATACAAATTTTTCAAAGCACTTATTGATAGGCAATGTCAATATGCATACACAGAAATGTTTTTATAAACTCTGGATTCCAAAAGTATTGCCTGCATATGGTAAGTACATAATCCTGAGTTCACAATGGAAAGTTTCTCAGCTCTTCTTCACTCCCAATTGTATTTCCCAAGGCAACATTCTTCAATTGTTAATTTCTTTGAAGACTGCCTTCATAACTTTAGATAATGATTTTATCTAAATAGGGTTCTGTATGTAAGGGCTAAATGAGGTTCTGTTGCCATTAGGTTATACCAAATACTTTCTAGTGAAAAGTGAGCTTGATGTTACAATTACTCTCCTGTATCTACAGTGAGTGTTTAAGTTTGATAATAACACATTTTTAGTTTTCACACATTGTTATAATTTAAAACAGCACCATCAAGCACTATTCTTTTAAGCATACTTTCTTGGTTTATTGCTTCATAAAACGCTGCAGAGCAGTTGATGCCTGCTCTTCTCCCCTTTTCCGCTTCTCTGTCCTCTTGACAGCAGCCACATTCTTTTTTATATTGTCAGTGCTAATGTCTACATCTTCTTCAGCCATGATTTCTTTATTTTTATTTCTATTTTTTTATTATTAGTTACATTTTATTAACTCTGTATCCCAGCTGTATCCCACTCCCTTATTCCCTCCCAATCCCTCCCAATCCCTCCGTCCCGCATCTCCTCCCTGCCCCTTTCCAAGTCCACTGATTGGGGAGGACCTCCTCCCCTTCCATCTGACCCTGTTTTATCAAAATGCTCTTAAAGAGACCAATCAATTTTTCATTGCTGAGTAATATTCCATTGTGTACCACAATTTCTACATCCATTCTTCAGTTGAGGGGCATCTGGGCTGTTTCCAGCTTCTGGCTATTATAAATAAAGCTACTACAAACATGGTTGAGCAAATGTCCTTATTGTGTACTTGAGCCTCTTTTGGCTATATGCCTAGGAGTAGTATGGCTGTCTGTAACTCCAGTTCCAGGGGATCCGATGCCTCTTCTGACCTTTGTGCACATACATGATACACATACATAAACTCAGATGCACACATATATAAAAAAATGAAATAAAAATAAAATTTAAAACTGAACCTAGCAGAAATAAAATACCCAGAGGAAGCTCTGTGAGTATCATTTAAATCATTTTTTAAGAAATACACTAACTTATTGGAATTCTGGTTTGCTTCAAAAATTCTAAATTTATATTGCATTAAATGCATTGCTTATAACTGCTTTATATACTAAATCCAGGAAAATTATGCCTTGACTATGTCTCTGCCATGTCATGCTGAAAATTATCTATGTAATTCAGAATAAAAAAAAACCCTACAGGAAGATCTTCCTAGATTCATATGAAATTTTCTTTTGCACCTGTTAAAAATGGAATAACAGTAGCAGCTTGGGATGAAGGGGGCCCTCATCCTAATAGTCTCTCATGTTCTGAATTTGCAGCTTGTAGGCGGTTCCTGTCAGCTTTGGGTAAATCATGGCTGTATTTTTCATTATGTTAACAAGTTCTGCTACTTTTGCTTTTGTGGTCAGATTTTCTGTGTGGTTCCTAGGGACTTAGTTCCCCACCCCTTTGTAATGAGAATATGCTCTGTATCCTCCTGCCTCTTTAGCATTTCATATCCCGAGGACATAAATCACAGCACTCAGCTTAGCTCACACAGTCTGTGTAGCTTCACTCCCCCAAAGGTAGTTTTATCACTTGTGAGGTAAGATCAATAACAGAATAGGGTTCTCTAAGACGGGCTAACCTGCCCCAGAGGCAGCACTGATGGACCCTTTAGTGGCTTCCTGCTTGTTGATGCTTGTCACAGCTATGGTAACCATACCAGGATCTGATCTTAGCAGAGGTATCAGGTACCAGGAACTGAGAGGGTCTTCACACTTGGCACAGTGTCTGCAAGTTTTTACTTTTACAATCTATTTCAGTGGAATTTCACTTTAAAATGCCAAAGTTCTGATTAAACCACATTACTCATTGTGAAAAAGAAAGGAGTGGATGTTACTAGTTTTATAATCCTCACTAGATTAGGAACTGGGGATCACCAGCTATGCTCCCATTTCTCTATGTCTTTGAGGGTGTACTCTAGGATGCTTATCGTGTATGAGCTAGCAAATGCTCTTTACACGTATTTTATCTACTTCTCAGAACAATCCCACAGGCAGGAGGTCTTCAGTCCTGTTTCATGTATGGGGAAGTATAAGATGGGAGGACTTAAGTTTCTCACCCGAAGGCAGACACAAGTTAAATAATAAAGCTAGGGATGACCTCTGTATCATCTGAATTCATCTGTATGAATCTGAATTCATCCAGAATGGACTATAAATTGCACTCGCCAGCATGTGTTCTTGTGAAGTGGTGTGTTTTTTTCCCACCAGGGAGAGTTTCTTGCATTTGTTTCCCTAGCTTGATAACACATTTTATTTTAGTGCTGGCTGATACCGCACTGTCTGCATGCAGGATAGCTTGTTTTTTATTCAGCTCCTGAAGACATCTTGATTGCTTCAGATTTTGGCAATTATGAATAAAGCTTCCATGGACACGTGTGCAAGGACTTGCGTGGTCTTACATTTTCAACTCCTTTACGTAAATAACAAGGAGTGGAATAACTGGCGTGTTGCCTGTTAAAACAAGGCCAAAGTCAGCTTTTGGAAGAAAAAGTTTATTTGGACTGTGGTTCTTGACCAAGGAGAGTCCACCATGATAGAGAGGCATTGCCAGCAAGGGGCAGGCATGGTGGCAGGTACAGGAAACTTAAGAGAACACATCTCCACCTGCATGCAGAGAGCAGGGCGAGCAAACTGGATGTGGGCCGAGCTTATCAGCTCTCAAATTTTGTCCCCATTAACTTATTTCCTCCATCGAGGCTGTATCATCTCTCCAAATGGCATTGTCAAGCGAGTCTATGGGGGACACCCTTATTTGGACTAGGTATTTGGACTAGTGTATTTTACATGTGGTAAAAATGTGTTGAAATAAACCAAACCACTGGTGGTAGAATTTTACATTTCCAACAGCAATGAAAGAGGATCCCTGTGATTTCACATCCTCCCCAGCATTTGGTAGGGGAGTGTTTTTAGACAGTTTTTACAGGGATGCATTCGTGCCTTATCTGTGTTTTAATTTGCGATTCCTGACCTACACACGATGTTGAACGTTACTTCACATGCTTATTTGTCATATTATGTCTTCTTTGTTTGTCTGTTCAGACCACTGGGATAGTCTTAAATTAAGTTGTTTGTTTCTTATTGTTTCTTATTCTATCTCTCTCTCTCTTTCTCTCTCTCTCTCTGGTATATTTTGGACAAAATTTCCTTATCAGGTGTGTCTTTTGAGAAAACAAACAAACAAACAAACAAAAAACCCCTTCTCTTCCCAATGTGAAGTTTGTCTGCTTATCTTTAAATTTTCTGTAACAAAAGTTTTTAATTTTGGTCAAATCCAGCATAATAATTCTTTATTCATCGATCACGACTTTGTTGGTGAACCTAGAAAGCCTCTAGCATATGGTCTGAACTGAGTAATATATTTTATTATATGCAATGTCCCCCAGTCCCCATCCCACACAGACATCTCGTGACAGCAAAGAATGTCTTAGGTTTCCAATGCAGTGATAAAGGTTGTGACCAGAAGCACTTGAAGAAGCGAAGAGAGGAGCACAGGACAGGAACCTGGAGGCAGTAACTAAAACAGTGATCATGGAGGAGGGGTGCTCACTTGTCTTGCTCCTCTGGGCTTTCTCGGTGTCTTTCTTCTCTATCACAAGACCACATGCCCAGAGATGGCACTGCCCACAGTGAGCTGAGCCTTTTCACATAAATCATCAGACATCAATCACCAGTCAAGGGGATGCCCTGTACACTTGCTTACAGGTAAACCTGACGGAGGAAGTTTCCCAGTTGAACTGTCTTCTTCCCAAAGAACACTGGTTTGTGTCAAGTTGACAAACAAACAAACAGAAGCAAAAAAAAAAAAAAAAAAAAAATTAACCTGCACACAAGATAGTCTACACAATTTCCCCATGTTATATTCTAAGAATGTTACACTTTTATGGTTCATAGGTAGGTGAATAATCTGTTTTAGTTAAGTGTTTTTGAAGGTCAGATGATCTAGGTGTAGACCCATTAGTTTAGTGAGGGTTACATTACAGATTTTACTGATCTTACAGGTATTTGGTATTTGATTATGTTATTTGGTGAGGGGGTGCTCATCAGTTTATACTTTAATTTTCATTATTTATTTGATTTGCTTACTTTGGAGTTGTTATTTTTTTTTGTTTCATTAATTAGAAACCTGAATTATTGATTTTTGAGCTTCTTCTATCACATTTCCTGCACTAAGCCAATGTTGATAAATTGAGTTTTCAATTTTATTTTAGTTCAAAATGCTTTAATATTTTTTTTGAGATTTCTTTTTGGTCTATGTATTCTTTAGTGTGCTCATTACAAAGGGGCAGAGAAATACGCTAAGTATTTTGGAATCGTCTAGACATGTTACTTTATGATGAATATTCTAAAGGTATTAACAGAAAAAGTCACAACATATAAGCATAAGTGGGTAATTTCAAGATTCTGTCAAATTCCTGGTCTGATAATTGTAATAGTCTTGTTGTATATTACTGTACTTTGATTCTCATATAGTTCCAAACTGTGGTCTTGTTATTTGTTTAGTTTTTGTTGCATTTTCCTTTTGGTGTGTGTTATAATTTTCTGTTGGAAGATAGGCATGCTGTCTTGGTAAAGGCACCTGCGATAGGTAAATAGACGTGTAATAATGTGGCCCCGGTGTGGGGCAGAGGGAATACTCTAGTCTTAGGACTGGACTCAGTCTTGGTGAACCTTTGGCCTGAGTGTTAGGTCCCTACTGCTGCAGGGCGTGGCTGACACACCCTGCTCTCTTCTTCATGGCTGTTTCCTCTCTCCCAGAGGCCCTTCACTATAAAACCCAGACGTTTTGTTACTGCAAAGTCCTTGCCTTTTCTTTTCTCTCCCTTCCCCTTCCCCTGTCTTCCTCTCACCTCTCACTCCTTTGTTCTCCCCTCTCTCTCTTTCTGTCTCTCCTCCTCTTCTTTTTCTTTCTTCACGCTTCTCCCTTCTCTTTCCTTCCCGCACTGCTCCCAATAACTCTGCAATACATTATATTATATATTATAGCTTTGTCTCACCATTAGCTCTTTCCATTAATCAATCACTCAGAATTCAGCAGAATGTCCCCATTGTACCTTCTACATCAGGTGGGACAGGAAGCCTATGGGAAGACTTGTTAAGAACAGCAAAGTGCCCAAGCTTTATTTCAAGGTAGTTCTGTTTGCCTTCCTCTTGTTATAACACCACTGAGAAGCTGGTTAGGGTGCTGGCATTACACTTGTAAGCATGTGAGGCAACCCATGGCTTGTTTAGCCTGAGTTTCTACATCTCAGTGTTGCCTGTGATGAGCCTCCAGTAATCTGTCAGTTACAGCTCAGGTTTTTCCACCCAGCTCTAGTTTCCACAGGGGGTTTCCTTTTGAGGGTTTCTGTTCTGGCAAGCCCTACTTCTTTGTGTGCCTTTCTGATCACAGAGACAGTTATTTGTCCTGTGACGTCACTTCTCTGACAGATCTGAGAAGGGTTGTTTTTCTTTCTGATGTCTCACCCAGAAATATGAAATGTGTGCAACTCTTAACCTAAGTTTCCCACTAGCTGCTGAATTGAATTGAATTCTGTGTGGTGACGTAGCTTAGATGTATGAATTAAAGGACTCGTGGTTATTATTTTATTAAAGAGTTCAATTCTAGTGTGCAGGAAAAGTGGAGTAAAGTGAGGAAAGGAGAGCTAATGTCAATATTAGTTATAAACACAGCCATTGCTTGAGTTATTACTCTATTTTGATGAGTCTTTGAAAAGGCTATAAAACCAATTACTGTTAGTCAAGTCTGAGACATGGTATGGGAATCAGGCTTTATCTACTGGCCCAGTCTCCTCACCAAAAGTTCACTCTGCAGTTTAGTTATTTCTCTTGCACATCTGGATCAGTTCAGTGGAATCATGATTTCACTGGAGCATTTCCCTGAAAGTAGAGCTTGCATGTTTGGGTGTAGATACCTCATTTTAACCGTCAGTGATCTCAGGAGGCAAGAGTGAGGGGTTTGAGAGAAAGAGGAAGAAGAAAAAAAGCTTAGGTCAAGAACAGTGAAATGCATAACTGAGGTCCCTGACGTAGATGAAGGTATGTGAGAGTTAAGTAGAAGGCCTCCCAGAGCTGACAGTTCAGTGCATGGGAGGATGGGGGAGGAGGACGAGTTCACCAAGTACTCCATCCCATAACAATTATTAATTGCTCCTGGTGACCAATAATTTCTTACAGGGCCACTCACATGGACATCTGGGATTTTGCAGAAGGTTCTTGTTTAGAGAGATCTTACATGCCAGAGTGATACCGAGCTTGCACGCAATTGTTCAGTAAGAGGTAGCCCGAAAGAATGTGACATGGATTATTGGATGCCTCGGGGGAACAGGGACATCAGGAGAAACGATAGAATGTCATTTGTGTGTGTGTATGTGTGTGTGGCATAAAATTGTATCTCTAGAACGGCACTCACATGCTGATGAGGTGACTCCCATTGTTTGTATAATCAAAGGCCTGCTGTAATATTTGTTCAGGACATTTCACACCCTGAAGAGAGCTTGCTTATGTGGAGTGAATTGGAGCCATGAAGATTTCCTGGTCATAGTTCAATCCGGGACAACAGAAAGGTAAGACATAATTGTACCTAGCAGGTGATTGACATGCTTGGTTAGGTGGTTCTCTGGAAAGGATTTTCTGAAAGTATTTTTCCCCTTTACTTGTAGAATAACATTTGAAATTTTTTATAAGTGAGTCCACAAGTGAAGTGAATTGGAAAAAAAATGTTTGGCTCCAAATTCTTCTCCTCCTAGTGTGTACACTCACTGAGAGGTGGAGTCTAGTTCTCCACCCTCTTAAATATGGACTAGCAGATAACTTTTTATACGTTGTTAGATAACAAGTCAGCAGAAATGACATTTTGCCAATTCTGAAACTTGAACCTCATCAGGTCTTGCAAATTTTATTTTCATATTCAGCAGTGAGACAGCCATGGAAGCCTAGTGGTCTGAGCTATTGTCAGATGTGAGTCCTTGTAGACAGTGAGTGAGTTACTTTTAGCTAGCTAACAACCGGTACTCATACCAGACATGTGCTTAAGGCCAGTGTTGCTATTTCAGTCTTCTTGCTTCCAACAGCCACTATAATCACACAGACAAGACCAGGCAGAACTGGAGAGTGCTACAGCCAGGCCACCACAATGAATACTGAACCATTTTTCCAAGACGCTTAATTCTGGGTTGTTTGTTTTGTAGAAAAAATATGCTATAACACAGATAACATCCTAATGCTCATTGGACAAGACCATGCCTCAACTAAATAGACACTAAGTTAAATAATGTATGTATGCATTCTGGAGAGTTCTGCATTGATCCGAGGAAGAAACTATAACTGTGGATTTGCTGTTCCATGCCCAAGTGTAATCTTATGAAAATTATGCTCAGTGAAATAAAAAGGAAATAATAATTTAAGTAACTTGTGAAACTACAAAAGTTGGTATATAATCATAAGCTCTTAGTTTATAGGGAAAGAGTGTCAGTTTAGTGACTGTCAAATTTGACCATGTAGATGGTATAAGTTTGTAGTGTGCTCTGACTGTAACTGATTTTGTAGATCATTGCAGTTACTAAAATTTTTTGAAGAGATTTATGGGGTTGAAATATGTTGGTTGAATCAAGACTGACATATGCTGGTGATAATGTGAAGTGTTCATAGAATGGTAAAAGGAGGAAAGAGGAAAGGCCTAGGAAAAGACTCCTTGTCTTTATGGTTTTGAGTGTGCTCAAAGCAATCAGAGATATCAGATTTCTTCCTGCTGATAGGGCATAATTAAAATTTTGAACTCTAAACCATGTCTATCATTTTTTCTAAAAATGAACTTATTTTTAGGGATGTAAAATATATAACAATAAAGACAATTACTGTGTACAGTGAAGGAATTGTTTTATATGATTCCCCTTAAAAACTATTCCTGTTGTGTATACAAACAAAGAGCAGAACAGAACCACTCTGAATCTGTATTAAATAGTGCACTGGCTGCTGGAGTCGATATCCTGAGAGTTAATTGCCTGCACATGTGTTCGTTCATTTGCTGAAAGCCTGGTTCTTTAAAGGACAGCTTTGTGTTTTTGCTTGTCACCATCCAGAAGTGTTTGCAGTGCTGTGCACAGGTAATGGCTCTTCAAATTATCACCATTGAGTTGGCTTCTGCACTTTTTTTTTTTTCAAGTCAGAAAACTAGCAAGAGCTTCTTTCCGAACTGGCAGGTCTGCTGCACAGAGTATGGACATTGGTCACACTGGAAAGTGCTGCCTGTGGTTCCAGGTGACTCCAGGGCACTTAGATGTATTTGAAAATTCCTGTTCAATTAAAAAAAATGAAAAACTTTATTTATCTACTTAGCAAATATGTGCTAACTTGAAACTGGGAATCCAGGATATCAATAAAATAGCTGATCTCTCATAGCAAGTGCCCTGGATGAGAGATGAACAGATGCATGGCCATAGCAGAGGAAAACATACAAGTAGAAATGACACACAGTATCTACAGAAGACAGGAATCAGAGAAGTTGGGAAGTGAGACCAGGAAGGAAATTGTACAGCATTCTGCCAAAGTGGTATTCAGATTGTGTTTTGAAGTAAGGAGGAAGAATTATTCAAGAAAAGAGAGTGGACCAATTCTGGTATACCGTGCATGTTAAGTAAGGACTTTGGACTTTTCTCAGATATTGGGTGGTTTCTTATAGCACCATAAAAAGATTCTAAGCAAGAGTCTTATTAAGTTCTCTTTTACAATGAGAACTTAGGTAACTGTGTGGAGGATGAATTAGGAGGCAAAGCCTAGAAAAAAAATAGTTAAAGCAACTTAGATGATAAAGATGAACCATACATGCAAGTATGTGTGTGTGTATCAAAATTTATTAAGAAGAAAAAGAGTCCATATTCAAAATTGTTGAGTTTAGAAATTAATGGAGTCAGTGATAATCTTAGTGTTTCTGCTTGAGTTGTTGTATGAATCTATCACTGTAGATAATGATGAGTAAGATATAAGATAGAGTAGTTGATCCTTAGAACAATTGAATCTTTGGATTTATTAAGTTTGAGAGACCAGTAGAAATTACATGTAATATCTGAGTATATGAGCTTGGAGATTAGGAATAGAAAAATCACAAATAAATGTTTCAAATTATCTTTTTATTAATTGAATTCAGTTTTTGACAGTATCACACATGAATAAAATGCATTGTGATTATTCTCACCCTTATCCTCTCTTATCTTTCTCCAACCCTATGAATCCCCCCTCCTCCATACAAGTCCTGTTCCCATGTTTATTTATGTCTTTTTGTTTTATTTTGTGGCCCATGAGGTTGACAACGACCTCCTGTGTCATTGTGTGGATAGTTCAGAACTAATCATTCAAGTTGTGAGCTCAGCAATGGTTTTATAATTGAGGACTGTCACTTCCTGTCCTGCAGCATCTGTAATGACCAATAGTTCCCTCTCTGGACTATCTTAATTTCCCTTTTATACAGGTAAAACCCATGTTGGATTAGAGCCAACCCTAATGCTATTATTTGACTTTGTCTCTTGAAAGCCCTGTGTCCTACCATGGCACATTCTCATGTAGTGGAGGTTAGGACTTCATCATATGAATTTGAGGAGGGTGTAATTTAATATACAAAGTCACAAAAATCACATCATGAAAACTCCCATGTCTATTTGCATAAAAGAGCAACCCGTGATTTCTCTTCATGTTCTAATTAGACGCACACACATCTTATCCCGGGCATATTTGACTCTTAATAAAATTGTATAACTGCACCTGACTGAACTCTTTTTTTTTTTTTTACAAAATGAAGAAAACACTTTATTCTGATACCTAATTTGTAGAACATAGCATTTTAAAATAGCAAAGCTGAAATGCTAGCATTTATAATTTTTTTTTTTTCAATGCAGTTTATTCAGGAACATTGAACAATCCTCGGACCCCGGGGAAAGCCAGCCCACAGCTTAAATAGCCTCTGGGTAGCCAACCCAGGCGTGCCACGGGGGCAATGCAGATAGGTCCACATACATGGAAGCAAGCCAGATCCTCGGCCTTAGCCAAATGTGGAGTTGTTCGTGACAGAGAGCACTCACCATCGGGAAGGTGGAAGGCAGAAACCAGCTCCATCTTTAAGGCATAGTATTCCGCAGCTCTCTACAGTTCCCCCTTTTTGTTTTAGACGCATCAGGCAAGAGTAGAGGTCTGATCTCTGATATTAGAAATAAATTGGGACTTTGTACAGATGTTCATTTAGGTGTCATCCACCCAAAGAGCATCAGACCCTGACTGAACTCTTATATTTCCCCAGTTCACCAGTGCACTAATTAGTTGTTTCTCTAATACCGTGTATTTTGTCTACAAGCCCTTGAACATTCTTGCCACTTAGAGCTAGATACCACATTTCAATTTCTTCTGACTCTGACTGGGTACCGTGAATCAACGCTGTCCTAGATTTCAGTGTTAAAAGATTAGTAATCTGATTGGCCTGCTCTTTGATCACCTCTCCCTGAGGGGGGAGCAGCTTTACCAGGCCACAGAAGATGACAATGCAGCCACTCCTGATGAGACCTGATAGACTAAGATCAGAAGGAAGGAGAGGAGGACCTCCCTTATCAATGGACTTGGGGAGGGGCATGCGTGAAGAAGGGGGAGGGAAGGTAGGACTGGGAAGGGAGGAGGGAGGGGCTTATGGGGGATACAAAGTGAATATAGTGTAATTAATAAAATAAAATAAAATTTGAAAAAAAAAAGTTTAGTAGTCAACCCTTCATGCATCGTGGAATACTGCCTGATTGTCCAAAGTCTACTACCCAGAAATATCTTCTCTAGAGAACACATGCTGTGCATCTCAAGTCAACTGGGATCTTTCCCCTTCCAACAGAATGCTGCAAATGAAAAAGGTGGGAAACTGCATCTGAAGAAATGTTTTCTAGAGTCTTCTTTTTGAAAACGAAGCATCAGTAATTTCTATACATTACACTGCTTAATTTGCATCTGTCCCCAGAATGGAAATCCTCTGTGTATAGCTACAAATCTCATTTTGGTTATTATGATTGTCAGAGGATATTTGTGTCTGAATCTAAAACCAAAGATTAGCTTGTAATCTTGCTTCATTTTGTTGTTGTTGTTATTGTTTGTTTGTTTTTCCAGAATTAGAGAAAGAGAAGCCATCCAGGGGCGTATAGAGCATGCAAAGTTTCCAGGAAATCAGAGGAGTCACCAAGTAACAAGTTGGGACCAACATTTTTTTTTTTGGAAAGTCTATGTATCAAAAGGCCAATATTTACTCTTGAATCTTTCACTTTAATTAAGATAAAGACCTCAATGGAGTATCATGGTAACACAGCTTTATTTTGGAGTTCAGGTTTTACTTTGATATCAACCCTCTCAAGACAATGGCAAGGATGGAAATGATGTTTGTTTGTTTGTTTTTTACAACTTTTCTTCTATTTTTATGATGGTGATGCATGCATATGGAGTTTGGCCTTGACGGTTGACCCATGTGTGATTTTTATCCCTGTGGTTCATGCCTGTACTTTCCCTTGGCAGCATGCTAGAGATTACACTGATACTTCACCAGCCTGCGAGGACATTTTTCAGGCCTTGCTTCCCTCTTCATGATGCTGAGAGATGAACAAGCGCTAGGCACGTTTTGCTATGAATTTTGTGAATGGGAAGAAGAATATAGAAATGTATGAATATGAATTGTCAGCAAACAGATAATATGTAATCAATAGGAATATAAGTCACTTGTGTATGTTATGAAGGAAACGAGATGGCATGGAAAAACAGAAGAAGCCACTTGAGCTCAGATGGGTGGGGCAGGTTCTTGGTAAATGTTCGGTAGGGTAGGTAAGAACCCTACCCTATTTTCATCTACACCTTTGAAGCTCTTGTATTGCCCAAGTAAGCTGGCAAGCTTTCTCAGTTTTAGATACATGACGGTTTGTAGTTAACTAACAGGAATTACTTTCCTGTACAAATGTGTTAGTAACACACATCTCGGAAATACCATAGCCAATTGCTGTGATTGCCGATTCTTGTTATTTATTAAAATAGAATGAATTATTATCAGATAATATATGGAGAATGTCATGATTATTTAAACATGTAAACCTTAATGGTTAAGGGCTGGGCAAGGTGACTTGAGTAAAACCCCACCCCAGGAAGCTTAGCCAGAAAAGTTGTGACTTCCTGCCCAGCCTGGGAGATTCTGTGAGAACTTATCTCAAAAATCAACCAACCAACAACCCCTAAAGTTAATATTTAGTAAACATTTAGCAAGCACTCCACTGCTATGTGCTAGTTAGTTCTTACAGCAGTCTTCAAAACTGGTATAAACAATATGGTCACAGATGAAGTGAGTTAGGCCAAGTGAGGACAGTTTGTTCACGTGACACAGCATGGAAGTTTAGGAACCAGGATACAAATACCATAACCAGAACACAGTCACACTATGCACACTACACATTCACAGAATAATCATTTCTTGTGTCCAAGGCTTGGCATGATAGTATTAGCCGAGATAAGATGTGATGTGATTAAAATAGGATGTGATTCTTTTTTTTTTAACAATGGAACTTTTACTTTTGAAAGCCATTGACAATCTTTAACTTGGTCTTGGGGATTTTTAAAAATTGTGTTTTTTAACAGAAAATATGCCTTGAGGAGGAAAAAAAGCAATATTTTTGTAAACAAACAAACAACAACAACAAAACAGAAAGAAAGAAAAGAGAAAGAAAAAAAAAAGTCCACAGCAATTTAGCAGCAAATAGGGTGATTTGACCTGAAGCTCCCACATGATTTCCCAAACAACATGAATAATTTATTTTGAAAAGATAGAATAATATGGGTTCTGCTGTATTGCTTGTTGATAAATTGCTGCCATAATTGGAGAAATTGCTTCTACTTAGGAGGGGGGTTGCAGCTCTCAGGATATTGGTTTTTCCTCCTTGAAAATCATGGCTAATCGTCGTGTAAGTGCTGGATGCCTGGTTCTGATCAGCAGTGTAGCAGAAGTTTGCTTCATTTTCTAGAGGCCTCAGAGGCCATCGCACACTGAGCACACGCATGGTTGGTGTGCCGTTTCCCCAGGAGCTGGTGCTCCAGTCCCAGCCTTCATCTCACAGCTGAATGTACATTTTGAGGGTCTGTGTGGAAGCAAGGCTTTCCAGAAGCCGGGATAAGCTGTCAATTTGCCAGGCAGATCTGTTACTCCTTGGAATTTATGCCCTATGGGATGAGAGTTCTACACGGAAATTTGAAAGCTGACAGCTTTGTGTTGGCAGCTGAGTTTTGACATTCACGCTGTTATCAAAACTCCCTCCAACAGCTGACGCTGTAGGTATGTGGCAGTTAAGCCTTCTGCGAGGCATGTTTATCTGGCAGGAAAAATGCTGTCAGTCTCCTTTTATTCTATTATCCTGAGCGTTTCAGCTGCCTTTCTGTTAATCAACTAAAACGAACATATTTTTGAGATCTCTGGAATTACAAGGCTAACATAGAGCCAGGGTTAGGATTCCAGCCTTCTCCACACAGAGCTCAGTGTGGAAGCAAAGCCTGTTTGCTCCAAAATATTTGCTTGGAAATTTACCTCTGGTTCTGAGAACTGTAAAGGTAATACAAGAATTCACACAGTTCATTGTCCTCATAAACCTCACACATAGTCTTTCCCCTGTGGACTTAGAAAGAGAAAATAAATGCTCTATTTTCACCCAGGGTAGAGCTGACATAATTAGAAATGATGATACCTGAAAATAAATTTTATCAAGATAAAGAGCTATGAATTGAAATGTTTGAAAAAATACAATATGACCTTCAATTTGAATCCTATTACTTGATGAAACAAATTAGTATTTGTTAAGTGAAAAGGGAATTAGAATTCTTTTAAGGAAAATGTAATAGGAAGAATTTTTTTTTCCCCACAGATAGTCTTATTTCTCATAAAAATTATTTTTGTTATTGGAAAAAAAAAGTAACTTACTAATGACAAAAACAACTCCTTTTTTAGTAAAAATGCAATTGCCTTCTCACCTTAGGGAAAGGCAAAATGTGCATGAGTATACACAGACACACACTCTCTCACACACACTCTAGTACACAACACTCTCTTACACTGTCACACACACACACACACCTACTCACCTTTATTAACAACCAAGTTAACTCAAAGACACAAAAAACTTCCCCTCACTAAAGGATGCAGTACAGAGCCCTATGAGACTCCTAAACACTGGAAAAGTGCGGTGTGTCACTAAGGTAACCGACAAATCCACAAACTGAATGCAAAACCTTGAGAATCTGATGTTCTTCCGTACTGGGAACTCGGTTTGATGAAATGCCTTTGAAATGGATCAGGTCATATTCCCATACTCCCCAAAACAAACAGTCCATCCAGCAAATAAAACTTCCTCAAAACATTCTCAGTGAAATACATGAAATATATTTAGTAAAGACAATACGTTTTCTTGTGAAGATGCCTCGAGGACAGCAATCTTGAGGTAACTGGTGCCCTCTCTACTCTGAGCAGGAGACTAGGTTGTAAGTGGCTGTACTAATGACTTTCCTTGTCTGGAAATACCTGGATGCACCCCTGACAAAAACAAACTAAGCGAAGAAAGTTTTGTTTTGACTCGGGGTTTAAGGGGATACAGTCTCTTGAAATAGGATAGGCGTGGCAGTAGGAAAAGGTGTGTCCATTGCAGAAGGGGTGCGAGGTTCACTTGATGGGCTAGGAAGCAGAGATAAGAACTGTAAGTGAGGCTGAGATCCACCCCTCAAGGCCTAGTCCTTGAGGGGCACTTTGCCAGCTAGGCTCCCCCACCCCCACCTCACCCCATAAAGTTTCTAGAACCTCGAAAGCAGTACCATTTGTGGGAGAGCCAAATCTTTAAATACACGTGCGTATGTGGGAAATTTTATATGCACATCTTGACAGTGGCTTTGTAATGGCATTAATAATAATTTACAGCAATAATAATATCTAACAGTGAAGAATGTATGTGATGGGCTTGATGTGGTTTTCAGCCCCCCCTCCTGTGTGTGTGTGTGTGCACATTGTGCATTCGCGTGTACAGATGTACCCTCATGCAGAACGGTGGATCCACAGCATATTTGAAGTTGGTTCATGCTGCCACTGTCACTGTTCCTTTTTAGAGGAGGAAACAATGGTTCCAAGCTACATAGCTTGTCCAAGGTCACGAAGTGAGGTGAGGAGAGATTAAACCTGGACCGTCTGCCTGTGAAGCCTGTTCTATTTGTTTATCGTTATTTTCTCTTTCACTTTAAGCCACCAGAGCATTTACATGTTAAAATATGTTAATCCAAAGTTTATCTGCAATACAGGGATTTCAAAATTCCATATGAGTTCCTTTAAAAATGTGACCAGTATAGTGAAAAGAAACGGCCACAGTAGTAGTGATGTTTTCAGTTCTTCCGTACAAAAATGCCTGCGGGCAGACTCGATAATGGAAAAATATTGATTGTGAGTTTAAAAGTTGATGGACTTCAGCACTGATAACAGCCAAATTTATATCTCTGCAGTTCCCCTCTCATATTTCCTAATTCCCATTTCCACATTTGAAAAGCTGGTTTTCAGACGCGATGACAGAAGTATTACAGAGTCAGCCCTAATCACAGCTGTCAGCTCAGATTAGCGCAAAGAAAATTTCTTTCCGTCTCTGCCACACATCTGTTCTAGCTCTACTTTTTAAAAAAGATAAGCGGCTGGTGGGATGTAGCATGGTGAATAGAACTTTCTTTTCTGTGTTTAGAGCATTTTTTCGAGGTTCTCTGTTTTCATGATGTTGCCTCATTTCCTGAAAGTTGTTCTACTAACACAGTGTAGTCCCTTAGCTCGAGGAAGGCAGGAGAGAACCAATGGAACTAAGATGTTGCCTCAAGTAGAAGAAGGATTCAATGGAATGGAAATGCTCCTGGATTTGTTTTTTAATATGTTTATGCATGGTTTTCCCTATGCCATCGTGCACTTCAGAGTTTTGGAGTTGTTATAGGTCTTAGTTGCAGTATTAAGAAGATACAGATTGTCTTTCTCTTTTTGGCTATGACTCCTTTCTTTTGTCAGAAAATTGTATAATTATGTTCTCATTTATTACTAATTTACAGCACACACACGCCCCCACATGCAGAAGAATGAGCAAACTGATCTTCAACAGAAGATCAGGTCTTTAGACCATTTAGTTTTATATTTGCCAAAGGCATTTTTCTAAATGTTTTAAAGCACATTTATATCCAGTTGTTTGTTTACTTTTTTTTTTTTAACTATTGACATAGAATTGATGTTGGTTTGGAATTTCCAGTAGAGAAGATGATTTTGAATATTATCATCCTTGGACTCCTCTAAATCTCTAACAGAGAGTGCTGTTTTAGGGATGGTCATGGTCATCATTCCACTGTACTTCAGCACCTTGAGAAGAAAGGTAAATACAGCGAGGGTGGTATTTTTAGTGATTTGCCTATAGGAATATCTAGTGGCAACACTGATAATGGGTAAGTATTGATTTGTAAGCTGAAACCCTTTAGGACTCATAATATCCATGTCTATAACCTCTAAGTGTCTACAAAGTTTTTGGCCTCTGGCCAACTCTGGCTCTGACTAGGAGGCAATCATGAAAAATGGAAAATATATAGATTTACACGAGACTTATACAGCCTCAAATTCCATCCTAAATCATTCCAGAGATTTGAAATTTGGTTTTTACAAAACTCAATTCTCAGTTTTTTTATTATATATTTCTTCTTATATATAATATATATATTATATATTCAGAATAAAGCTATATATTTTTTATTTTTCCAAGGACTAAAATGAGGTGAAAAACTATGAAATTTTCTAGGTCTCTTGATAAAATTTCTGAGTCTCTCAATAAATATTTTTGCTATTTTGCTAGTAGTCTGACAACAATTTCTACTTTTCAAATTATCATAAAGATAATAAAGTAAGCAATCATAAAGAATAAGAAAATAGACATTGATAGATACTTATTCCTGTTGGGCCAAGAAATTTTTATATTTATGGAGACCCAGCCTTCTGGATTACATAATGATTGGCCTCAGTATTTTTTTCAAAGTATACTGTTTCTCTCCTGGACTTGTTGACTCCTAATCTCTGGGGAAGGCACTTGGGAGACTATGTGCTTAACAACAACAGCACCAGGAGAATCTTTCCCCTACACTGAAGTTTGAGAGGCATTCATTGCCTTTCCTTGCATATAACGAATGCAAAGCACAGTTCGGCTTCACAGTGACAATGCCATCTGACTTTGCAGTCTTGTTAAGTTTATGGTACCAATAACAACGATTTCCATAGAATTGATGGGGAAACAAAAATGTTACACAGGCAAGACTTAGGCCGTGTTTCTGGATTCTCTTTGCATTACAGTTCTTTCTAGAGAGGAAAGAATTCTAGCTGTACTTAGTTTCAGATAGGCACACAAATCTACATAATAATGTTCTATGGAAAATGGTTGTTTTCAAATAGTAGGATGTATTCAAGGAGGCGGTCTAGAGAACAGCTGTAGACAGACAAAACTAGAAATGGAGTAAATTGGGAGACCATTATCCTTTCTGTCATATTAGTAAGGTAGCCAAAATTATTCTTAATAAAAGCACTTCAATTGCCTTTCACAAAATATCAGAAATGAAATAGTTTTCATAAACAAGACACTGTGAATTTCAGATAATGTTTTCTTAATTTTAGCTGTTGAATTTTAACATTAATCAAATTAACATGCCAAGTTCCTGCAATGGGAATTGTTTTGTGAACTCTATAAAATAGAACCATGTTGCATTTGTCTTAGTATCCACAGAATCTAATTTGTATTGATTGTTTAGACACATTTAAAATGTTTGCTGTTTATTTAACAGATTTGTGTAAATGGTAGAACACATTTTTTCCTTTCAATATATACAATGTTTTCATATGTATACTTCACATTTTATTTAATATACAATATAACAGTTTTTACCTTTAGATATATTTACTCACTTGATCATCATAACTATTCCATCTATTACTCCTTCCTATTTTATACATATTAAGCATAAAATGGGTAATAAACCCCTCTTGTCCAAGCTCTAATCATAGTGAAGTTGTCATGGGAATTAGGAAGCCTCACATTTCTACTGCTTATGACCATTACTACATATACATACGCATTGGATCTTCATAGGCATACTGCATGCTTTAAGAACCATCCCTGAATATAAAGGACTTGTTTATTTTATTTTGTGTTTATGTTAGGGCTGGAACGTAGCTCAGTGGAGGAACTTGTGCCTCTGTGCTTAAGAACCTCCAGAACTACAACTCAAAAAAAAAAAAGGGAGAAAGAAAAAAAAAAGTGTCCAGTTATGTGCCCAGGATAGCATTACTCTGTGGCTCCCATCCAAAAGATGACTCAGCAATTGGGCTTGCATCGTCTTGTAGCTGCCAGCTGGAGCAGACTTCCTCCAGAAGGATATGAAAGAGGTCTATATACTAGTTCTTAATTGCCTTGGTCTGAAGGTCACATGTCGTATATTCATATTCACCAGATAACAATAGCCACATGCTCGCCTGCAAGGAGTGTGAAGAAGAAAGGAGGAATGCATATATCTTTAGTGACCACTAGTAATTTTATTACAGTAAAAAAAAAATTAGGATCATAAATAGAGTAAAAATAACAGAGTAGAATGTATTTGCTTATATGTACTCATTAGGGAATTTGTTCAGTAGCCCCTTTGATGTAATTTAATAGCTTTGAATCCATTTCTTCATGTATAGAACAGGTACTATGGGTAGAATCCCAGTTATATGGATGTTGTGGTTAGGAAGGAAAGTAATAGAAGTAATTATAATATCCAAGTGTTTGTGAGTTCAGTATAGTACAGCCCATTGGTCAGTGATTGTTTGCCAGAAAAGAGAATTGATATGGAGCCAAATCATATTCATAATAATGAATTTTAATGTGCATTTATGGAGGATAGGCAGTACGAAGTTTGTATCTTAAGGCTAGAAGCTGCCGTAGACCCAGTATGAACAGATGTCGCAGTTCAAGGGTGATCAGGTAAGCGTGCTCTCCCTGGCATTGAGTAGCTGCGTACTTTTATTGTAGTGGACCTTCAGCTGGATGGAGAGGCACACATACAATGTGGAGAGTCGTCTGCTTTATGAGGACTGCTTTATGAGGACTGCTTTATGAGGACTGCTTTATGAGGACTGCTTATCTAAATGGTTAAAAAATACCTTACAGAAACACCCTGATTGACGTTTGATCAACTACCTGGGCACCTTAGGATCTAGTCATGTTCACTCATGAAATCAGCCATCATCATCATCACCACCACCACCACCACCAACATCAGCATCATTTTCTCATTTCTCAATGAAGTTTATTTTTTCAATGATTTTTAAAAATCATTTCAATCAATTCCAGGGTAGCAATGGATACCCATACTAGTTGGAAGTTTGTGAGTGAAGACAGATTTGGGTACCTATAATGGTAGCCTTCTTAACTAGACCATCTCTCTCTCTCTTTCCCTGTTTCTCACATACTCTCTCTCTTTGACAAGGTTTTATTATGTAACCCTGGCTACCTTTGACATCACAGTTATTGACCTATCTCTACCTCTGAAGTGCAGGGATCAAAGGCATGTGCTACTGCAGCTGGCTAGACCATCATCATCTTGATGATCAACAGCTACAAGGAATAGTGAGCACAGTCAGACAGTTGAAATCTGGGGAAGAGCACAAGAAGCAAAGCTGACCCCGAAACTGCTGTCTGTCTCTTTCTTGTACAGTTTACAGTAGTCATTTCCATGTTAGCATATAATCCAGTTTCTGCTGGGCTGCCATGCTCCTTCTATGAAAGCTAATTGGTTCCATAGTCCTCAGTCTCAGAGTGTGCAAAGTCCTTATTGAACTAGTTTCCAGACAGCCAAAGCAAGGAGGAGAAAGTCTGCCCATACTATTTTGGTTGTTTAAATAAAACAATCAGCTGGTTGACTTAATTTCCTACTTTCAGCTGGGAGACATCATGGATACACAGATGAAGAGATATTCCAGAGCCAACTCCATCCCCAAAACACATTGGGCAGATAGAAAAATCCTGGAAAGATACTGTATTCTTGGTGCCCAGAAGTCTAGCGTACGCAGGTTTTGTCAAAATGGTGGAGAAAATAAACTGCAGACATACAATGCTTTCCAGGAAAATGGCTCATTTTCAGAAAACCAAGCTAGAAATTTTCTTCTAAAGGAATTCAGCAAGACACCTGTGTGTATTCCTGTCTGTCACCTTGTTGGCCTAAACTGACCTGCCCATCTCTGATTATTACTAACAAGTTGGTTGGCCTGATACAGGTGAGATCAAAGTGTCATCAGGGTCTTACCCATGTGGTTAATGAAGTTGAATTTCTCAATGTATCTCCCAAAGTATGTAGAACAACTGTCTTAAAATAGCCAACATGAATTGGATCACCAAAAAGTTACTGTAGCACACAGCAGGAATGTTAACAAGATGCAGCCATAGTAAACCAGGCCAGAAAATACTAGTTTTGTTTGAAACTATTAGAAGATAGAGTGACTACATTTCATGCTACTTTATTCTAAAATAAACTTAAAAAGCAAATGTTCTCTCTCTTTTTGTTTGTCTGTTTGGAGAGAGGGTCTCTCTACGTATTACTGACTATCTTGGAGTTCACTGCATAGACCAGGCTGGCTTTAGACTCACAGAGCCTCTTGCCCTTACCTCCTGAGAGCTGACACCAAAGACCTGCTCCATCACATCTGGAGCAAATCTGTCCTTATCATATAAAAATTAAATAGTTTTTGACTTGTTGACATTATGTATATTTAATTTGCATGAGCTTTGGGTAAATCAGGTGTTAGAAGCCCTGTCAAAGGTGTGTTGCTATGCTATCTTGCTTTCCACAGTCACCAGGCTCTACTTTTTGTCCTGTGATGACTGTTGCTGGAGTTACATAAAACCTGAGCCAGAGCCACATGTTGATTTGAACATGTGCTTATGATGCCGCTATGTAGGGTAGCATAACCCTCAACTGCAGGATTGTAAAATATGCCTTGTAGGGAAATCCTAGTCTCTTATTTTTATAGTTATTACGGTTTACCAAAAGAAGACATCTGCACCGCTCCTCCCCAGAGCTAAACAACTAGACCTTCTAACATGTGCACATTCACTAACGTATCACTTAGGTCAATCAGTCATGATCAGCAGGGGAGAAGAGATGTCATGCTAAACTATTTGCCCTCTTTATGAAGTTCTGTGAGGATTTAGATAGACAGTATAAAAACTCCCATCTGGAAATTTCTTGCAAAATGAGGCTTTAAAGTGATTCACCTTACAAGGTGTCATAGGTGAGGGGAGAGAGTTAAACTAAAGGATGCTTAGAAATATTTTAAAATCAATTTGATGAAAAAATATAAAAAATATATACATCAGATAGAGTATATTGATTTTAGCTAATATGAAGACTGTGCAGTATACCAGGAATCATTAAATACCAGGTAACTTTGATTATAATTGTAAATTCCACATAGTTATAATACTTTCACTGTTCTTTTTTTTTTTTTGCCAAAAAATTTGTACCCCCAGTCAAACTATGACTATAATTAATGAGCAGATGTAAGAATGAAATGAATGTTGGCTGCTATTTCCAATCAGTAAAACAGCAAAGGTGTGTTTAAGAACCTCACTCACCTGTCAGTGACTTGAGTGGCTCACTTACTGACGATGTAAGTAACAGTTTCAAATCACTCCATGTAATGGGTAATGTTTAGTCACATGGAAAAATTTCTCTGGGTGTGTCTGTGAGGATATTTCCAGAAAGGGTTAGCTGAGGAGGGAAGACTCTCCCTGAGTGCAGAGGTCCCAAGGGTCCCAGAATAGAGAGGGGAAAGAACGCTGAGTCCCAGAATACACTGCTCTCTGCTACTTCACACTCGTGCCATGACTTACCTGTCATGATGGATGCGCCCTCAAGCTCAAAGCCTGAATCAGTCCTTACCTCCTTAGGTTACTTCCGTCAAGCATTTTTGTCACAGCCATGAAAAGAATAATTTAATGGAAGAACATTGTAGTTCTCCGCAACTGGAATGGCAGAAGATGACACCGTTGACTTTCATCGACACTGCTAACATTTTCCTCGTTGTTCTCCTAAGTCTCAGTTCACAAAAAATAGCAAGTCAAGCTTATTCCTCAGTCCTTGCCTATTTCAGGTGTCAAACCTTCCACCACAGCTGACTCTGGGCCATTCATGTGATGTCACTGGGTCTGAGGAGGTCACTAGTCCACCATTACGCATATTATCATCATAATAACAGACATAAACAACAGTAAAACAGTGAAACGTGATAAAACGTAAAGATGTGATGAGTTTATATTTTTATTGCCTTGTTTTGTTTAAGTTTCTCAGCTCTTGAAAACTTTGAAAATTCAAGCAAAAAAAAATTTAGCAACTTCTTGAGCTGGTTGCTCAAGGCAGCTCTTGCCTACCACTGGAGCTTTTTTTTCTTTCTTTCTTTCTTTTTTTTATCAAATGTTGCCTTCACCACCTTTGATTTCATCCTAATTATATTTCTTTGACATTTAAATCCTTTGAGACCCCAGTACCAGACTGGGAGTATTGAGACATCGAGGCTAATGGACTGAACAAGTACTAGATTCTTGGTCTTTCCACTGGGAGTCAGCCACTGGTAGACCACCGAGATCACAGCCAAGCTAATAAGCCCCATATGGTATGTATTTACATTCATTTTATCAGTTCTCTTTCTGTGGAGAAACTTAAATACCCAATGATAATTTCCACGGACTTTTCAATTTATCTACTTATTTACTGTTGAGACAGGGTTTCTCTATGTAGCCCTGGATGGCCTAGAAACTGCATATAGACTAGGCTGGCCTTGATCTCCCAGAACTCCCCTGCCTCTGCCCCCATCCCTGGCTGTGGTTAAAGGCAGATGTTATCATACCCCCAGCTCCCTTGGACTTTAAATGGTTGTTTTTTTTAAGGGTGATTTTTTTTTTTTTTTTTTTTACTTTCAACAGGTGTCAGTCAGAAAAAAAAGTCTTCCCATCTCAATTTTCCTTGCCAGCGGTCAGTTGCCCCCTGCCAGATTTGAAGTGAGCCAATTATTCTTTAATTTATACCAAAAGTTTACTCTGCCCTTTGAACTGCACAGGGCCTGAGTGTCCACACCTAAGACAATCCTCTGTGTCCAGCCCAGATACTGGGTCTCAGGCATCCTGAGCTGACTTGAGAACTTTGACCTTGATAGAAGTTCTGTTTTGCAATGAAGAATTTCTGGGGCCCTGAGCACCTTCACAAGAACTGTGATGGAGTGACATCAGCAAGAAGGGAGGGATGAGAGCAAACTCTAACATTTTGTGAGCTGAAATCACCATCCATGGTACCTTTCGATTGTTCACTAAGTCCTTGTGACAGGGTGCACATCCCTATGCAGGATTTTCTTTCCCTTGATTAAAGTGCTATGTTTAAGTAATCTTTATTCAGGGACATTAGCCTAAGACCACAACTCTCCTGGAAAACAAATATATTGTCTTGAAGCCTTCATAGTCTCAGGTGTAGAACAGGTACAGCCTGTAGATCAGGACTATATTAGTAACAGCTCTCAGAATGCCTGGGGCATATTGAGTCCTGAACTGTCATTTGCTTTTGTCACTGGAGACAATGACTGTTCATGTATTCAGCCAATAGTAAGTCCCTAGGTACTTTTTAGGGACTAAGGTCATTGGGACAGCCATCACAGCTCTGCAAGAAGTTTATGTTCCAGTGGAGGAAGCTAAAAAGTAAGTGGTAATTATAATACCATGAGATACTGTGCCAGGAATGGGAAAACACAGACTACCTATTTCAGCCACCACCCACTCTCGCTGCTTTCCAGAAGCGATGCTGAGATTCCATAAATGGATATATATGAGTGGTAGTGTGTAGATCCATGTTTTCTCAGCTCTCTTTAAAACTGAGAAGTGAGATGGGAGCTGAAAATGTGCAGGAACACGTCCAGGTAACAATTTTCTTTCTCTTGCTCTCTGTTCTAATGCAACAAGAGAAGAAGGGTTTCTGTCTTTAGCAGGGGGAAAGCTGAGCTGTGTGGTATGGGTTTGAGCCACAAGGAAGAGCAGAGAACCCAGAAAGACTCTGGCAGTGTCCAGGTTGTAGCTGAGAGGTGCGCCATAGGAAATTGACTATTATCTGTGTTGCTCAGTCTTCAGTGGTTCTTCAAGCAGCATGAAGCTCCTTAGCACAAAGCACAGAGCTGGCCCTGCCCTCTTCTATCTGGCTCCTTGGTAACAAGCTGTCACTCTTAACATGCACACCTCTTATGTTCTAACAAGACATGCACAATGTTCGCCTGCCTGCCTGCCTGTCTGTCTGTCTCTCTTACACACACACACACACACACACACACACACACACACACACACACACACACACACACATACACACAAAGACAGACATAGAGACACACAGAGGGAATATGTTCTGCCTTACCCCACTCCAGTGTCTCAGTGGTCAGCCTTTATGGTACCTTTGCTTATAGCTTTCCCTTGGAATACCCTGTTTTTATGTCCCTCCTTTCTCCCAGCCATCAGCTACTCTATGAGGTCTTCTCGGTCATTTCTGACTGGATACATGCATAAATGGATTTTGCACTGACCATATTATGTTGCATGTGTGCTTCTCCTGCAAGCTCCCCAGGCTATGTCTTCTATATATTTGTATCAACCTGAGCTGCACAGTGCCTGAACAGAATTGTTACTCTGGAAGTATTTTTTTTTCATTTTTTATTAATTCATTCAATTTACATCTCTGTCATGGGACCTCCTCCTCCCCTCCCAGCCCCACCCTTCCTCCCACATCTTTCTTAGAATAGGGGAGCCACCCCATGCAAACACCCCAGCTCATCTATTCACATGAGGTCTTTCTCCCCTGTGGCCTGGTAAAGCAGTCCCATTAGAGGGAAGTGATCAAAAAGCAAGCAACATAGTCCATGTCCTGGAAGTATTTTGTTGGATCAGATGGATCAAATGATCCTTAACTGTCTCTTAAGTGAGAAACACAAGACAGTATCTATTTGCTTTTCAACTAGAATCTGGAAGCAGCAGGCACCTTCCTTTAACTTTTGGACATAGGAACGTAGCAATCCATTGCCAGGTTGTATGCACCTGAAAGCCTTGGGAAATCTTGTCTCTGTGCATTTTATTATGTGTCTACAATTCAAGCTGAATAGAGAGAAATAAATCCTGGCCAGTACTGAGCATCATGCCAGGAATAGAACAGTGGGCTATTGCAGTCAGTGGAACACAAGGTTACTGTGGTGTGGCCAGGCAGTGCTCTTGAACCGTGGTGGCTGTGCAGTCAGTGGAACACAAGGTTACCATGGTGAGACTCCCAAACTCTGCTGGAACCATATGCCTGTTTCCACCACCCCAGACTCTGCTGCCGCCCTTAGCATGCTGAAGGCACATGGGGATGCAGCATACTCCTTCAGCCTTCCCCTGGGGAAGGTTCCTTGCCCTTGGAGTCCATAAATGGAACAGTGAATGTGGCCTCAGACCCTCCTGGCTGCTCAAGTTCCATCTGACACGCAGCGTTGCGTCCAGGTGACAGAATAAGAGCTGTTCTTCTTGCAGCATCCGCACTCAGAACTCCCTTTTCCTTTGTCTAGGTTGACCTCACTTTGCACTTCATGGAGGAGAGGGTCAGAAGGGTTAACGGAGTAAAATCTTGTTTTCTTGCACAGATATTGATCTGAGGCAGGAGAAAGAATGCAATGCCCGCTCAAGGTATTAGTGAGGACTTTTGATTCTTCACAGTGCAGAATGATTTTTTTTAAAAATTCCTACAAATGAGATTCTTGGGTAGTGTCTAATTTTGAAAACCCACAAAAGCAAAGCCTATTTTGCGATTCCAAAACCTAAGGGAATGAAGAAGACCTCATATGATCTGCAATGTAAAGGTCGTCTCTTGAATTTGGCTGTTTCCCAGCTAAGTACATTCAGGGTGTCATTGCTGGCGCTGCAAGCCAGAGCCAGCAGCCTCCACACTGTGATTTAATGCAGGGAGTGACTGAGAATATTTTTGTCAGAGGAACTGTTTCTCTGCCTAGCCTCAATATTTCATAAAAAAGCTCATTGCAGCAATTTTTTTCATTTGGCAGCATCTGCTGTGCTATCATCTTGATATCTTCATAACAAGAAACACTGTCACTTTAAGGTCAAATGAAGGTCACTTGACAATGACTATTAATTGTCAGCTGCCATTAGTCCTATTTTTTAAATGCTTTTTTCTTTCTTTCTTTTTTTTTTCTATAAGGATGCAGGCAAAAGACACAATCAGCAGTGTTTTTAGAAGAAGAAAAAAGTGCAGGCCTCCTGAAACTGAAGAGAAAATAAAGTGTCCAATTTTGGGATCAGAGTGGGATGGTAGGAAAATGTCATAACTGAGACTGACACTTGGAGAAAGTATCTGCTGAGTTTGTTTCTCGGGAGAGTGAGCTATGCAAATGTCTATTTTTTTTTAAATAATGCTAAATATAGCAGCCACTGTGATAAACATCATGACTAAAAGCAACATGAGGACAGGGTTTGTTTCATCTTGCACTCTCAGGTGACACTTCATGAGAGGAAGGTCAGAGCAGAGACGCAAGGAGGGGCAAAAACAGAAAATGGAGGATCACTGTGTACGGGCTTGCCCCCCAGCCTTTCCCAGCCTGCTTTCTCATGCAGAAAGATCACCATCCCAGGGGTGGCACTGCCCACAGTGGCCTGGGCCCTAGCACATCAAGAAAATGATCCACAGGCTTGCCCAAAGGTTAATTTGGCAGGGGCATTATCTCAATTGAGATTCCATCTGTGGTAAATCTGGCACATTCCATCAACCTGCCTTTCAGTGAGGCTCAGCTTAGGTCATCACTCTACCTCAGATGTAAGACATTTCCTCACTCATCCACACATGTGTAGCGACATGTGCCCCATTTAACAAGGTGGCAGCCACCCCAGGTCACTCTCTGTTCTTGTTCATTCTCTGTTCTGTCTCCCAGACTGTCTGTCTCTCTTATCTCCTCACTCTGAGACCATCTTTCACTGTACCCACCTCCCCCAACAAACCTCGTGCATTATTTCTGTTGCACGGCATGATCTCTTAGCAGCACACCTTGGCCAGGAAGGCCAAGGGTAACTTTTTGCTACCTTATCCTAATACTGTCTTCTCAAATGACTCTAGTCTTTATCAAGTTGACAATAAGCAAGCAAGCAAGCAAAACAAAACAAAAACCCCAGGACAATGGCTTTTTCTAGACTTTATTCATGAATACTTGAAGTATAATAAATTAATGAAAAGGAAAAGGGGAAAAGGAATGTAATTTTTGTAGTTGCCTTTGCTTGTTTCTCTCATGCATGCTTAAATAACATTGTAGTAGTTGCTTCAGTGAATGGTTTGAATGAAATGGAAATTATAGTTTTTTATAAGGCTAGGAAAAGAGCCTACTGTGTTCAGGGACTAAATTAATAGGAACTAGTCCTGTTTCTATTTCCAGTGGAGAGCACTAGGTGCTACAGCAATCAAAGGGTTCCCCCCCGACCCTAACGTTCTTTCAAGATGACCTGTACCTTCACAGACAAAGGGCAGGACATAACGTGAACTGTGCCTTCCCCATGTCCAACCTTGACACAACTTAGAAACACATACTTCCAAGCGCACTTCGAAAGTACTCTGTTTAAGGATACCAGTGTTTGGTTTTGGAATTCTGCCTATAGCCCTGAACACAGAAGAGGTTTTGGGGTCATTCAATCAGTGTTTCTGTGAAAGAGCCCAGTTAAAAAAACAGCCATAAAGTATGTTACTGGAAGGACAGAAAATGCGTTATGAGGGAAGACGACATGTTTCATGGGATATCGGCTGTGCCTGGAGTGGCTTGGGTGTGTTAACTGAGAGTCCTTAGCACAATGACTAGCAGTGAGTTAAACTCCTGGGAGCTCTGCCTATGCAAGCTGGTGATGGCGCACTAGCATCATACTGCATTATATGCTGGCAATACATACTTTTGTCTGGCCCCTTCAAGCTATGCAGTTTTTGCCAAGGTGCTTATTATGGCTCTGTGTTGAGCACCACAGTGGTAGGATGCCCTCAGAAACATCCTCTGTTGGTCATCCTATAAAAGATTTAGTTTCATTCTAAGAAATGGACTCACCTCTGGTTTCACAGTTTATAGAATTTACGTAAGTCTGTGGCAGTGGTCCACCTCCCATGAATGGGTCTACCAGTTGACACTTTGGATATGAAGTTGATAGCATCCATGAAAATGATAGGCCCCAAACAGGTGTATCCACAGACCATAATACCTTCTTTGACCTTGGGATGTGAGGAAGGTAAAGGCTGAAAAAGTTAAAATGCATTCTAGATCTCCCCTGTGTGATTTAAATTTTTTTTTCATATTTTATATAGACAAACTTTAATGGGGGTGGATTTTGGGGAAATAGAAGTTTTCTTATTGATAAAGCATAATATCTGTTGTACTGTCGTAGCACACTTGCCTTGTGGTGTGGGATCAGTGATTTAGAAAAAATATGATCTCTCATACTGTCAGTCTAAAATGAGTTAGTTGAGTCTGGTGGGCTAGGAGGAATCCAGGAAGGAAAGAGGATATGAGACAGTACTTGACCTTTGGTTGACGTCTTTTAAAATGGAAGTTTGCTGTGCAGCGGTGGCCACACCCTTGATCCCAGCACTTGAAGAAGACGGAGGTGAATCTCTGAGTTCAGAAAACCTGTTCTTTTGCTGTTGAGAAGTTGGGGGTCATTTGGTACTTTAAAGATTAGCAAGCTGGGACTCGTGAACAAAATTTGCTTCATTGTCTGTTTCAAGAAAAGTTTTATTAGAACACAGTCAGGTTAATGTGGTAGGAGTTTTGGTTTCTCTAAAAACTCATTTTATGTGAACATGTTTCTGCTTTAGTACCAGGTATGGGATATGAGGCTGCTTCAGATTGTCCACAGCAGCAGACTATTTGCCTTGTGTGGGCTGGGAGAGAGGCATGATCTTTGCCAGCTGCAGATCCTTTAATTCTGAGGACTCTTGAGAGGAAATAAATGCTAGGGCCCAGACAGGGACAGGGGTTCCCCCAAAAAGGTGGCTGCTGCTCCTCTCTCCCCTTGCTGCTCCTGGTTGCTGTTGATACAGTTTGATGAGACATTGAAGGTATCCTGTAACAAAGATTGGACTTGCCCCAAGGAATCCAAGGACCTTAAATAGCAGGAAGTAGCCTAAGAGAAGCACAGCCTCTCTCCCCACTAACCTTCTTTCTCTCCTACATGGTGTTGGGGTGTTGGAAGGAATTTGGGTGGAGAGGGGAATTAGAGGTGTAAGAAACCCAAATAAAGTAGGTTAAAAAGTACACCTACAGGGTAACTCATTTACATATGGAGTGCTCATGCTTTTGTACTGAGACAGCAGAGGTGAATATTTATAAAAGCTAGTCTAAGACCTGCAAATTACATTTGCTATTTGTCCCTACAGAATATCTTGGTCCTGATGCAGCTTTCTGTAGATGCTTGTTCTTATGACTCTCCTTTGATCTTTGGTAATCTGCAGGGTTCACAGTTAGTTTAGATATGAGTTTTTGTTTGTTTGTTTGCTGCTTATTCTGTCTTTTTTTTTCTTTTCCAACTTTTTATTTGTTTGTTCTTTTGCTATTATTATCCCTAACCCCAATGGCATATTTTACTCACTGCATTTGTTCTCTGCTCTTGAAACTCTGATAAAATCTGCCCTCTAGTCTCTCATTTCATTCTCCATTGTTTTGGTCTCTTTTTGTATTTTCTACTCTTGACAATCTCCATCTAGGTATTTCTATAGAACTTTTTTCCAGTTCAGTATCCTTATTTATATTGATATTTTAAAGTTTTTATTGTCATTTAGTCTTGGTAGATTGAATATGTACAGAGCTTCATCTATTTCTTCAGTTTATTTACATATAATTATTTATGTCAAAGTCCCTTATAATCCTGTTTTTTTCCTACATTGCCAGTTATAAGCTCTCATATTTAATTTCTTCTTTTAGTTTTAGTTCTTTTTCTAAGTCAATCTAAGTATTTGTTCATTTTGCTTGTGTTTTCCAAAAAGCCAGTTTAGTTTTGTTGATCTTTTAATTTCTTCTGACATTTATTTTCATACCAATATATTCTATTTTCTATCCGCTATTATCTTTAACTTAGGTTGTTCTTTTTCTAGCTCCTTGGATGGAAAGTTAGGCTGTTTATTTGATATTGTGATTTTTTTTCTTCTACTTTGCTACTTTAAGCTTCCATTTCAGGACTGCCTTTGCTATGTCTAAAAAGACTGTTGTGTTTCAATTTTCTTTTGTCTCATGATTCTTTATTTTCTTTTTTCTTTTTCTTGACTTTTGTTTACTAATATCTGCATACTTAGAGATTCTTTAGTTTTTCTCATATTTATTTCTAATTTCATACTATTGTAGTTGAAGAAGATGCTTGATAATGAAGTTTTCTAAATCTTGTTAATATTTATATTTATGTTAACCATGTTTAGTCTATTTTAAAAGTATTTGCTTCTGACAGTTAGATGAAACATCCTTATGTGTGCTGAGTACATTTGGTTTAAGGTATAAGTCAAATCCAACGTTTCTTTAGTGATTTTTTTTATAACCAGGAGAATATATGCATTATTTAAAGGAAAAACATAACTACAAAACAACAAGAAAAATAATGGAAAAATTGCTAAACAAAGTCTTTAATTTGTCATGAATTTTCTTGACCATAAGGGTAGTATACTCTCTAGTCGTCACAGGACAGAAAGTAATTGAATGGAATAAAAAAAAGAAAGACCCAAATGTGTGCAGCTTAAAATAAGTTCATTTCAGCTTTAGAGACACATACAGACTGAGAAAAGTATGTTCTAGGGAAAGAAAATTAAAGCACACAGACGTATATAGCATATGCTTAGATAGAATGAACTCTTAATTCCAAAAACATAAAAGGAGGTTTTAAAAAGTCATCATATGTATAGAGTGGGTTGGCTTTGAATCCAGCAATGGGGAGGCAGACACCAGAGATCACTGTGGATTCAAAGCCAGCCCGCTCTATACAGTGAAACCTTATTTCAAGTGAATAGAGCTCATAAAGGAATCAACTCAATTAATGGCTATAAAATTTATACATATGTATACACCCAACATCGAAGACCTAAAAATAGAAAGCAAATAATGAATGCATCTAAGAAAGAAGCAGCAACACAACAATTGTGGAGGACTTCTGTGCTGCAGATGAATTACTGTGATTCACAGATTGTTAAGATATATATAATCATTTGCTAAATCTACTATTGAGGTATGAAATTCAATAATTTTAACCCACCCTCCAGATCCAAAAGTCTCACTTAAACATTGGTTCTTTTAGCAATCTATTTGATTACCCTAGTTATATTTTATATCTCTTGATTATTTAACATTATTTTAGATAACTTGTTTTATCTAAAATGTTTTGTTTTAAATGTGTGCATATGAAGTGTGTGTGTGTGTGCATATGTATGCTTTCTGCAGGGGTCAGAAGAGGTCTCTGGGGTTCCTGGAACAGAATTTGTGGATGGTTGTGGGCCACCATGTAGGTGCTGGGAACTGAACCAAAATCCTCTGAGAAAGCACAAAGTGTTCTTAACTCCTGAGCAACCTACCAGTCTTTCTTTTGATTCTTTAAACATATCAGGCACGCTACTGTTAATTCTAAAACAGAAAGCTCTTGGAGGTCTGATTCATATGTTTTACCCTCAGGAATCTAAATGCTTGCTTACTTGTGAATTTTATACTGTTTTTAGTGGTGATCTCACAAGCCTTGAGTATTTTAGTAGAAATTCTTTGAGCATGTTTACTTGCTATTCAGGATATACAGATGCAGTATTGTAAGCAAGCAAATGGCTCTAAACCATAGCACATTTGCCAGAGCTCTATAATTGTTGAAGAATATTTAATAGTTGTCTGGTAACACAAAATATTTGAGGCCAAATTGCCCAAGTTTAGCTTCTTTAGGACTATAGATTTTAGTATGTTTATCCTATATTATATGGCTAATAGCCACTTATAAGTGTGCATATACCATGTGTGTCTTTCTGCTTCTGGGCTACCTCACTCAGGATGATCTTTTCCAGTTCCATCTATTTGCCTGAAATTTTCATGATTTCTTTGTTTTTAATGGCTGAGTAGTATTCCATTGTGTAAATGTCCCATGATTTCTTTATCTATTCCTCAGTTGAGGGACATCTAAGTTGTTTCCAGATTCTAGCTATTATCTAGAATAAACCTGCTATGAACATATTTGAGCAAATGTCCTTGTATGGTTGAACATTTCTCAGATATATGCCCAGGAGAGGTGTAGCTGCATCTTAAGGTAGCATTATTCCTAATTTTCTGAGAAAGCACCAGAATGATTTCCAAAGTGGTTGCACAACTTTACATTCCCACCAGCAATGGAGTGTGTGTGTGTGTGTGTGTGTGTGTGTGTGTGTGTAGGTTGGTTCTCCTTTCCCTCTTCATGGGAGTTCCCTAGTAAGGGTAGCAGGGGCAATTACTTGCATGAACTTGCTTACCTGCTCTTTGATCACCTCCCCCTGGTGAGGTGGCCTTACTAAGCCACAGAGAAAGGATCTAGACAGTCCTAGTGTGACCTGATAGGCTAGGGTCAGATAGGAGGGGAAGAGGACATCCGCTATCAGTGAACTATGGGAGGAACATAGGAAGGGAAGTGGGAAGAAGTGTGGGACTGGAAAGAGATAAGGTGGGGGGGCTGGCTACAGCCGGGATACAAAGTGAATAACTTGTAATTAATGATAATAATAGTAATAATAATGAAAAAAGAAAGAAAAAATCTTAATTTCCCTACTTTTGCTAGAATACCTTCATATCTTTTATTTAAATCTTGAAGACAAGGTAAGTCTTACATTTGTCTTTAGAGCCACAGATAATGATAGTAACTGAGCATCACTGCATACTTAGAAAGGTTTCATTTGGCTGTTCTTCACATTTGTTTTGTTGCAATTCTCCTTCTGTATTTCTCAGAATTGACTATCCAAAGGAAACACCAGAAGAACACTCTTTTCCTGTCACTCAAATTGTTACATGCTCCTGAGGCAAACAACACTTGGCTTAACTTTGTTCCCGAATTCAGCACTTGTAATAGCCACTTTCCTTTGCTCACTAAAGACTCTGTGTTTGACTCATGATTTCTGGTTCCACCTCTAGTTCTGATTCACCCCAGCTAACTTCAAAATCTTGTATTTTTCGCATTTTGTTTTTCAGAATAAACCCAACCAGTCTACTGCAACTGCCTACTTCTCTAGTCTCAAGAAACATAACCATCCTGAAAAATCATACAGTAAGGGATTCCCCTTTTTAACCACAAATTTCTGCTTCTGTCCTGACCCTTTCATAATGTATCAGCTCTCTAGCCTATTGGAGACAACCATTCTATTCACCTGCACTTTCAATGCTTCAGACATTTCTCACAGTTTCTATCATGTCTTCATTCATCTCAAATTTTATCATTGTAAACTTGAAGCATCTGCTTCATTAATATGCTAACTTACTTGACTAACCTTTCTGTTAGCCTAACTGGGCAAAACTGTAGTCCTGATTAAATAAAATAGCAGTTTTCTTTACTTCACGACCTGGGCTAATCAACACTTCTGAAGAAATATAATTCCTATTTTGGCAATGGTTGACTAGATCATTTGGACAAATTTCTCCTGGTGAAAAACTCTAAACACAGTGAATATGTTATAATACAAAGCTCTTAAAACATTAAAGATTCTCAAATACTTTAAGGAATATCAGGTGAAATTTAAGGAAAAAGGTAAAAATTCGAAGTAAGCTAAGCTTTGAAGCTACTTGTCCCAGAAAGCGTTCTTTAATGTGAGAAAATTAAATTCATATTTTGGTGGCCTCTCTGAGTAAAGGATCTTAACCCAAGGCCCACAGTCAACTCTAGTAGAAAATTAGTAAGAGACTGATCACATTTCTATCCATAATTGCAAAGTGCTGACTGCCAAAGAAAAGGTGAGTAAGAAAGAAACTGCTAGAAAGGCTGCCTAGGGAAGGGGAAAGAAGTAAAGGAATAAGATTTCTCTTGGGAAACTTGTGGCCAAAGGCTCAGCTTTCTGCAGATTAGTGGAATAATCTCTCTTATTTTTGTGAAGCCTAGAAAAAAATTCTTATAACTTTGATTTAAGGTGCTTCTAGACTGACAACGCCCATGGATTTCATCCAGAGAAAAATATTCAGATTCTCCTTGAAGGAAGATAATTTTATTCTAGCTCTCAAAGGATCTCCAGATATAATTCACAGAAAGTGAAAAGTCTGTATAAAATACAAAATCAAGCACACAGGCAACAGAAAATCATGAGGAGAAAAATCGTGCAATAAGGAGAAATAGGTCTTTAAAGATTTCATGTATTGAAATCATTGGATACTGATTACAAATACCTACACTAACTACTTAAAGAACACAATTGCAAAAGGAGCCAAATAAAATGTCTTTGCATGAAAAATAGAGTTACCCAAATTAAACTCAATGTCTGAGTTAAACAACAATTTACCCATGAATGTTGAAGGAGATTCTCAGCTTCATATGGAGAAACAAAAAACCCAGAATCCCCAAAACGATCCTGTACAACAACAGATCATCTGGAGGTATCTCCATCCTCAATCTCAAGCTGTACTACAGAGCAATAGTAATAAAAACTGCATGGTGATGGCACAGAAACAGAAAGGAGGATCAATGGAACTGAATAGAAGACCCAGAAATAAACTCACACACCTATAAATACTTGATTTTTGACAAAGAAGCCAAAACTATTCAATGGAAAAAAGACAGCATCTTCAACAAATGGTGCTGGTCCACCTGGATATCTACATGCAGAAAAATGCAAATAGATCCATATTCATCACCCTGCACAAAACTAAAGAAGAGGAGTAGAAATACAGCTGAGAAAGTAGGGCTGGTGGCATATGCCTGTAAATTCCGTCAGTTCAGAGGTGAGTGCTGTAAGATCACAAATTCAAAGTAGCCTGCCATACAATAAAAAAAAAAAAAATGAAGAGTAAAAGAGAAACTAAAGAATGAATCCCCAAGATATGAAGAGTAGAAAGGTTAGAAAAGCCTAAAAGTCCTGGAAGGAAATGGATAAAAGTGGGAGGACAGGAGTGTGTGCCATCTCTGAAGGGCAGAGGATCTGAAACTCCAAAACTGGTGAGTGGCTGGGTAGCTGAAGCCAGAGCATCGACTTTGAGGTTTCCGTGGCTAGAGGGGACAACCCGTGAGCTGGGACAGACTGGATCCAGGCTGCACATTCCCTGGCTCCAGTGACAGCTGCAGCAGTGGCACGGGGTGAATAACCTTTGGTACAGGGCTTCCTTACTCTAACAGCCAAATCTGAGAGTAGAAACTGTGGGCTGAGTTTACCGAATAATCCTGCTAGTGAGTTTGAGGTCTCTCTTTCCACCCACAGGAGCAATGAGTAAGTCTGTGAAAGGGTGCATACAGAGCCCCAGATCCGGGGTCCCTCTACTCTATCACTATCCTTCCCCCTACTTCCCCCACCACCACTGTGGGTAACAGTGATCCCTGGGACATCATTCTCAACATTGAAGGCCCTGTTCTGTGGGTCTTCCAGTGGAATCCAGACAAACAATTCCTGGAAACAATTCCTGGAGCCAAGATGGTGAAGATCTAATCCTCTGATTAGATAATTAGGTGATATGAGAGAGTGCCTGCTTGCTTGATCACACTTGCTTAGAACACTCCTTTCCATCCTTTTACTTTAACGTGGGGCATATCTTTAAAGCTAAGATAAGCTTTTATAGACAATAAATAGACACCACATACATAAGGCACAGGACTCATTTGATTCGAGCTGGAGCTAACCTAAAACCATCCATCTTGCAGTATGCTTCCACGGGTACCCGAAAAGCCTACTCAAGCTGCCAGGGGAGGGAAGCCATTTGTAGTCTTACTCAGCTTCGAGATGGCTCTGAACCACAACAATGACCAATGTGACAACATTTCTGTAAAGGGGTAGCAGCTCTCACATGCTGGTGGTAACCAACATCTGTCTGATTGGACTTCAGGCCTGCTCACTGGGGGTGTAGAATCATGCCTGGTGCTGGAAACCTCCTCACCTCTCTGGGGCTAATGAAGTCATGAACCTCAGAAAAGAGCCTACTACCATCACTTTTCGAGACCAGCATAATTCCTTACTATGCTCTAAATCTTACCCTTACACTCACAGATTTGTGACTACCTCCACTCCTAAAGGAGCTTTCTCTTTACAACAAATAGAGACCATCATAGAGCATCATAACTTGATTCCATACAGAGATCAAAGGACCATGGGGAGCTCAGCTCCAACGGACACATCTATGTCACAGCTCTCCATCCATGGCTCAGGGGACATTGCATATGAGAGGCCTGAAAGATTATTAAAAAACAAAGAATACCAGGAAGCATGTTGGGAAAGCACCTCTCCTAAGAATGGCTGCATAAACAAGGCAGGAACAATCACAGTATCGGTGGTCATGCTAATATGGAAGGAATTTTCAGGGTTTTCAGGGAGTCTAATCCCTAGAGAAAGAACTATAGGCAACTAATGATGCTAGGGTAGGAAGAATTAGGCTCACCTATTGATGGGCCTCCTCATAGCTTATCCAATGGGAAGTGCCCAGCCCTGAAACCATACACACATACACACACACACACAAACTGAGTAAACATGATGTTTACTCATGATGTTTACATATTTGTGTGTGTGTGTAACAATAATAAGCAGTGGAAAAGAAGCTCAATTTGAGAGTGGGGAGTACCGGGAGGGTGGAAGGCTGGAGGGAGAAAAGGAAAAGATACACAATTAAAATATTTTCTAATTAAATGAATTTTAATTAAGGTGTACTTTAATTAAAATGTATTTAAAATAAATTAAAAATATTATTTTCCTTATACATTATGACTTACACATTATTTCTCCTGGAAAGTATCTACTACATTACACAAGTGTAAGAAAACAGTCCTGTGGACTGAAAATGAAAAAGTCATTTCATGGAAAAAAATTTTTAAGAAAAATATACCAAATAAAAGTTTCAGAAGCTAAGTTGTTCCAAAAGCTATCTAAATTTCTCCCTCTTTTTTGAAATCTTTAAATTTTTGTGCATTGTTGGTAGCAAACAAATGGACTTAAAATCTTTTCACCCAGTAGATAGGTACTTTGATAATTTCCCCTTTATAGTACCCATACTCATTCCTTCCTTTGCAGTCTCTTTCCTTTTCTCTAGCAGTCTCCTTTCAATTTCCATGTGGTTTCTTTAAAACCCTGGCTATGGTATGTGAATATGTTTTTGTTTTAATTCCAGGTGTGGGGTATGTGGGGGTGAGGGGAAGCTTCAATTTGTCCACAGCTGTTAACTATGGTTGTGTCTTGCACTCGCAGGGGCCTGATCTTTGCCAGGTGCAGATAGTTTAATTCTGGGGACTCTGGAGAGAGAATAAATGCCAGAACCCAGAGAGAGATAGGGGTAGCTCCTAAGAAGGAGGCATGGCTGTTCTTCCTGGTGTTTCCTACTCTTGCCTACTCTTGTTGCTGCTGTTACTGGTTTGTCAAGTGGTCTAGAGAAGAGACAAAAAGAAGATGTTGGAGATGTCCTGACTAAAGGAAGATTGGGCTTGCCCTAAGCAACTCTACCCTCTAATCAGCAGAAAATAGTCTAAAAAGCACTGAACACCCTTTTCCCTCTTTCTCTCCTACCTAGTGTTAGAGAGTTGGAAAGGACAAAGAAATATGAGAACCCCAATAGCCAAAAAATCTGCCAACAATTTCACATGTGAAAAAAAAAACAAAATACTTAGCTCACTGAATCTGCTTTATTTTGCTTAACATGATCGCTAGCTTCAACAATTTTCCTGAAAAAGATGGGATTTTGTTCTTTTTAATGTGTCCCAAATGCTCCATTTTGAATATCCGCCACATTTTCCAGTGCTTTCACCCACTGTTGGGCACCTGTGCTGATTCACAGGGATCCTGTCAACAGTGTGCCTATTGTAATCTGACCTCACTTCCACTGGGTGTGTACCCAGGAGGGGCACAGCTGCGTCCATGCTGTGCTTCTCATTTAAGTATAAGTGAAACAAATAAAAATCCTATTCCTTGGTGCTTTACAAGACCACCGAACACTAATGAATGAACCAAAACTTTCAAAGTTGCCAGAGGACAGACTCCCTTCAAAGGAACAAGTTAGGTGATTGCTGACTTCCTGACACCAGCAATGAGCACAATGGGTCATTGGAATATCACCAACTATTCTGAAGAAAACAACTGTTTATTAACAATTCTAAATGCAGAAGAAAATCCTTAAAAGAGAAATGGAAGATAATATATATATTTAAGACAAATGAGAATAAAGTATGCTTGCCTAGTTTATTATCATTAGAGGAAATTCTAAGAGAAGTTTAGCTCAATTGGAAAGCCTGAATGAAAAAAAGGGTGGAGAGCAGAGAAAAAGGTAAGTAGAAAAAGAGTAAATATGAATGAACACCTAGTAGACAAACTATTAACATATATTATAGAATTAAATTCCTGCTAGGGTACTTGCTAACATGTTGAATGACTAAATTCAGGGACAGCTACCTGCAATCCTTACTGTTTGCTATGAGAGTAAAAGTATAGAGAGCTATCAGAACTATTTCTTGTATTATAAGTATGCTTTTCATGAGTTTCTCTAATGTGTGCTGTTTTACAATAAAGTAAAACAAAATCCTTATTCAATCAGCTGGTTTCACACACATAAACTTGTGGGCTTCAGTTTCAGTCACCGGAGCCCTCAGTTCTACTGGAAGGTGTCCTGGCCTCCATCATCATGGTCTTCACGTTTCTCATGGGAACATAAGCAGATCTCTCCATTCCCCTGCTCTGCCCTCTGTGTTCTTCCTTACCACTTGCTCTTCTCTTCCAAATTCCTCAACTTCCTACCACAGAAACTAAAATTTTTTCAACATTAGAATCCACATTTCCTGTTTTTCTCTTGTCCTAATGAAAAACAAACAAACAAACAAACAAATAAACAAAAACAAACCCCTCCTATCTCTTCTAAAGGATTTTATTCTCATTCCTTTTTCCCATCCCTCTCCTTATGTAACATCTGTCATTTTGGTGGACCTCTGGGTTTAGATGACATTTAAACCCAGGCATGTTTAAACAACCCATTTTGAAACACACATACCCGAGTCCTAAAAATTTATTTTTTCTAATAATACCAATCCTATATGTTTTTCTTGGCTAAACTTCTTGAAGAAATTTCTTCCCTAAATTTTTATCTTTACTTTGTCACTGCTTGATCAATCTGCTAGAATTTCAAGTATTTTTTTAATCTCACATTCCCTTAGATCAAAGACTGTTGAAAAGTTTTGATGTCCTAAATAGCCTTTATTTAGGTAGATATCCACAAGTTATTTCTGATTCAGAGATGTTCACCTTCTCTTTCCAGGTGGATAAACATTCTGCCCTATATATTTTCCCCAGAGTGAACATCATAGGGACAGAAGTAGTGTATTATCTATTTTGATCTCCATTGTTTTGGGTTTAGAAGTCAGTGCTCTTTTTGGTCAGTGTTTTTGGCACATTTGCATTACTTTAACAGAATACCTGAGATAATTCAGTTATAAACAGAAAAGCTTTACTTGTCTCACAGTCAAAGGCTGCCAAACTCACTGCTTCAGGCCTCAGGTGGGTGTTCTGGATGGCAACAGTATGAACAGATGGCAGAGGACATGCTTATTTCATAAGCAGGAAAATACAAGTCAGAAAGAGTAGGAGGTCAGAGGCCTACCATCCCCTCTTAAAGTATACCCCCAAAGTCCACAGCCTACCACAAAGCCTGTGATGACTAGTCTTTATTACCTATTCAACTGTGATTATGGTCACCTAAGAGGTTGCTCAGTGTTGTGTGATGTTTCTTGAGAAGACGTGTGCCTGTTCTTCCACATAGAGTACCAGAGCAGATCATACAGCAAATTCCATCATGTCCATCTTGGTGAAACAATGAGCTTATGAGGGTTATGAGTAACTCAAAGGCAGCTGCGTAGCTGGAAAATCTTCCCCAGCCTGAGAGGTGGCGGGTAAGGGCTGGCCTTGCAGAAACCTGTGCCCCACCTGCAGGCAGCCTTCACTGGACAGCTTCTTCTCTCCAGCAATGTCTTCTGCTTTATAACCTTAATGAATCTTCTAACTTTCTAAGCTTCCTGAATCTCATAAGCTGTCCTGCTCCCTCCATGATGGAATGCTTTCATTTAGAGGAACCGGCTACACAGCAGTGAGGCATGCCTGGGTGGGTCCCTGAGGACACTTCCAGGGAAGACTTGTTGGGGGGATAAGACCTGCCCACAGACAGGGCACCATCCTCCCTGAGCTGAGCATCTGAAATGAATAAAACAAAACGGAGAAAATAAGAAGAGCCTTGCTGTCTATTTTTTTTGGCTTTTTTTGGCCCACAGTGATGGGAAACACTCAGCCCTTTCTCTCCCTTCACTGCCAGGACTGAATCCTCTGAAAATGTGAGTCCAGATGCATCATTCCTCTATGGAATTGTTTCTTCCAGGCATTTTGGCATCAGTGATATAAAGCTCACCTAACACAAGGACCTTTTCTTAAAGGTCCACAGACCCATTCAATAGCACTGCTATAGGCGTTGATCCCTTAACATTCCTGCCTTTGTGAAACCCAAACTGAGCAGTCAGTATTAAGTCTGTGATTATTTCCCTAATCCTTCAGTTCTCTTGGTAAATGTGAAAGGGTTAGCTAAATCAAATTGAAATTCCCTTCATATTTCCTTTTTTTTTTAGAGGCAGGATCTTATCTGGTTCAAGCTGGCCTCAAATTCACTTCTTAGCTCGATGCTGGCCTTGAATTCCTAATCCTCCAGCCTCCACCTCCTAAATTCTGGGATTACAGGGATGCACCCCACATTCGATGTTAAGTTTCTTTATGAGATGAAGGTAGAATGGGAACTATTTTTAAGAGGAAGGTGACCAGTGAAGAGGAAGAAGAGGAGTAACAGGCAGTGGATATTATTAAAATATATGTGCATATGAAGATGTCGAGTGACATTTGCATAATTATTATACATCACATTAATAAGTTTAAAAATTCATTTCAAACATTAGAATATTTCTTGTTTAGCTACTTTTTATAGATTTAGGGCAAAAGGAAAAAATAGTTATGAAACAGATAAAGACTATTCACCGTGACTCAGAAGGCATGGAAAAGGTAAAGAATCTAATTTCACACTCCAACTCCTGTATCTAAGACAGTGACCCCAGTGTCCCCAGAGGACCTTTTGGTTGAGATTCTAGAATGCTAAATATGTCTTCTCCAGGGCTGACATTACTCTGAAAAGTCCATGTCAACAGTAAATCAAAATCAAGCTGAAGTACAGTATTAGCATGATGGCCAAATGCAGGAGTTCAATCCATCCTTAGGATAAGAAAAGGTCTGTCAGGGGGCCAGGTGGGTGCAAAGCTGCTCAGGTGAGTGCTAATTTGTAATGGCTTTGTTACAAGACCATTTGTCCCTTGTCACTGCTGTATTGGAGGGTTTTAAAGGATACTGTCTCCAAGCATATATAAACAAAAAATAACTAGCAGAAATTTTTGCTGTTTGTGTGAATGGCACTGTAGCCTGATCCCTCTGACACTTCCCACTTTATTGCTGACTTATTGGTAGGTAAGTTGTGCTGATCCACAAAGGTGTGTGTAGTCTTGGGGTGGGGAGAACTGACAGAGGCAGTGAAACGGGAGCAGATAGGCTCAAACTGAGAAGACGTGTACATGAATGATTCTGGCAGATTTAGTGTCTAAGCTATGTTGAAGACAATTGTCATCACTGAGTTAGTTGTTCTAATTGGGATGGACCGTGATTGACGATAATGTATTGGTGAACAAAGATTTGGTGCCCAGTTGCCACCTACGAAGTTGCCTACTCTAAAAAGCAACATTAAATTAAACGGTGATTTCATTCTTCATAAGTACACCTAAACCAGGCGAACACAATATAAACCTTGATTTCCATCCAAGTCTGCTGTTTAAATCTCAAGTGCAGCGAGACAGGCAGAGAGAGCCGCTTCCCCACAAAGCCTAAAGCAAGCCCTTTGTACCCGCCAGCTTCCACTGCCTGCATGGGTTGCCCTAGTGATGAATGCCCTGCCTTGTGTGGTCTCAGCGTTTTTTTCTGGAGAGCCTGTTTTAATGAGAAGGTGAACAGAGGGGGCTTCCTTTGAGACTGGAATAGCAGGAGGGTCACTTCTACAAACGCAGGCACAATGCTGCCGCTCCTTCTCACGGAGCTCTGACAGCCTGGCCGTCTGTGCCTTGGTCTCTCTCTCTCTCTCTCTCTCTCTCTCTCTCTCTCTCTCTCTCTCTCTTCCTTCTCTCATTTCTTATCTTTTATTATTGGGTAGTGTTCGAAGGCCTCCTTGGCTAAGTACCGTTTCAGAATGGCCTGTGGTCTCAAAGCTGTGGAATCCCTTTAGAAGAGAAAACTAGCCAGATCACATTCCCTCCCTCACAACTCTCATCCCCCTCCCCCATCGCCCCCCCCCCCCCCCCCCGCGTGCCTCCTGCAGCATCATTCCTGCAAAAAGGAATGAGTTTTGGTTTTCTCAGGAGGATGCTGTTGAGTTCCTTCCAACTACCTATGCTGAGAGGCTTCCCTCAGCTTCCATATGCCCTAGGAAATATACCGCTGTGGGCCTTTCTCCTTCATATCCATTATGCAGGGCAGGAGTGGGAGCAGCGTCTGTAATTGCTGTGTTTTAGGACTCACTTGGGGATAGATTTAACTGAACACACGTAGTAAACTCTTGATTACCCATGCTAATGGAAGAAGTAGTAATTCACACTATATGCATATTTACATCTGACTTTGAAATGTGCTATGTGATTTTTTTTTTTTAAAGCAATAGCAGGTGGCTTTACATAGAACGCTAATAGATAATAGTGAAATTACGTTTGGGTTGCCAGGGTTTGGCTCTGCAGGTAAAATGGCAGGGAAGCTCAGCCTGTCACTTCCACCCTATAAATATAGAGGCTAGATTCTTGGTACCATCACTGTATTTACTCTTTTCCATCTCTTTCTAACCCACAGTGAACTACAGAAAAGGGGAATGGTAAGGCTTACTTAATAAGTAGCTAATTAAAGAGCATACTGTCCTACATTTATATCTAAGGAAGAGTGTAAACCTCCAAGCTATGGTCCCAGAACCAGCAACATGTGAATGATGTTTAATATTTGTACTGAAGAGTGTTAAGTTTCAGGATGTGTTGTTGCTGTGATTGCTGGCATGCAATGCCATTTGTTGTGTTTACTGCTATGTCCTCGTTCCATAGAACAGTGCTCAATTAGTATTTATAGACCAAATGACCAAGTGTGTGTGCATACGTGTGTGGTGCGCACATGTGTGCACCTGTGTAGGCAAATATCATACAAAAGCCTATGTGTTTCTTGATTGCTCTACTTTTTCTTGAGACAGAGACAGGAGTTCTTGCTAACCCCTGCATTGATTTGGCTAGATTAGATGGCAATGAGCTCCAAGAATGCCCCTCTCTTTACCTTCTACAGCACTGTGTGCATGTGTGTGTGTGTGTGTGTGTGTGTGTGTGTGTGTTCATGCTGCCACAACCACCCAGATTTTATTATGCATTGATGATCCAAGTCCATGTTCTGGTGTTTATGTAGCCTGCACTTTCCTGTCCGAGTCAGCTCCCCAGTCCTTTCCCTTTTCTTTTTATTTAACTGGTTTATTTACATATAAAAAAAACTATGTACAACCTTTCTTATAAATTGCAATTCCATATAAAGTCTCAATGGAATATATAATAGTGGGAGGATTTTTTTTTCTTATGAACAATCTTGCTCAATTTCTGCTGCTTTGCACTTTGCTCATTTGTCAGACAAAGTTTTCATCCTCATCGTTACTCAGGCGGCTTTTCTCTGGAGGTAAGTGACAAAGTGGTATGCTGTTGGCAGGCCGCTTCTATCACTGCACCTAATCTGTCACAGGGTAGTTGTGTGTGATAAACCACTCAGTGAACCGACTAATAGAAATCTCACACAGCTTTGCTCCCTTCAGCCATTTTTTTTTTCCTTAATAAATCTTTCATGTGTGCCACGTGAGCTGAGAAAAAACCAGAAAGGAAAGGTCAAAGTGGGATGGTGCCACTTTTCCTTCGAGATTCAAGGACTGTATGGCTTCTAGTTCCACCTGAGGAGCCAGAGGCTCTCTGCCTGTGCGCCTTGTGGTGGAGTGCAGATTTAGCTGCTTGGCCTGAGAAAAGCGGTGATTGAGAATAAGCCCTCGCTTATCTGTTCCACAAATGGGTATCTCACAGCTCACTTCCCCCATCCTTAAAATACTCATTGCAATAATGTCTACTTCATTGGCACAATCAACTTCTTAAGAGTCTGGAAAGGGGTTCCCTTTCTTGCACATTTGTTATGACCCTGAACGGTCCCACCCAAGTCCACTGTGGGCAACTTCAGCACTCTGTGATTTCATCCTTATAATAAGCATCTTATTTGTCCTACTGAGGAAAGAGAGGCCCATGGACGTTGAGTTATATATTCAGCATTACAAAGCTGCTGAAGTTCTGAGGAACTGAATCTGTATCTCCCTCTTCTCATTGTATCGTGTGGATTCTTTGGGGTGTCACAGTCTAAACAATTTAAAGCTGTATCATAACTATGCACCCCAAAAGACATGTTTTACCTGAAGATATTGGGGGAAGCAGAAAACAGTGACTTGTTTAATCAACTAGGCCTCTCCCCTTACTTTTGAGATGCTGGTAGGGCTGGGCTGGAGTGACTCCTGGAGGGCTTGTCCCTGTCCCAGCCTGTGGAGGTGGCTATTTGATCTTGCCACAGCCCCCACAGAGCATTTACCACGCCCTGTCTCATTAGATGTATCTGTCTGCGTCTTTGCATGGGTCACTGCATCTCACTGTGAGGCACCTAGAAGACACGTTTCTTTGCAGATTATGTCTTACACACATGATGCAGGAGGGAAGGAGGACTCAATAAACACGGGACTGATTTACACTGAAGAAGTCCGAGTGTGGTGCGGCTGCTGTGCAAGACAAGCTGTCACGCTGCCAGGCTAGTTCTTCAGAGACAAAGAGGTGGGGGTGGGGAGTGAAAGTTGCCTGAATCCTTTTCAGGGGTAGGTCTGCTTCACGGCCTTTTTATGTCAGGAGAGAGCTGTCCTGATTCTATTGCCAGGGAATAAGAGCTTGAGGTGTAGCCTGTGGCTAAATATGTCCCAGCTCAGCTCTATTGCATCCTCATTAGCTCCACTTCATAGCTGGCCAGAGGGAAAGATTAATTTAGTGACCAAGCTTAATAAATAGATGCTTCAGGTCCTACATTTCATGCATTGCACTCAGAGGCGGGGAGCCAGCTGAAGTGCCAGCTTCAAGATGTCAAGGGCAAACCGCTGAGCTTGGGGGAAGTGCAAAGATATTTCTGCTGAGTTCTCTTCTCCAGCTCATTTTGTAATCATGCAAACTGCAACCTAAGAACCACATGGCTGAACTGGCTCACCTTTGTGAAGCATTGCTTCATGTGTGGCTTTCCAAACATGCTAATCCACTACCTAAGATATAGTGCTGGAGAAAAGGTGACTTTGTCACTGTAGGGTAACGTAGGAATCTTAAGTCTCTCCAGTCTAAAGGGTTTCTTTTGGATGACGAAAGCTTCTCTTTTAGAAGATGCTTGGTTCCAGGTAGCTGTCTCTAGAGAAAATTAGCTCTGAGGTACAAGAGAGTAAACAACATCATATTCCATAAGGGCTGTACGGGTGTGAGTAAATTCTGTGTGTGTGCACATGCAAGCGTGTGTGTGCGTGTGTGTCAGGAGGGTGGACCTGTGAAAGAGTGTGTGGTTTTTAATATTGTTGTTGTCAATGTTTCAGCCTTGAGAAATTAGAATTTTTGCAGTTCATATGCCTTCTATTTTCTCCAGTGTCAAAGAAACTTTGTTTTATTTAATCTTGTCCTCAGGCCCACTAATTTCTTCAGGATTCTGGTTAATTAATCCCTCTCAAATGGGACTTCTCACAAAGGAGGCAGCAACATGGCCCAAACACGGCTCTTGTCTTGCAGCCCCTCTGTTGGCAGTGACTTTGGATGGAGAAGTACAGACCTTTACCCTTGCTCACACTACATTACTGATTACTTTGACCTTGAATAGAGGAAACCATTAGACATAATTGTTTCCTTGATTATGAATAGAAGTTTGACACAGGGAGCAGGTGTCTCTTAAATAATCATCAAAGAGACAAAGCTTATTTTCACGATTCAGACCCAAGCATTACTCTAGCATTTGTGTTATGAGTTGTGCTAAATATACATGCTTTTCAATAATTTTTCTTTCTTTCTTTTCTTTTCCTCCTTTCCTTCCTTCCTTCTTTCCTTCCTTCCTTCCTTCCTTCCTTCCTTCCTTCCTTCCTTCCTTCCTTCCTTCCTTCCTTTCTTTCTTTCTTTCTTTCTTTCTTTCTTTCTTTCTTTCTTTCTGAGGCAATGTTTCATTATGTCATTCATATTAGCCTCCTACTCCCAATCTCTTGCCTCAGCCTTTGGAGTTTTAGAGTTATAGGGATGTGTGCCCAGACTGGCCCTAAATGTTCGATCTTAAAGAAGACAGATATATAAGAGAAGACAAGGAGCGGGGTGGGGGGGAAGATTTTAAGTCTGATGGTTTGATGTAATCAACTCTTCTGTATCAGTAGCAACAGGTATTAGCAAAGGACCCAAAAGAGATGCTCCACCCACCAGATTATATTGTGGAATCTGTCAGAATGTAAGTTTTATCTATCACTGGAAAGCCCATTTGAGAAAATCAGTTTCCATATCACATCTGTTCATATTGAATTATTAACTTTGACAGCAGAATTGCTTTTAATATTTTCATTAAAACAACTGGAAAAGTTCAAAGAGTTTTAAGAAAACACCATGTACTAAAAATGGAAAACAACAAACTAAAATAATATTATATAAACATATTATTGACTTAAGTGTAAATAATTGTGTGGCTAGTCACATTTATGAATGATCATTATGTTATTATGATATGTTATTTTATTTAAATGTCATAGCCAACGTGTTTATATTTATTGTGTATTTTTATTTAAAAATTGAGATATTTAAATGATATTTGATTGTAGATGCAGAGTGTCTGTAGAAGCAGGGTCATGGTCTGATGGATAGAGGAGCCAGAGCTGGATTTGAAGTTGAAGTGTCCACTCTCTTAACAGAGATTGTATGCTTCTCCAGGATGACTGATGCTGAGGGAAATGGAGAGCTTGTCTTGAAGTTGCACATTCATCGTAATCACAATGTTATTACTTGACTGGCATTCTTTGATCAGGTTGATGGAGGCAGGGGGTGGAATTCCAGTTGAGTCTGTTTTTGTCAGCACTAAAGATAAATTCTGTATAAGATATATTTAGCAGTTTTGTTTTAAGATGAATTTGTTTGAAACACAGAACTTAGATTAGACATGTGAAGATTTCAAACATTGGCACTCGCTCCTAGACTTGGAATAATTTTCCTTTTTTGCAGAAACAAGGTGTTTGAAAAACAGCTGAGAATTGCAAATGTGCTCTCGAGTTAAACATGTGCTGCGACTTGTTTCCTCAGACAATGCGTGTGCCAGTGTTGCTTGCTCACATTAAGCTTGGATGCTTGAATAACCCAGTAATTCTTGACCTGTGTTAAATAAATGGTGATGCTACAGTTAATATTTCAAACTTCTGTAAAGTACTGTTAGCATTTCAGAGAGCAATGATGTTGTCAAGGAAAAGGGGAAGAGTTTGAATGAAGGTTGACTATGTACTTGACTTGACATCAGGCCATTCTGTCTCCCATACCTTCTACTTTACAATTGATGCCAAAAACCTTAGGATGCCGACTGCCTTTGTGTAAAATTTCTGAAATTAAAATGCAGCCAGAGAGAAGTTGTAGTACATATAATAAATCTGTGCACTCAGATTTATAGGACTTGTGGCTAAATCTGTCCTGGGAATTACACTCATATTTAATTTTGTGGGTTAAGCACTAAGGTTTGTATGGAGAAGAATGAGAGAACAGAAGGTTATCCTATGGTTCTTAATTATATTAATTTAGTGAAACAGTACGATTAACGCAAGAGTTAGCACTCTGTGAAAGTATATGGCCTAAGCATCAAGATTAAAATTTTTTAAAAATATAAGTATGATGTATTTATTTTTTATGCTAATAGCTATTGTAATTGTACAGTGGCATTGCTCTTGATTTCTGTAAGAGCCTAGATTTTTAGAAAGGAGTCCTTCTGAGACAGTTATATACGGATATCAAAACTTAGAATATGTTAAAATAGCTTAACACATCTCCGTACAATATAACCCCTGTTGGCTGGCTATGTCACCCCACCAGGGAGAAGTGATCAAGGAGCAGGCAACCAAGTTCATGTCAGAGATTGTCTTTTCTCTTCTTACTAGGGAACCCACAAGGAGACTGAGATGTCTATGCACTACATCTGAGAAGGGGGTCTAGATCCCTGTGTATGCAAGGTCTTTGGTTGATGCATCAGTCTGTGCAGTGCCCCCTGGGCCCTGCTCTTTTTGGCTTTGTTGGTCTCCTTGTGTTGCTCTTGTCTCCTCTGGGTTCCTTTTATATCCCCCTTCTTCCATAAGACTCTCTGTGCTCTGACCAAAGTTTGGCTGTGAGTCTCTGCATCTGCTTTGATCCCCTGCTGGTTGGAGGCTTATTAGAGCACAGGAGGTGTGTTTATAGGAATGCTGCCATAGACAGGTATGATACATTAAAGGTCTCCATGACTATGCAACAGGAAATTTTTAGCACCATTATAATCATGTGGGATCACTCCCTAATTATTGGCAGGGATGAACATGAACCTTTGTTTTGTTATATTTTTACCATGTGTCTGACTATGTGGCCCAGGCAGGTGGTGAACTTGTAGGCCTAAGCAGTGTTGCCCTTGCAGCCACTCAGGTTATCTGGGGCTCCAGGTATATGCAGCCACACCCAGTTTATACAAAAATTTAAAAATTCAAAGTCAAAATCTATTGTGTGGTTCATTTTTTTTTAAATTTTTATTAATTACACTTTATTCACTTTGTATCCCCCATAAACCCCACCCTCCTCCCCTCCTAAACCTGCCTTCCTTCCCCCTTCTTCATGCATGCCCCTCACTCTCTCAGGACTGTCTAGCCAGAGTGCAGTAACTTTATTCTTTAGCTCCAGTTTGATTTCTCTAGGACTTCTAAACAAGTATGTGCTATCTTTACTAATAGGACTTTATCATATGGTTCTTATATGCAGACATTAGCAAAGATAATATACTATTTTATTTAAAGTGTCTTTGGGGCCTTGTTGAGGAACCATTCTTTTTTTTTTATCAGTTACATTTTATTAACTCTGTATCCCAGCCATGTTATTGTGTGGTTCATAAAACAATTTTTTTTTTTTTTTTTGGTGGTGTTACTGTTGTTCCAGAGTGTTAAGCATTTCAAACTTTGATAATGAAGGTCACCCAGCATGTCTTCCCTTGAGTTCTGGAAAATTGTCAAGCTTAAGAGTGTTGCTCAGTTTTCACATGCCCTCATAACCTAAGCATTTCTATTATGTATCTTTTTGTACTTTTATTCCTAATTAAATCATAGTTAAGCTTCCCACACTACAGCACATTCAAGCTCCTTTTGGATGTAGGAAGGCTGCAAAGTAAACATAATTATTTGGTTAGATGTTTGATTGAAATGTTTTACCATAGCTATAGCTGAATCAGTACTGGGAAGCAGTAGGAGATATTAAATATCAATTCATATTAACACGTCTCTCTTGTCTAGATTGATACTTCACGTTGAGATCAGTCATTTCCCCAGAGTCCCATGACTTCACTAAATTTTATTACCGTCTCTGTTTAAGGTACTCTATTACTAAGGAAGAGCTAAGGATCTAGGTAGACCTAGAGTAGGTTCCCTGATGAGCTCAGTGCCTTCCTTAGCGCGGCTTCAGGCTCTGGCGCAGGGCTCTGTTCATTAGTGCACTTGTCCCTGGGTGAAACTGTGAAGGTGCTTTCCCTCCTCTGTTCCCCTACTTATCTTCATTTTCATTAAACAGTCCATTTGGCCTTCTGACCCCATACCTATCCTTTTCGGAAAACAAAAGCTCATGTTTACCGATGGTTAATTTTAGGTTAAACTTGGTTGCGTTTTAAAAAGAGGGGGGCATGAGGTTGGAAAGGTTATGTGCTGTGGTGCTGCTATAAAGGGTAAGAAGGATGTATTTATGATCACGATACAATATATCAATGTATGACATTTTTAAACAAGAATGTTTTAATTAAAAATAAATAAAATTAAATAAAAATAAAAAAGAGCAAGAAAGTTGTGAAGGCAGAGACTGGTGCATGGTTGAGCGGGTGGACTAGAGGGAATATACCTGCCTTCAGCATGGAGGATGATAACACACAATCTGTTAGAACAAGCAAGGAAAGGAGTCTTCTCCCCTCCCCCCTCCCCACTTTGCCTTCCCTTCCCTCTCCTGCCTCCCCTCCTCCCCTTCCTCTTCTCCTCCCTTCTCCTCCCTCCCCTCCTCCTCTCCCCTCCTTCCTTTCCCTCCTGTCCACTCTTCTCTCCTCTGCTCACCTCTTTCCCCTTCCTCTTCCTCTATCTTCTCCCTCCTTTTCCTAGAATCAGATACCCTTCTTCACTTGGGTTTGATCATCCGAACCCTAGCATTTTCAGCCTTCAGGCCTGTCTCTTACACCAGCAGAGCCTCAAGAACCCAGGTCTCCAGCCTCGGACTGGAGGTTACAGCATCATGTCTCCTGCTTTGGAGGTTTTTAGAAGTTGGACTGAGTCATGTTACTGGACTTCGTAGCTCTTCAGATTACATAGAACCTTCGTGGGATTTCTCACATTCAATCATCCTGTATGCCAAAACTTCAACTAAATCTCTTCTCCTCTGAGATTGTGTGTATCTACCAAAGTCTGCCTGTATGTCTCTTAGTTGTCTATTGACTCGCTCTTTCTCAGAGCACTGACGGACGTGCTGACAAGCCTTTCCCAGGCTTCAGTCTGTGTCTTCAGTTGCCTTTCTATGTAGCTGGAAAACAATGGTTCATTTTTAGGTAACGAAATTTGATATTTAAAAGAAAGGATGATTAGTGTGAGGCTTTTAAGCACAGTGAATTAGAAGCAGTACAGAAAGGGTGGGTAGAAAGGAAATAAGGAAGAAACAAATTAGCAATAATGAAGCATCATGCTCAGAGATTTCCATTTCTTCAATAGTGAACCATATGTAGTAAGATTTATTCTCATATGAAGCTGTTATGTCTTAGATAATGAAGATTCCTGAATATTTTTTTTCTCCTTCAGTTGACTTTCACATGGAATTCATTATGATGTTTTGGAATTTCATGACAGCAGTGCTTTAGACAGGACTTAAGTGAAACAGTATAGTAGGAAGATGTTTCAGGAAGCAGAAGCGTTGGGGAAGAGAGAGGAGTGAAAACTTAGGTATGTCAAGGTCATTGCTTCTTACAATTGAGACATGTACCGAATGCCATTGAGACTCTAGTGAAAGGCAAACAGCTGGTGTCTCTGTCTTCTTACCCTGTCCCTCATCAGCTGAGGATTTCCTTGAGGGCTGTAATTCCCTTGCACTTCTGCTATGCCCATGCCCAGGTTGAATGGGTAGTGTCATGAAAGACCCCAAGTAGGAAGGAGAAATACATGCAGGTTATGTTTGAGGTGGGATAGAGTGAGAGGAATTAATATGAACTTCCATGCTTTGTTCACAGAAATTACCTGAAAGTGGGGTAGACTGGGATACAGAGTATTTGCAATGTGTGTTTGTAAAATGATGTAAAAGTGTACGTATCTATGTATATATCTATATAATCTATATATGATATGTGTATATGTATAAAATAACTACTATCAGTGCCCTTGGGTAGAGCTCCAAAAATATATGTAATATGCTAGGCAATAATGGTGCCAGGAAAACTCTGCTGCTTTTGTATTTTCGTATCTGGGTAATAGCATCTTTTATCAAATGAGGCGCATCTTAGTGCACTTCTATATAGGGAGGTTGTTACCAGAAAAACAAGCCATGTCTTTCATTCTTGAGAGAGGAGTTAAGGCTTGAGAGAGAACTAATACTTGATCATATCTATTCAGTGAAGCCTCCGTAAGCACCCCTGAACTATGGGATTCAGAGTTCTCAAGGCGACAAGTACATGCATGTATGGAGAGGGCGAGGAGAACAACCAAGGAGAACAGAAGCTCCACTGCTCAAGACCCTTCCAGGCTTTGTCTTATATGTCTTTACTCCTGTTGTGTCTCGTTCTTCATCGTATCTTTGGTTCACCAACCCATAAATGTATGTCTCTCTTCGAGCATGATGAGAGAATCTAGTGAGTTCTAACAGCACAGTAGGGATTTCTAAGAATCACCAATTTATAGCCAGTTAGTTAGACGTATAGGCTACATCCAAGAGTTAAATGGGTAGACACTGGGCTATGTACAATTGCGTCAGATTAAGGCCTTACCCTGGTGTCATTTGCTACTACCACCAGATAGACAATGTTGGAATTTACAGGACATCGTATTGTTGGCCACTGGCCAAGTGCTTGGCTGACATGTGACATGATGCTGAGTGTATGGTGTCAGAGTGTTGTTTTGTTTTGAGTTGTCTGGGACTAGAGACATGAAAGTTTTTTTTTTTTTTTTTTGGTTTTGGTTTTTCCTATTTCGCGGTATGATACTTAGTCTAGTTCATTTCTCACTCCTTTTGTGCTTTTATTTGTAATCACCTATCTAGTCACTCATTATGTATTTATTTAGCATCCACTCTATTCCAGATAATGCATTAAGCTCAAGGGACATGATGGGAAAGCAAGATATGATTATTATTTATAGATTTTATTTTATTAATAAGTTCAAGAAAATTACTCAATAAAAGATTCTTAAAACAAAAACCCAACAGACAAACAAACAAAACCCAGGGCAGTGTCATGGCAGAACTGTATAAGATTCCTCTTATATGAGTGAAGGGCAAGAGATCAGAAAATATGTCACAGTGGCAAAACAGACCTTAGTGTTAGGAGACGTGCGGCTGTGAAGATTACACGACCGGTTCACAAATCACACCACGAGACCGCTTCCGCGTGGGAGGTTTATTAGGGGAAGGGAAAGGGGGTCGCAGAGAGACAGGAGGAAGAGAAAGAGAGAGAGGAGGGGCTCCAGGAGTTCTCTTATAAGGTGACCCAGGCTTGCGCAGGCAGGTGGTTCCATGTGATCAGCAGGTGGTCTTCTTGGTGGCTTCACAAATGCCTGATAATGAGTTTGTTAGATCACTTGGGGCTGGCCATAGAGATGCCTGCTTACTGATCCCAACAAGTATGGCTGTCAGTGGGGCTCTATGACGTTTGAAGTATGAGATTTCTGGAAGTTGTACAGATGAAAGTCACCCCTCACTGACAGGCTCAGGGGATAAAGACGCTTGTCACCAAGCTTAATTACCAGAATTGAACTTCTTGAACCCGTGTAGTAGGAGAGAACCAGTACTCATGAACCACGGCATGCATGAGCGAGCACAAGTACACACATATGCATGCACACAAACACACACACCAAATAAGTAAATAACTGTAAAAACACTTAAACTGACCGCTAGCAATTTCTATCAAATTCCAATTAAAAGAGAAAATCAGTTTTTCTGTCATAGTTGGCAAATTTGGATGGGAAGTTAAATGTTGATTAAGATTCCATTTCCATTCCATGGCCATGTTTTCTTAACTGAACATCTCTTTTTTTGCAAGAAACCAAAATTAAGGTGAATAAAATAACGTGAGTATTGTTTTTTGAACTCTTGGGAAATTTTGAAATAAGCAAATGCCAAAGAGGAAACTCTTCAAGGAGGCAGGGACTAATTAGGGGCTGTAAACTGGCCGCTGTAAACAGGTTTTTTGCTGTGTGCGTGGATTTTGTAGGCTTCATGGGTTGGCATTTGAACAAGGAACAGTTTTTGGCTGCTGATGTCATGTGAATGCCCAGGTGTGCTCTCCTACTGTGCTGTCTCAGATAGCGCCTGTTTAGCATTGCTTGCTGCTGAGGGCCTTTTTACACTTGCAAATGAGGTGGCTCTTTTTGCCTACTGTGGGAAATTTCTCCCAAATGGTCCTTGGCTGGCATCTTGCCTCCACTAAAATCGATGTAGTATAGTCTGCTGAATCTGGGTATGGGGCCAACATACAGGAGTATAAATCTCACGTAGCAGAGAAAGATGGACAGGAAGAAACTGCATTAGATTATCTCTACAGTCACTGACAGGCTCTAAAATGGAAGAATGGCACTAAAGAATGGATATTAGCCCTAACGATCCTCTCCTCTAGCCTTTATAAGGAGAGAAGATTCATTGAGCATTTGCAGGGCAATTCATTCATTGTTTCATTAATATGTTAGAACATATTTAAATTCCTATAATATAGTAGTGTGCTGGCTAGTTTTTAGGTCAACTCGACCTACCCTAGAGCCAGCTGAGGAGGGAAGTCAACTGAGAAAATGCCTCCATAAAATCAGGTTGCAGGCAAGCCTGCAGGGCATCTTAGTAAGAGATTTCTGTAAGAGGGCCCCGCCCATTGTGGGTGGTGCTACCTCTTGGCTGATGGGTTTTTTGAGTACTATAATAAAGCAGGATGAACAAGCCATAAGGAGCATTCCACCATGTTTTCTGCATCAGTTTCTGCTTCCAGGTTCCTGCCCTGACTTCGTCAGGGGATGAACTGGAATAAGTAAAATAAACCCTTTCCTCCCTAAGCTGCTTTGGTCATGGCTTTTTCTTTGCATTAATAGAAATCCCAAGACATTATTGTTTAGGTACATCGTAGTGAACAAGATATAGAGGGTTCCTGCTGTATTGGAGATTATGTTCTGAAGGTGTGGGGGAGACAGGATCAAATGAAACTGAGCAAGGTAAGAAATAATTAGGTGGGAAGTGCTATTTGCAGTGATGTGTTAGGAAGCAGGTGAGTTCTGTGTGAGTGTAGCTACAGGTGAAGTGTGAAGTCATGGTGTTGGTGAGGATGGATGGAGGTGCTGTCACTGTGAAGAACAGTCAGCTCCTGGCGAGTGAGAGTGAGATACTCCTGCATAGTGAGCAACACGAATGAAGTGCAAAGGGGACGAGCAAGACTTCCCTCAGGTGGAAGAATTGGCTCACGGTTCCTTGCTGCCAACAAGGAGGACAGCCCCGCTTTTCCCAAGAGGTGCAGTGTTCCTGCAGGCCGAAACAAACTGCAGATGCTGATTCCCAGGAGGCAGCCAGGTGACAGAAGTGAACACTCTCCTGGAGAATGAGCTCTCTTCCTACCCTCTGTCATCACCTTCCCCAAGGGTCTATCCGTACAACGCTTGCAACATCTATGACCTTATTCCTTAGAGAGACTACATGAGCAAGAGACGCTCAATTTTCCATTCTACATATACACATGCTGTTAACTTAAGACTCGAATGACATTTCCTCTCATAGTGTGGCTGAGAAGTAAGCAAATTGTGCATATTTTTAATTAAAAATATGGCTAATGTCTCAAAGTTTTCCTGCATATTTGTCTAAATGTCTCCACAAGGCCAATCAATATCACCCTATCTAAAGTATCTACTCCATTTCACCCATTCATCCCGCATTCTTATGTCTCCCTCTATTTGGACTTGGTTTTTAAAAGTTTTAACATGGATTTATTTTGTTAATTCCTTACATCATTAGTGTATATAGAGATGGATTATATTATATATATAATCCATCTCTATATACACTATGAATATATGAATATATGTAAGAATAATAATTGAAGAACTCATGAACTTGATAGGAAGTAAAGGGGACATGGAAAAAGTTAGAAGGAAAAGGGTGGAATAAAAAAATGATGTAAATATAGTACTCATGTATGAAAAACCTGAAAAACAATTAAATTAAATGCTGTTACAATGTTGACTGAGTCAGCTCACGTGCAAAATTAGTGTTTAGAAGTCACATCAGAGGTCACACATGTTTGTGTGTAAGTTGGACATCCCTAAGAAGCACAAGTAAAATCAGAATATGAAAGACACATATTGAAAGAAATGAGGAAAGAAAAAGGAAAAAAAAGTTCATAGGGATGGTGGGCTGGTTAGTTGTCAATTTGACAAAGGCTACAGTCGTTTGGGAAGAGAGAACCTCAGTTAAGAAAATGTCTTTATCTGATAGACACAGGATTGTAGGCAATCCTGTGAGGCATTTTATTTGTTAATGATGTGAGAGGGCCCAGCCCACTACAGACAGAGCACCCCTAGCTTGGACAAGAAAGAAGGCTGGAAAAGCCAGGCCATGAGGGACACACACTTAAGTAGCATTCCTCCATGGTTCCTGCTTCAGTGCTTGCCTTGAATGCTTACTCTCGCTTCCCTCAGTGATGGACCGTGATATAGAAATGTAAGCCAAGTAGATCCTTTCTTCTCCAAGTTGCTTTTGGTCATGGTGTTTTATCACGGCAGTGACAAACAAATTAGGAGAGAAGGTCTTCGGGCCACTTTGGGCCACCATACATAATTGACTTTGGGGAAGGAAGAGATAGAAAGAATGATGGGGAACAACAGACAACTGCAGTACAGGCTGGATGGTTTGAGGTCTTAGTATGGGAGAGAGGGATGACTTAGCAAGCATTACCCAGTGTAAGAGTTTCATATTTATTCTAGTGCCCTTGAGACTAGACATCAGAATAAGTACAGTGGGAGCTCAATGGCCCAATAGCTGGGGTTCCTAGTCACTTTTCTTTTTTGTTTTTTCTTTTAATTTTTATTAATTACACTTTATTCACCTTGTATCCCCCCATAAACTCTTCCCTCCTCCCTTCCTAATCCCACCTTCTCTCCCCCTTCTCCATACATGCTCCTCCCCAAGTCCACTGATAGAGGAGGTCTTCCTCTCCTTTCTTCTGATCTTAGTCTATCAGAAATCATCCGGAATGGCTGCATTGTCATCTTCTGTGGCCTGGTAAGGCTGCTCCCCCCTCAGGAGGAGGTGATCAAAGAGCAGGCCAATCAGTTCATGTCAGAGGCAGTTCCTCTTCCCATTACTGTGGAACCCAGTTGGACACTGAACTGCCATGGGCTACATTTGTGCAGGGGTTCTAGGATATCTCCATGCATGGTACTTGGCTACAATGCTCAATCCCCATCCTGAAAGGCAAAGAGGATGGACATCAGAAGAAGAAGAAAACAGGAAACAAGTTAGGAACCTGCCACAGAGGGCCTCTGAAAGGTTCTGCCCTGCAGACTATCAAAGCAGATGCTGAGACTTATGGCCAACTGTTGGGCAGAGTGCAGGGAATCTTATGAAAGAAGTGGGAAATAGTAAGATCTGGAGAGGACAGGAGCTCCACAAGGAGAGCAACAGAACCAGAAAATTTGAACGCAGGGTTCTTTCCAGAGACTCATACTCGTAGTCACTTTTCTTAACAAATTCTCTTGAAAGGAATTTGGAATGGCACTCCTCTGTGACCACGGAGAAACATTCTCAGAGCCTTTAACAAAATTGCCTTGGGACTGGAGATTGCTTAGTGGTGAAAAGCAGCAGCTTCTCTTCCACAGGGCCCAGGTTTGGTTCCCAGTAAGCACAGGGATACAGAAGCCTTTTCAGGCCTCTGTAAACACCAAACACCCGTCACACACATGGTGCATACACATGCAGGTAAAACATACAATTAAAAAACATAATCTTGGTTTGTTTTTTCTTCAGGTTTATTTAACCTGCTATTCAATCTATGCACTGAATTTTTAGTTTCAAGTATTTCAGGCTCTCGTTTTTAGCAGCAATATTTGTTTACTTTGAAATCTGTGGCTATTCTTTTTTTTTCAGTCAGTATTCCCTTATGCTTTCTATGCAAACCATTTTAATTATGCTTTTTTTTATATGAGCCAGTTTTTCTGTTTCTAGCTCATCCTACATTGTTCCTGAACAAGTGCTGTGTGCCCCCTGTTTTGTTTTGTTTTTTTTTTAAATGATGCAATCCAGACTGACTTACTGCTGTCTCATTTTCTAGCAATACCCTGGGCTCAGAATATATCTTAATTCTAAGCTGGGGAACTTCTGTGCCATCCCAGTGGAACTGAAAGCATATGGGTGGCACAGCATTGGGCATATGAGATACTTTTTTTTCCTACTGAGGGAAGAGAGGAGCTTCCTTTTTTGTGGCAGATGGTTTGATCTTTCTCAACCTTTCTTATCCAAGGATGTAGCCATTTTCATCCTGGGTTTACCTAATGTCTCAAGAAAATTTCTGCTTCATTTTCTTTTCTCCAAACTCTGCCTTAATTCAAGTTTCAAACATTAGGACCAACCGTTTTTCCCATCCTACCCCATGTCACACGGGTTATTTTGAATTTATATTTTGCTTTGTTTCTCATTGCATTCATAGGGACTTTGCATTAGCTTTCAAATTTTCATTTTAACAGGGCACTTTTCACTTGTAGAATCAGCGTGGGTTTTTTTTTTTTTTTTTTGTGTGTGTGTGTCTGTTTTGTTTCTTTTTTTGTCACCTTTTTTTTCTTTTCATTGCTATCAGAGATGCCATATTATTAACCTGTTAACCTGAAATGTGTTGCTATTTTTTATTTATTAAATTTCCACAGTTGAGCTCTTCAGAAGCAGATACCAATGTGGGAATTGCTAAGAATTAACTGGGGCAACAAACAGAACATAAGAGCCAGTCAAACTGCAATGTGGGCTAGACGAAAGTATAGCCACCTTGTTGGGCAGCTCTGGAGAAGATACTGCAAGGTAGCTGTGGTGGCTGTCTTCGTTGTCAAATGACTACATCTGGAATTAACTGAAGCCTAAGTGGCTGGGTACACCTGTGAGGAAGTTTTCTCAATGAAATTATTTGAAGTGGGCTTTTATCCAGATCTTTTGAGGGGGGAAGTGCTGCCTTTCACTGGGACCACACCTTCTGTTGGCACCCTATATAAAAGACGAGGAAGAAGATTACTCTTAGCTCACTCGTTCTCACCTTCCTAGGAAATCCATTTCTTCACTGGAACTAAAATCTACTTCTTCAGCATTTCAGCATCTACTGAGCATCCAGACTCCTGAACTGAGTAGCTACTGGATCTTTAGACTTTCTGTGGGTGAACAGCCATTGCTGGACCATACCCTGTTATAGAAATAACCCCCATTTTCTATCAGCAGAGAAATGGCAAGGGAAAAATGGTACATATATAGAATGAAAAAATTCAGGCGTAAAAGAATGAAGTTAGGTTGTTTGAAAGAAAATGAATGTAACTGGAGATAACCACATTAAGAAAGTTGAGCTAGTCTCAGAAAGACAAGCATTGTTTGTGACTCCTAGATTTTCTATAGATATATTGAATCGTGTGTGTGAGAGACAGGAACATAGAAGGTAAGCTGTTTAGGGGGACAATAGGGACAGTTAAGGGGAAAAAGAGGATGCAGAGTAGTATATATTCAATATATAATATATATCTGTATGAAAATACATGTGCATATGAAACTAAAAGTAAAGCAAAACAAAAAAACAGTTTGGATTCTTTTAGTATGAGCTAGTAACTGATTGAGCATTTCTTTTGGAAGCACATAAGCAAAATATTACTTTACCGTCTTTGCAATACAACAACATACATACAGATGGAGGTTCAGTATTTTCATTTTTATTTTACAAGTGGTAGAAATGAAGACAAGTTTTCCAAGGTCTTAAGGTAAGTCAGTTTAAGTATTGTCTCACCTGTTGATTTCTATGTCAATGATTTCCTGACAAAACAGAAAAAAACAGAACAAAACAAACAAACAAAAAAAACCCACAAGTCATGTCTCAATATGGTGTTTCCAGCTGTGGACTCTGCAGGTATTTGGTGTGAGATGGCTTTGGCTGCTTACCTAACTGGTAATTCTTCCTTTTGCCATCTATGGATTTTAACCTTCAAGGTTAGAGAGAAATATGTAGAAGTAGAGTTCACACAGCAAAAGGGCAAGACACGTTTGCAGGGTGGAAGGAATGGGCCAGTCAGGCTGTGTGAGCATACAGAAAGGTGAACTTTGCTTTAGTTCGCTCTTCCATTCACCCTCATTTTATTCTTGTTTATCTAGCCGGAGAGTGCAATTTTTATCCTATCAACAACCACAGGCAGGAACACTTTCTACAAAGGAGTACAGGAACAGATTTATGGTTCATAAAATTATACAACACAACATTTTTGCCTGCGTTTGTAGATAAAAATAAGCGGTTTTATTGACTGAGATTGCAGTGGGATGCAAGAGGGAGGAAAGAGAGGAGACTGCGTGGGTGTAGCCCATGAAACACAAAACATCAGTAGAGCAAAGCACTGGTCAACCAAGCCGGGGCCACTCAAGGAGCTCCATCTAGGGCAAAGGCAGGTACCAACAAACCCAAACACACTGGCATGCTTCTGATATGTGTATGTTTTCCTCAGCACACACAGTAATTCCCAGGAGCTTCATTAAAATTCTAGGCATGGGACTGGAGAGATGGCTATTCTTTCAGCCATCACAGGACTGATTCCTAACACCCATATGGTGAATCTCAGGGGATCCAACACCTACGTCTTGCCTCTGTGAAGAGCAGACGTACAAGAGATACAGAGATGAAACACCCACACACCTAAAATAAACAATATTTTTTAGAGGATATTTTAGGTGAAATATTGGGGCTTAGAAGAAACATTCAAGGAAGCAAAACAAACAAAAACTAAGTTGATACTATCTGAAAATGATTACTGAAGCAGTCAGTATGAGAAAAATTCCTCAAAGCACTACTCCTTCTGACAACATCAAGACAAAGAGGAAGGGAGGCTTCAGAGCTGCAGGGGGAAGTACCCTACTGAGCATGAGTGGATGAAAAGCCTTGTTTGCATATTTTCTGGAAAGGTGTCAGGAAGAGTGCGTACAGAGCTTTGCCCAAAATAGGTCATCTGAGTGAGGAGAATATTACTAAGGCACCGGCCTGCTTATTGACTTTTATTTAATTCTTGTAGCAGGAAGCACACACTGGCAAGAGCTTTGGGGTAAAAAAATGTATCTGATTTCTAACCACAAGGAAAGGCAACAGATCCAAAGCCAAAGCATATTCTTGGATTGATCTTTCACAGAGCCTTAATTTAGCCTGCTGGAGAAATGCTTTCTGAGAGCGTGGAATTATTTAAACCTTCTAAGGAAAGCTTTCTCTCTTAGTTGTAAACCTGGAATTTACTGCAAAAAGACCTTCTGCTAATTTGTCAAAGTAATTTCTGCTTCTTGGTGCATTTATTTATGACGGGGCTCAGCAGGAATGGGGTGGTGAACTTGTCCCTACATACATAGCAAATAGTATTATGTCCTTAGCAAGTAATAGGGGATGTTTACAAAAAAAACAAAACAAAACAGGAGCTGCAAAGCCCTGTAAATCATTAGGAACATAGCTCAAAAATTTAATGTTGAATGAAAAAGCAAGTGGCAGAAGGGTATGTAAGTGTTATTTGTGGATACATATTTTAAGTGTAAAATTTTGAAAACCAAATATAATATGGTGCTGGCTGCCTGGTATGGGGAAGTTGCCTCTGGGGCAGAGTTTGATAAGGGAAACTGAGAAATTAAATTGGTATTTGCTAAAGGAAACTTCACTTCTCTCCTTACATCAATGTTTTCCCTACCTCCCCTTTTCCTCTAAAGAATGTGAGCAAAAACTGCATGTGCAGTTTTAGTTAAGATCATAAGATCTATGGTGTAGGAAAAGGTGCACAGTAGCCAAAAAAATAAATGTATGTGCTTTACATACTGCAGATATCTTCACGTTAGCTGTATCAACTGCTAATGGTATGATGTCTACTAATCCTACCAGCGGCCTCTAGAGGAAATAGGCAAAGATAAGAATGACGAAACAAATCTAATCCAGATTTGAATGGTCAGGACACAGAAACACGTGTGGCAAAGAAATAAAGGTGGGGAAAAGCAAAAGGAAGCAACTGGCATAGAATTTGGAGAGGAGAGAATACAAGCAGAACGAGTAATGCGGGACCCTCAACAGCTCTTAGCCAACATCTCCAGTCAAGGCGTTTTCATTATTATATCCATCAGAACTGTTGATCTGTATTTTGCAAAACACATTAGGTTGAAGCCTGCAGCTTCAGAGAGTTTTAACTTGAAATAAAATGTCATAAATTTGTGTTAGTCTCAAGTGTAAGGAGAATAAATTTGCAGCACTGGTTTGAAAGAAGTGTGTGACTCATAAATTTGACTAAACATTCTTGTGTGTCCAGGTTTCCTTTGTGAGTGAGTGTCTAGAGGAAGCACTGGCTCTCGGGCAGTGGACCCCGCCGAGGGAAGCTTTGATCTGTGACACAAACGCCAGCAACACAGGAATAGATTCTCCTGTCCTATCTGGTTAAAAGGCAACTTTTGTCTGGAAAGTTCCCTTCTAGCAGTACAGAGACCAAAGCAAAGGTATTAATAGGACTCGCTAGGGCAGGAAGTACTAGCTTTTTTAACTGACTGTGGGTCGGTGGCAGCGGTTCTCAATCCATGGGTCATGTCCTCTTTGGGGATGGGGGGTCGGATGAACTTTTCACAGGGGTTGCACGTCAGATATTCTGAATCTTAGGTGTTTACAATTCCTAACAGTAGCAAATTACGGTTATGAAGTAGCAGCAAAATAATTTTATGATTGAGGGTCAACACAACACGAAGAGCTTGTATGAAAGGGTCGCATCTTTAGGAAGGTTGAGAACCACTGTCTATGGTACCATTCCATTCCAGTGTCACAAATTAAACCCTATACGGAGCCTTGTATGGGACAATCTGGTGGCAGGGAATACATGCATGAAAGATCACATTTAACCCTTCATTTTGTGCCAGGCCCATTCCTATCTAATATTGTCTACTGACAGGTTTTGTGAATCATATGAAGGTAAGGGAAAGCTACTCCTACCCATTATTGTCTACCTGACCTTTTATTTCAGCAAGTAATCCATTTCTGTTGGTTACAGAACTGGGTGAGGTAGGGTAAGAAATGATAAACTCCAAAGAAAAGGAAAAGGCTAAAAACTCTAGTGAGACGTGTCCTCTTGGTGCTTTTTGCATCATTCAGAATCTACGTGGCTATTGCACTGGCACCCTCGAGTTTCTATGTCCTCTGTCCCATAGCTGAGAGCAGGAACAGAGCCCTTTGTGGGAAATAGTGAACAAGCCGAACAAGTCTTCAGCTTCAGATCTTGCCCTGGTTTTTGGTTTCAGCAGAATTTTGAGTTCTAACAGAAGGGTTTTGAAATACAAGTGTTTATATGATTTCTTGAAACCAATTAGAAGCTCTAAATATATGGACACATCTCATAATATGAATTTTCTGGCAAAACAAAATAAGGGGTTTTATCGATAAGCTGAGGGTCAGACAGGAACTCTGGGCCATTCTGGCTTTAATAAAACATTAAGTGGTTTAATTAAATCATTAATTCCACTCTCACTTCCATTTTTCAAAAGACAATATAAAAATAAAACAGGTTCTGTTTTTAGCTGGTTCTCTTTTCCTCTATAATTCATTAGGTTAAGTCTATAAATTGACTCGCTACTCTGCTGTAAGCACTTGCGGCCATTTCAGGAATACAGCACTTTAAGCAGGATGCAGGCAGGTATTGATCTGAAAGTGACCTCTTCCTTCATCTAGCATAAAAGAGGTAGGGTTTTCATTTTTGAAGAAATGTCTGTAAAAACGTATATGAACACAAAGTGTGTGTCTGACTTGTCACCATTAGCTTGACAGATCATTAAAATAATTTTAGCTTTTCATGTGGAAAATTTCTGAAATGCTTAGGCTATCTAGTATGCCTGTTTGGTAATTTTCATGTGTTAAATTTTAAGTTAATTTTTTATTTAATGAGACTTACCCATGGAAACTGGTTTAAAATTAGAAGACTTATGAAGAAAGTTAATGCATAGCTCTTCCTTCCTGGACCCTAGTCTCTCGGCTCCTTTGTGTTGAGTATAGATTTCTGTATAGAATGATCCTTCAAGATCACATTAATTGATGATTAATGTTTAGACCCTTCCTTAGTTCAGGAGAAGCCTATGGATGTGAGAATGAGGAATAACATGAGGCAACGAAATCAGTGAACCTCGGCATGTGATGGCCACTGTGCCGGTGTTTAGCAGCCCTGTCACCTTGATGGACATGGACGGTGAGTGCACCGGTCCTTAGCAGCTTGTGGGTAAAGGAATCTTTGTTTTTGTGTCCTGTTTTCTTGATGTTGCTATTCTCATAGGATTGATGCTTCTGTGCTTATAATCTTGTCGTCAAGGCCTCTGGTGGTCCCCTAGGAAGATTTATTCTATTCCATGTGGAAATGCATTTTCTTGAAGTCCGGGAGCAGAGGGGTAACCTGAATGAGCAAGTTGGATGTGTGGGCCATGTGGACTCTAGCTTTCTTCTTCATTTTAGCTATTTGGAGACCTTGACAGAAATGTGTGGGTTGGGGTGGTGATTCAGTCTGAGGTATAGATGGCACCACAAGGAAAGAAACAGTATGAGAAATGTGAGAAACTGTATGATACACAAGCTGTGTTTTTGTCTTCAAATTACCTGACACTGGCAAGTAAATACATCCATCTTTGACTATTTGTGGCAAACTGATTCATAGAGACTCTTTGCATACTAGAATCCACAGATGCTCAAGTTCCTTATATAAAATGGTGTAGTACTTGCATATAATCTACATTACCTTCTAGTAATCCATCTCTGTTACCTATAATATTTAATATAAAATAAATGTTATATAAATAATTATAATATTTTTATTATTTAAAAATGACAAAATGTCCATTCATGTTCAATGTATTTTTTTCTTAATGTTTTTAATCTGTACTTGGTTAAATTCTTGGGTGTGGGAAAAGAGAATGAAAAAGATTCTACCCAGCAGTGTATCAAAGGAGATGCTGAGGCTCATAAACAAACTATGGGCAGAGTGTAGGGAATCTTATGAAAGAAGGGGGAGATAGAAAGAACTGGATGTGACAGGAGCTCCAACCAAGGACCTTGCATGGATATAATCTAGAACTCCTGCACAGATGTAGCCCATGGCAGCTCAGTATCCAAGTAGGTTCCCTAGTAAGGAGAACAGGAACTGTCTCTGACATGAACTCAGTGGCTGGCTTTTTGAATGCTCCCCCCCTCCCCCAGAGGGAAGCATCCTTGCCAGGCCACAGAGGAAGACAAGCAGCCAGTCCTGATGAGACCTGATAGGCTAGGGTCAGATGGAAGGGGAGGAGGACCTCCCCTATCAGTGGACTTGGAAAGAGGCATGGGAGGAGATGAGGGAGAGAGGGTGGGATTGGGAGGGAATGAAGGAGGGGGATACAGCTGGGATACAAAGTGAATAAACTATAATTAATATAAAAAATAAAAATTTAAAAATAATTCTTAAAGCTTCCTCATTTTCATCTCTATGATATTATAGTTGTATATCAATTTTGGTTCCAAGTCAAGGTTTGCATTATTATGAATAGGAAAATTACATTTTGATGTGTTAAATGGCTCAGAAATAATACAAGATCTTCCTCATATAATTTTCATTTTTTTCTCAGTTACTACGTTTTCATTTATATAGCTTTCTAAGTACTTATTCTAATATTTTTCAATTGTAGCTTGCAACGGTCTTTTCCCTCCAAATTCCCACCTCATCAGAGGGTCTATCAATACAGTTATTTCCTCCTAGATAATTTTCCTAGAGCTCTGGGTGCACCTATATTAATCTGGACCACTAATTTTCCAACTCAGTGATGAAGAGTTCTTGTTTCCTAGATGTCATAATTTTGTTGCTCTTGATTAACACCATTGTTTTGCTTGATTAAGTCTTGAAAAGGAAAATGTGGTATGGATTTTTACTTCCTTTGTAGTTAGGGTTTCTTTTATTCCTGATAAATAGAAGATGGTATTTCATTGCCTTCTCACAGTTCTGCAGGTCACTGGTTAGTTTTAGCCAATAAACTGTGAGTAGGGGTCACATGTATGTACCACAGGTCAAAGCAATTTCTTTCTCCATGGAGAAAGCCATGTGTTGAGGAGATTTTTTTTTTTTTTAAATCTTGGATTGCCTTGTAGAGTATCCTGGGCTCTATGAAATAAGCTTTGCATTGTTAAACAACCTGCTTTCTCCCAACTCCTATACAGAGTATCTCTGGTTAGTAGTTTGATTGTATATTGAATAAATCTGATGTTATTCTGATATTTACTGGCTTGGATGTATCCTACACTTTTTGAGTGCTCATAATAAATATTCTATATCTGGTGTTTGGAAACTTTGCTACAATATGTCCTTGGATGGGTCGCTCATGTTTTGGTTATTTTTAGTCATTTCATTAGTCTGTTATTGTTCTAGCTTTCTGTCTGTCTGTCTGTCTGTCTGTCTGTCTATCTATCTATCTATCCTCTCTATATATACATATATGTGTGTGTGTGTGTGTGTGTGTGTGTGTGTGTGTGTGTGAAGAAGACCAGTTTAGAAAATTATGTCTTTAATTATCTTGGTAAAGTTTCTATTATGTTTTTGATAATGTTGCTCTTTCTGTTCCTATACTTTCTGTAATTCGGATGTCACATAACTTGGAATTTTGTTGTCTTTCCCTCATAGTTTTCACTTATTTTGTCTTTCTTTTATCTTTTATTCTACGTGTTGAGGAAATACTTAAATTTATCTTTCAAATCTTTTGCTGAATGAAGAGTCTATATATCCAGATATCTTGTCTTTTTAGGAAGCTAAGGTGAGTCTGGGAGACATTGCAATATCCGCAGCAATATCCCCCTAAAAGATCTATTTTGTCTCATAAAAGTACTTTTTCCTTCCCAGAGAACATTGTCTATAGATTTTTATTATTTTTAAAGATTATATATATATATATATATATATATATATATATATATATATATACTGCCTGCAGGCCGGAAGAGTGTACCAGATCTCAAAATATAGATGGTTGTGAGCCACCATGTGGGTGCTGGGAATTGAACTCAGAGTCTTTGGAAGAGCAGTCAGTGCTCTTAACCTCTGAACCATCTCTCCAGCCCCATCTATAGATTTTTAATTCATTGTACATTCTTGATTGTATCAAATTTTAGATTCTTTTGTTTTCCTACTTAAAAAAAAATCTTTCATTTGGAAATTTCTGTAAATAACTGAGTGATAACTTGCTGGATAATGATTCATTTTTCTGCACAGAGACCCTACTCAGAGTCTGTGGGTTTGGGGGTGTGCTTACCTTAGTCAGTGTGCTAAGGCCCTTTGAGTAAGATGCTGCTTCCAGTGTCCATAGATATCTGTCTTGAGACTTTTCCCATTCCTTAGAGGGTATTTCCTCATTTTCCCCTGTAGTTGAGAGCTTGCATAATTTGCCATCTTTTGGAGAAGAGCAGAAGGCATTGCCAACATAAGGCATGAGTGCGTTACCTCTGTCACCGCATATCCATTCCAGTCATTGGTCCAACATCTCAGATTTGTGGTAGGGAGAAAGAATAAAATTTCTTCATTGTAAACTTTGGAAAGATGTGCCTGTGGTAGAGCGGACTGGAGAAGAGGAGGAGATCCACACCAGGTGGGCATTCTGGTGCAAGGTGTGGGGAGTTGGAGCCTAGATGAGAGATCATCCATGTGGCGCATGGTAATCTATGAGGTCTCAGTGTAGCAGGCACAGGAGGTTCTATAGAAGTACTCTGTGGCACAAACCCACTGGATATTTGATCCCAGACATTGATGAGGGTATTCTCAGAGGGGCCAGCAAAGTAACTATTTCATGTGGAACATCAGATGCCAACTGGTTTAATGAAGTGATTGATACTGATTTAGACTGATAGAGCTTCTATAATAAATTACTACAAACTAGGAGGCTAAAGACAATAGAAATTAATTTTTCCACAGATATACAGCTCAGAAGTTCAAAATCAGTAAAAAAAAATTCCAGGTTCTGGCAGGGATAATTCCTTTGGGCAGCTCCTGGAAGAGTCTGTTCTCCCTAGTTTTCCATCTCCGAGAAGCTGCTGGCATGCTGTGCTCTAAGGCATTGCCTCACTCTGGCCCACAGTTTTCTTGAATATCCCTTCTTTGATTTTGTTGCCTCTCTTGTACCAGAACCCTTGTACCTGGGCGAACCTGGATGGTTCCTAGTAACCTTCCCAACACAAATTCCCTGGCTGCCTTCTCCTTTCTTTCTTTCTTTCTTTCTTTCTTTCTTTCTTTCTTTCTTTCTTTCTTTCTTTCTTTCTTTCTTTCTTTCTTTCTCTTTCTTTCTTTCTTCCTCCCTTCCTTCCTTCCTTCCTTCCTTTCTTTCTCTCTCTCTCTCTCTCTCTCTTTCTTTCTTTCCTTCTTTCTCTCTTTCTTTCTTAATTCTTCTTTCCTTAAGAAGTACCATTCACCTTTGCAGCCAGTACTGATGAGACCTGATAGGCTAGGGTCAGATGGAAGGGGAGGAGGACCTCCCCTATCAGTGGACTTAGAGAGGGGCAGGGAGGAGATGAGGGAGGGAGAATGGGATTGGGAGGGAATGAGGGAGGAGGCTACAGCTGGGATACAAAGTAAATAAACTATAATTAATATTAAAAAATAAAATTTAATAGAAAAGAAGTACCATACACAAGCTCATGAATTAAAAATTCAGATAACTTTTTTTTGGGGGGTGACATTACATAAATATGTAAATAAGAATACTTATAAGTATGCTTGTACACACATACTTTTTAAATAATTTTTTTATTTTTTTATATTAATTACAGTTTATTTACTTTGTGTCTGAGCTGTAGCCCCCTTCCTCATTCCCTCCCTATTCCACCCTCCCTCCCTCATCTCCTCCTTGCCCCTCTCTAAGTCCACTTATAGGAGAGGTCCTCCTCTTCCATCTGACCCTAGCTTATCAGGTCTCACCAAGGCTGGCTGCAATGTCCTCCTCTGTGGCCTAGCTAGGCTGCTCCTCCCACAGGGGGCTGGGAAGGTCAAAGAGCTAGCCATAGAGTTCGTGCCAGAGACAGTCCCTGTTCCCCTTACTAGGGTACCCACTTGGATACTGAGCTGCCATAGGTTATGTCTGAGCAGGGGTTCTAGTTTATATCCATGCATGGTCCCTGGTTGGAGAAATAGTCTCAGACAAGCCCCTGTGCCCAGATATATTTGGTCCTTGTGGAGCTCCTGTTCTCCTCGGGTCTTACTAACTCTTTCTTCTTTCATATGATTCCCTGCACTCTGCCTAAAGTTTAGTTATGAGTCTCAGCATCTGCTTTGATATGTGCCTATGTAGTCTTTCAGAGGCCCTCTATGGTAGGCTCTTATCCTTCTTCTCATTTTCTCCTGCTTTCAATGTCCATCCTATTTGTCTTTCTAAGTAAGGATTGATCTTCTTATCCTGGGTCCTTCTTCTTGTTTAGCATCTTTAGGTGTATAGATTTTAGTATGTTTATGCTATCTTATCTTATAGGTCTAGTATCCACTTATAAGTGAGTATATATCATGTTACACACATACTTGTTCGGTTGCTTTGTCTGTAGAGATTGTCTGAGACCAGAACTGCTTCAGTGCCAAAGAGGACCTGATTTCTAGATCTTGATTTCAATGTGTTTTTGTTCTTACAGTGTGTGTTCTTGAGATGGAATTATTTTGGCCTGATCAAGGAAGGTTTTGATTATGAGCAAGGTACCCAGCATGTAGCTGACAGAGCTCCTAGTTTCAACCAAAAGGAACAGGCTTCTTGAGAAGTTGGCTGATTCCAAGGCTGAGGAAGGGAAAGCACAAAGAATGTTATTTTGGCAAAAATAAAGGAGACTATCATAGTGCATAATATTCCACAAAATGAAATCAGAAACCATTAGTCCACACTTATACAAATAATAATAAAGGAATAAATTGAAATTTTGTTGAAAGAAGGAATGTAAGAATATGATGGTGTGAGAATGAGAATATGTTTTCTCTTATGTATAATCTAGATTTAAATGAGTGCAGTGTGTGTGTGAAAGAGAGAGAGCAAGAGAAAGAGAGAGATGGGGAAGAGACTAAAAAAGCATAGGGGTTGGCAAGGAAAATGAAGGAAGCATAGGGGAGAATGTTAATAGAGGGCAAATATGAGCAAAATCTAATGATATATATGTATATGTAAATGGTATAGTGAAGCCAACTATTTTGCATGTTAGCTTATAAACAGAGAAAGCACTTACATAAAAAGAGAAGGAAAAACTGTACAAAGAAGCCTGCAATTGAAACCAGTGATTGAAATTAAAGTTAGCTGTAATTGTACAAAGAGTTACGTTATCAGATGAGATGCAAAGAGGCTAATGCAGCTCCACTCTGTTGTGTTTCAATATATCATGAGTAAATTTTTACAATATTCAAAGTCTTCGTGATAACACAATGAGATAACTGACCACTACTTAACTTGTAAAAGGTCAAGGAAGTGTCCTAGAAGAGAGCGGGAAGAAGAACGATATCTAAAGACAAGGTGTGATTTTTGAAAGGATCCTACAAGTGACATTAGTGGGACAATTATGAAGAGGATCAGAAAACACGTTATTGGTGATCGATCGGCGTTAATGCCTTTGTTGGAAAGGTTACACTGTGCTGCACAAGAGAACACCCTTGTTCGTAAGAGATGCAGATTCAGTAATTTGAATGATAGGGCCTTACATAAATATTTAGTAAATATATATGGTGACGATTACAATCCTTCCATAAATTAGTGAAGATTCCCTAGAAAAACAGAACAATAAAACGAATATATATATATATATATATCCTTTCATAAATTAGTGAAGATTCTCTAGAAAAACAGAACAATAAAATGAATATATATTAAAAGTGTATTAGTTTGGCTTGCATTGTAGTTCTGGATAGTTCAACAATGACTGATTCACTGAGAGAGGCTAAGAATCCAGTAGTTGCTCAGTCTACAAGGCCGGTTAGCTCAGTAGTCATAATAGAAATTGTAGGTCTGGATGACTCTTGGAAAGCTCTTGGACTTCAATCTGTGTTGGAGGCTTGAAGAATCCAGTTCTAATACCAACACAGGAATGTACCAATGGCAGCCGTAAGACACATGAAATTGTCAGCAAAAGTGGAGGCAAGCAGGAACAAAGCAAAGTGCCTACTTCCAAGTCTTATCTGGAACCATCAGAAGTTTCCGGCACATTTATCTTATGGTGGATCTTCCCACTTCAAAAAGTCTGATTAAGAAAGCCCCTCACAGGACTGCCCATCCACTTTGTATTTTTGTTGATTTCAGATCCAGTCAGATCGTCAAGTAAGATAAGCTGTCGAAGTTTCCTAACATTTGCATGTCAGCTCATGATGCTGTTTTTGTGTTGCTTATTATACTGGCCTCTCTCAGTCAAAGGGTATGATGAGAGAAGGCTGATGTACAAAATGGAGCCAAATGATAAGGAGGACTGATATATAACACTGTCCTCTGGATACGTCATCACTAAGGCACTTACGTACTCACAGTAGCTATGTCTATCTGAATGAGAACAATTCAGTCCGATTTCTAGCATGGATAGGGAAGGGCTCCTGGGGCCTGACCACTAGTTGAGAATATATTTGTTGTTGATATCTGCTGGAAAAGAAAGAGTCATTTGTCTTCGGGGTATGGCTGCTGGTAGCTTGCCCGTGCTCCAGTGGATGGCTCCTCATAGCTATATACATACATATGGGTAGTGCCACACACACACACACACACACACACACAGGAGGGCATGAAGTTGAGCACAGGATATGTTAGTAGGGGTCCTGGTGGAACAGGTAGGTGGAATGGGGTGGATATTAAAATATCTGTGTACACATATAAAATTCCCAAACAATAAATAAATAAATATATCAAGAACAGAGGAGTAAAACATTATGGAAATAGTCCATTTACTCCTATTTACTCCAAGGCTGATTATTTTCTATTCAAAGTCCACTCTTCTCTCATCGTGACTCCTGTCAACCCTCACAGCTGAAACTTCAGGTCATGAAACATTTCGTTTTCAGTTCCTTGCCTAGAGTGTGGCATGTAGGAGGCTCAAAGGCCATTTAAAAATTTGACTAATGCTCTCTGTCCTCTAAGTTGAGAAAGAAAACTTTGAAAATGGCAGTTTAGCAGGATCTAGTCTGAGAACTAAGCAACAAAATGATTCTTTGCCACCAGATTGAAGGAGAGAAGGACCTCCCCTATCAGTGGACTCGGGGAGGGGCATGGGTAGAGAAGAGGGAGGGTGGGATTGGAAAGGGACAAGGGAGGGGGCTATAGTTGGGATAAAAAGTGAATAAACTGTAATTAATAAAAAATAAAATAAAAATGATTCTTTGCTTGTTTTACTTTCTGTGTTATTTTTAATGGGATGATTCTATTTATGGATTCTCCATCTGCACATATTTTCCTGAACAGTCCTAAGCAATTATCTTCCAGGGACATTAGTGTGCGACAAGTTTCTCTTTTCCGGATGTTCTTGCTCCCACCTACTTTAGTTACCATGTCTTAAGAATTTATCGAAGATGCCTTGCAGCTTCCCTTCAGTGTGAGTCTTGGTTAATGCAGTTTCCTTGGGTCTTCATGAGAAGGAAATTTATTCAATCTCACCTCTGACCAAATCTTTACTTACTATGCAAATTCTGTTTATTTTCCACTATGAATTAATATCATAGTAGCTTATGCTGAAATTCTAACATCTGTAAGTTGTTTCTCGTTATCAGTTATTGTTCTAACCTTTCACGCTTAATTTGCTTACAACAAATTCATAGGCTAAGTACTATTTCTACCCTGGGTTTGTGTGTTTGTGTGTGTGTTTATGTGTGTGAGGTGTATACATGTTCACTGTGTGTGTGTGTGTTTGTGAATATGGGTGCCTGAATTCAATGATACACATGAGGTCAGAGGACAACATGACCTCATATGTCTACCTTATATATCTGCCCTGACCTTCCACCTTGTTTGAGGGAGGCTTTCTTGTTTTGTTGTTGTTGCTTGCCATATACAGGAGTGTTCGGATTGTAATTCTCACTATTACGTCTGACTGTATGTGAGTTCTGGGGATATGAACTCAGGTTCTTATGCTAGCTCACATGATAAAGGCTTTACTCACTGAGACCTCTCTTCATCTCTAGATACAATTGAAGAGACAGATGTGAAACTGATTTCTGATGACTCCCAAATCTTTACAGCAAGCTGCCAGAGCTGCCATGCTGTTCCTCGGAGAGCTTCTGAGCCAAGAGCTCTTCTTGCAACCACAGAACTAATCTTGTAATAGGAATGCTGCTATCCTGTCTTTCTCTACTCCAGACTCAGTCTTGTACATGTGAATTTGGTCACATCTGGAACTAAGCTGTCACAGACTTTGGGAGGTGTCCACCACTGCTTCCCAGCTAAGTGATAGAGAGGAATAAAGGAGGGACACTAGAATACAAGTTACCCCTCAGCACATGACAGAGCTTCACTGATGGGGTTGTTCTAGGCTTGTTCTACCTAAGGATAATTTATCTGTAGCAATTTGCTGAGGTCGTCTGACTCAGTTTTGACATCTGAGTACTCACAATCTTTGCAATGCTTGTAAATACTACAGATGTCAGAAGAAGAACTATTTGCACAACTCTGTTGTCCTACTTTCTGTATGTATAGTTAAACTTATTGGGGTTGTGAAGAAGAAGGAGAGGAAAAGAGGAGAAAGAAGAAGGAGACAGTGATATGAAGTTAGGAGGAGGGAATACAGGAGGAAACAGGGAATGGGTATAACATGTATAACATTCTCAAATAGTTAATATTATAATTAAGCTTTTAGTAGATACAATAAAAAATCTAAAAATTTAGAAAAATTATTTCTAATGAACTCCACCTAACCTAAGGAATACAATATTTTAGCATTTTAAAATGTAGTTGACCTGAAAACTAACAAAATTCTTCATACTTTGTGAATCATATCTTCTAAACCCCACATATATTTTACAGTAGCAACGCCACTAACTGTGTCTTAAGATGGTAGACACAGGTAGATAACTGCTTACTTTGATTCAGAGCATGATACTCATGAGTGTTTAGGTCTTGGCTCTATTGTATCATGGCGATGCCTAGGTCCATGCAGAGAACTTCACCAGAACACTCAGAAGTCCCTGAATCATGGGGAAAGGTAACAGTAAGCTGATGGTTTTGGTATCGTTCTGCTTTTTGTTTCGAGGCTTTTGGATTATATATGGCTGATGTGTTTTAGCTATAGAGAACTTTATGACTGCTAGTGATTTGGTCTATAAATCGTGGTGGCAGCTGCCTGGGAAATGTATTTCCTTCACAGACACCCTTAGTTGGATTGGATGTCAAAACTGACATTACTGAAGGTAATTACTAAAAGTAATTCTTTTTATTTTTTGTGTTTTTTTTAATTTATTTTTCTTTTTTTTCTCCATAATTTTATTTTTCTCATTAGTTACATTTTGTTAATTCTGTATCCCAGCTGTATCCCTCATTCCCTCCCCAATCCCACCCTCCCTCCCTCATCTCCTCCCTGCCCCTTTCCAAGTCCACTAATAGGGGAGGACCTCCTCCCCTTTCATATGACTCGCTTTTGTCAGGTATTTTCCAGACTGGCTGCAAAGTCCTCCTCTGTGGCCTAACAGTACTGCTCCTCCCTTAGGAGGTGGGGAGGTCAAAGAGCCAGTCATTGAGTTCATGTTAGAAATAGTCCTTGTTCCCCTTACTATGGGAAACCAATTGATTACTGAGCTATCATGGGTCACATCCGAGCAGCGGTTCTAGGTTTTATCCTCTCATGGACTTTGGTTGAGTGTCCATCTCAGAAAAGACCCTGTTCCCAGACCCTGTTTGGTCCTTGTGGAGCTCCTATCCACATCAAACTCCCCTTCTTTCATATGATTCCCTGCACTCTGCCGAAGGTTTGGTTGTGAGTCTTAGTATCTATTTTGGAGCACTGCTAGGTAGAGTCTTTCAGATGCTTTCTGCAGTAGACTCCTGTCATACGTTCAATGCATATCCCATTTGTCTTTCTAAATGAGGATAGATCATCATACCCCATGTCTGCTTTCTTGATTATCTTCTTTACGTGTATAGATTTCATTATGCTTATCCTATCTTTTAGGTCTATATAAGCGAGTATATTCCATGTTTGTCTTTCTCCTCCTGGGATACTTCACTCAGAATGATCTTTTCTAGATCCCACCATTTGCCTGCAAATTTCATGATTTCCTCCTTTTTGATTGCTGAGTAGTATTCCATTGTGTAGAAATACCACAATTTCTGTATCCATTCCTCCGTTGATGGACATCTGGGTTGTTTCCAGGTTCTGGCTATTACCAATAAAGCTGCTACAAACATGGTTGAGCAAATGTCCTTATTGTGTACTTGAGCAAATTTTGGGTATATGCCTAGCAGTGGTATAGCTGGGTCTTGAGGAAGCGCTATTCCTAATTGTCTGAGAAAGCGCCAGACTGACTTCCAAAGTGGTTGTACCAGATTACATTCCCACCAGCAATGGAGGAGGGTTCCCCTTTCTCCACAACCTCTCCAACATGTGTTGTCATTTGTGTTTTTCATCTTGGCCATTCTGATGGGTGTAAGGTGAAATCTTAGGGTCGTTTTGATTTGCATTTCCCTAATGGCTAATGACGTTGAGCATTTCTTTAAGTGTTTCTCTACCATTCGGTATTCCTCTACAGAGAATTTTCTGTTTAGCTCTGTTCCCCATTTTTTAATTGGATTACTTGTTTTGCTGCTTTTCAGCTTCTTTAGTTCTTTATATATACTGGATATTAGCCCTCTGTCAGATAGAGGGTTGGTGAAGATTCTTTCCCAATCTGTAGGCAGTCGTTTTGTTTTGATGACGGTGTCCTTTGCTTTTCAGAAGCTTTTCAGTTTCATGAGGTCCCATTTATTGATTGTTGCTCTTAAAGCCTGTGCTGTTGGAGTTCTGTTCAGGAAGTTGTCTCCTGTGCCAATGAGTTCCCTACTTTTTCTTCTAACAGATTTAGCGTATCTGGTTTTATGTTGAGGTCTTTGATCCACTTGGACTTTAGTTTTGTGCAGGGTGATAAATGTGGATCTATTTTCATTTTTCTGCATGTAGACATCCAATTAGACCAGCACCATCTGTTGAAGATGCTATCTTTTTTCCATTGAATGGTTTTGGCTGCTTTGTCAAAAATTGAGTATTCATAGGTACGTGGGTTTATTTCTGGGTCTTCAATTCGGTTCCATTGATCCTCCTTTCTGTTTCGATGCCAATACCATGCAGTTTTTATTACTATTGCTCTGTAGTACAGCATGAGATCGGGAATGGAGATACCTCCAGATGATCTGTTGTTGTATAGGGTTGTTTTGGAGATTCTAGGTTTTTTGTTTCTCCATATGAAGCTGAGAATCTTTTTTTTCAAGGTCTGAAAAGAATTGAGTTGGTATTTTGATGGAGATTGCATTGAATCTGTAGATTGCTTTTGGCAGGATGGCCATTTTCACAATGTTAATCCTACCAATCCATGAGCACAGGAGATCTTTCCATCTTCTGAGATCTTCTTCAATTTCTTTCTTCAGAGACTTGAAGTCTGAAAGTAATTCTTAAGCATTATTTTTCTGGTTTTTAGAAAACTGGTTGATATTTAGAGAGGCAAGTTGAGGTCTTTTAAGAGGACAACGCTAATTCAACTATTAAGAGATTTGACCCTTTAAAGACCCATTGCTGTCAGCCAGTGGAGGCAAATAGGCATAAAGATAAAGTGATGAATCATAGAGGATTTTAGTAGCCTCAAACTGTTCAGTGACTACCTAACAGGAACGAAGTGAAAGGAGTCAGTTTCCATGTATGTCCATTAGTTCTGTTGGGCGAGGCCTCTGATTCATAATTTGATAACATAAAGAATTCTATATGTATTTGCTATATTTTATTTTTAACCTATCAAATTAGTTTTAAATTATGATTAGAAATGTATGTTAATTGCAGTTTTGAGCAGCAGTAGATGCTTTAATGACTAGTGATTTCATTTAGGAATCATTCCCTTAGCAAACTATTTAAGACCACAGCACTAAAGAAATGCTCAATGTGTGTGTGTGTGGGGGGGGTGCTGATACACATACATGTGTAGATGTGAGTGTATGTGATTTTGTGCATCACATGCCCATGACAGCCAGATGCCAACTTTGGATCTTGCTTCCCTTGTACAGATATCATCCAGTGATGTCCAGTACAGATAGCATCTCTCACTGGCCTGAGCTTCTGGGTCAGAGTTGGTTGGCTGGCCAGCAAGCCCTAGGAATCCACCTGCCCCTTACTCTCCAGTGCTTGGATCACAAGTACACAGCAGAGCCACCCCATTCTTTTAAAATCTGCATTAGTTACTTCTCTTGTAGCTGTAACAGAATCTCTGACAAAAGCTACTTCTGGGAGTTAGGTTTTATTTTGGTTTATAGTTCCTGAGGATGCAGTTCATTGTAACAGGGACTATTTGGCAGTAGGAGGCAGCTGCTAAAGTTACATCCACAGTCAGGAAGGAGAAAGCAATGATTGCTTGAGTTCAGCTCACTTCATTCTTCAATTGGTTCATATCTCAGCCCGTGGAGTGGTACCTCCCATATTTATGGTGGATCTTCCCATCACTCTTAGCTTAACCTAGATGATGGATCACAGACATACCCACACGCTTGTTTCCATGGTGATTCTAAATCCCATCAAGTTGATAGTCAAGGTCCTCCATCACACACAGGCTCTGGGGATCAGGCTCAGGTCCTCACGCTTATTTGGCAAGCATGGTAAGCTGTCTCCTAGCCTGACCACTTTTCCTGATAAGACTGTTATCAATACGACTTTGCCTGTGCCCCTCTTTCCAATTTGCATAAATGTTGGCATAAAGCCTCAGTCTCTGATGCCGTGTGGTTCCTGCCCTATTGTCAACAACCTCCTCTGTTTCTACAAACCCTGCTGTGATTGCTCACTCGAGATCCTCGCTCCAACAGAAATCTGGTTATCCCCAAATAGGCAACTGAATTAAGTATGATAGTGGGAATTTAAACCCATTTATTATTCTCTCCTATACTGAGTTGGTTATTTTCTTCTTTGCATTCATCACTTTTTGAGTTATTTATTTATTTATTTTTGTTTCATGTATGTTTGATTTGCTGTTAGTCTCACTTTTGTTTATATAAGGCTATTCTTCAACACCCAGTGTTTGCTCTTAGTGAACCATCACAAGCTGAAATGTTGAATGCATTTTAAGGTTAATTCTATACTTTGACTAAGTATGTTGATGCTATGATCCATTCTTTTTATTTATCTGTTAGAGTTTAGCTACAGGATTTTGGTTTGTTGCTGCTTTTGTACATCTTCCTGAAGGGAAAAATAATAAAGTACACATAGGTTTTCACGTGGCTGTACTTACCTGAATTGTAAGTTCTAAACTGGGGTTCTGAATTGCTGAGAATCTGGTACAGCACATGATGGTGCAACAACCTGATCCACTGTAACACATTTCTTGATTCTCCGTGAAACACTGAAATTTGACATTGGTGGTAATGCCATGATTAGCACCTGTGTTCTTTAGAAGAGCTAATATACACAGAAAAACCATGATGGCTATGGATGAAAAAAATGGATGCTGTAGGGAATCAGAGGACCCACAAGTCTTAGTGAATTGTCTATTCAGGACTATAGTTGAAGGGAAACTCCACATTGCTACTATGTTTCAAGGGACATTTTATTTAGTTAAAAATTTGAAAAATAAATTTCTGTCATACTTCAGGGCTTAGATATTCATGAATTAACTTTAGGAAAGAAAAAACCACACATATGCATCTATCAAAAGGTGGGAGATATTCTTTTGATAAAGAGAAAAATTGAAGATGAGCATAATGAACATATTTTAGATCAAAATTAATAAGAAACATAATTCTGAAAGAACTGGGGCTACTTATAAGTATATTTGTCTAATAAATATGAGGTTTCATGTGCAATTAGCAGTGAAGAAGAGGGTGAGAAGAACCAGGAGGAAATTCTTGTGAGAGTGGCACAAAACTGCTACAGTGAACTACTTACTATTGCTGCAATGAACAAATAAAAATTCCAAGAACCAAAGTTTAATTTACTTTATCGCATGGACTATTTAAAAATAGTCATAATCACAGTGACAGCGATTGAACAGATTCACTGGGCAAAATATCTTATTTATATCTACAGGTTGAGAATCCAATGAAGCGTGAAGGATGAGTGCATATAATCAATTGGGAAGGCTGAGGAGAGATGCTAGGAACAAAGAGGATTTGGTGCATCTCGAGAGCATTTACCTAAGCAAGCTCTTCTTTCAAACACACACAGTATAACTTTCCGTTGTTTTGCTGGCAAATGAACATGGTTTTATTGTTCTGCAAGAGGTCAAGTTTTCAACTCAGTCTTTTGTTTTTTTTAATAATATCCACCTTCTAATGTGTTATGTTGTGTGACACTGTTTCTGGGGAGATGTGGACACATGTCTGCTTTGCCCAGATAGACAGCCACTGAGAGACCAAAGGGCAACACCAAAGTCCAATTGATGAACTGTTGTTGATTATTAATATTAATCATTGATTTATCTTTTAGTTAAACAGTGGTTTTTCCTAAAGCAGCTGTAAACCCAAATCACCACACAGAGTCTAGGTTTTGTTTAATTAACCTAGAGCACAATGCTGGGCAATAGTTACTCCATCCTAAACCTCCAAGCCCACATAATTTTCTCCCATTCAGATTTCCCGCATTACACTTCCTTTTAGTCATATCTTAGGTCCAGTTCATCTCTCCTCATAGTTCCAAGTCCTCTCCACTCCTATCCTTCCCACCTGCTTCTTCTCCCCTCTGGACCAGGGTTTCCCACCCCGTTCTCTCCATTGCTCAGTGTTTGCTGGTTGTTTTAATGAAATTATAGAGAACAAATAGTGGCATATTTACACAAACCAGAGACAGGTGATGCTTAGAATAAGTATCACAATGCAATGTCTGGAATGAAACCAGATAGTGGGGTAGAGAAATCAGCATTTGAATGAACAAGGGTAAATTGTATACATTCCACAAGAACATTATACCAACAATGAACAAATGAATTTTATCAGGTTACTTAGAGGAGCAGAAATGACTCAAAAACAAACACATCACCAAATCCCACCCCAGCCTTGGAGAGCTCATGAAAGCTAGAAACATGGAGGTCACTGGACATCCTTCAGACAGCTCAGTGGGTTAGAGTGTCATCTCTAGGTAAAGCTCAGTTAGTCTGAGCTTCATCTAGGCAACTTGGCTTATCTGTCTCTTCCAGGAGGCTCAGTGAGTGAGAGTCTTCTAGGCAGCTTAGCTTGTTCAAGAGTGTCTTTATGAGCCATTACTGCTTAATTACATGCTTGGGGAGAGGGGCAAGTGTATCTTGTCATTTTCAGGGACATTCTGAAAATGTGAATTGTTAAAATCTTTCATTAGCTTACCTCCAAGATAGATGGTTTTATCTAGGAGAAAATTACTGTACAACATATATTTGTAATCTTATTTACATATAGTTGTCTCTTCCTAACACTTTAGGCTCCAGATTTTTGTAAAACATAATTAACCTCTAAAAAGTTCAGGGTAATTGATTTTATTATTTTCTTAAAAGCTCAGGACCAACAAGTTTCCTTAACCTCTTACTTAGAAACCTAGTTTTGAAATCTACTCTTGTCCATATTTCTTTGCTTGCAAATGTTCATTGCAATGAGTCATTGGTCTGGTTTGAGACCTCTGGTTTCTGCTACACTGTGAATACTAGATCCTCACTGGGACTCCTTGCAGATATCCCGTTGTTGTCCTGTGTCATGGAGATCCTTCAGCTTTGGATCTGTAGAACTGGCCATTTCACAAGCAGCACAGTTCATGGATGGGGTAGATGTTGGGATGGGCCAACTCAAAGCCCTGGATCTGGGCTTGGGTGGTAGCTGAGTTGGTCATCCTGCTAGCTCTCCCACACTCACATCACCAGAGTAAGCTCCTCACCACTGCCCCAGTTCGCTCATCCAATGCAGCAGTCAGGAAGGGGCAGAGCCATCTCTTCCACTCTCATGCCCTTAAGGCCAGCTCTCCTACTTACTGCAGGTGGCAAGGGATGAGGTGGAGGACAGAGGGCATATCTCCCTCTCCCATGCTACCTAATGGCAGATGAGTGGCAGGGCCAGCTCTCCCATGCTCACACTCTTGGGACCAGCTCATGTAACCCTAACCCTAACTCTCACAATCAGGCCCAGCTCCACTGTGCTTCCTGGGTGAGATGCACGGCTTGCTCTCCATAGTCCTGAAACTGGCAAGAGGTGGGACCACCTCTCTTGCTCTCATGGCTTATGGGCCATCTCTCTCAGGCTCAGGGTGGGACCATCTCTTTACAGTCCTCAGACATCAACATGGCCCCAGGTGGCACCCTGGACAAGAGATTTCTTCCTGGCTTTTGGTGGTAACAGACCCTTTGTTTCTATACAGGCATGGATCTAGACATGGCCTTTGGTGGCAGCATGGGCCAGGACTTCACCAAGGCTTTAGGTGGCATTGCTAGGTACTCACATCAGGCTGCTCCTCACTACCCTTGAGTCTCTAGTTTCACCTCTCTTCATTGTGCACACATCCTTCTGCTTCTCTTTCTCACTTAGTGTTACCTGGGGCCTCCGATTGTCTGGGGGCTCATCTCAGGAATAGTCTCAGCAGTGCTATGCCTGCCCATGCCAACTGTTATATTTATGGACTCGACTATTTGGAAAAGTGACTACTTTCTTTTCCTACTCCACTTCAAGCACAGAACCAGACTTATTTTTAAATACCCCCCCATTTGCCAAATGTGATTGGTTTCCTAATTTGTTGGAACTATGATTGAATGATGGAAATTATTTTCTCATAAGGAGTCAGACCTGAGAACAGACACTGCTTGATTATTTTTAATAAAAAACTATGTTCATACAAATATAAGGAAGAAGCTACAACATGTAGGTTATTCACAAGGCTACCTATGACTATCCTTTTCTGTGGAATGTCCCTTTGCTTTGGACATTTCCTATCTCAGTGTAAACACTAATAGTGTCTTTTCTCAAAGTGTCCGACTGAAGAAATAGTTTCTGTCATCACCTCACTTTGATGGCAAATAACAGTAGCTCAATTTGAACAGCAGCTGCCTCATTGTCATTATGGGTCATATCATGCAAGTCAAGAGGCTCAGAGTTCAAGCATCTGAAAGGGAATGGGAGACCTTTACAATATGAAGGAACAAGTACCTTAGAACTGTTAAAGCTCCTCTCTCTCAGCCTTGACAAGGAAAACCTGAGCCTCCCATATACGTTGCTGGATATGCATTTGCATTTTCTGATGATATAAAGAAGAGTTAACCCTGTCATACTCGTCATGATTGAGAATGGCCAAGATCAATAAAACAAATGGCAGCTCGTGCTGATGAGGTTGTGGATTAAGTGAAACACTTCATTGTTGGTGGGATCTTGTACAGCCACTATGAAGATGGAAACCCATCTACCTCATAATTCAGCTACCCTACTCTTGGGTATATACCCAAAAGACTACATTATCCCACAAAGACATTTGTTCAACCACATTCATTGCTGACCTGTCTGTAATATCAGAAATTGGAAACAGTCTAGATGTCCATCAACTGATTAATGGATAAGTAAAATGGAGAACATTTAATACAATGAACTGATTTTCACCTGTTAAAAATGAGATTATGGAATTCATAGGTAAGTGAATGAAGCTAGACGAAATTCACCCTCAGTTAGAACAACACCTCACACAGCCAAAAATTAATAAAAATAAGGTTTCTTCAATGGAGTCTCACTGAGTATTGACCATACATCAAGACAGGCCACATTCCCAGGAGTAGTTGGCTGACAGAAAAGGTTTTTCTTGGAGTAGGTGGGAACTAACACAGAGACACATGACAGGACAGTGTGCAGACAGTGAGAGACTTCAGAGAGCTTAATTCTAAGTGGGATGGCTTCGCTTCATCAACCCCCATCTCCAGAGAAGGTGGAAAGATTTTAAGAGCCAGAAGTGGTTGTGGACTCCATGCAAAGAGTGTCTTCCAGAAGCAACAGTAGCCATGTACATATGAAGTCTGAGACTGACAGAGCACACTGGGCCTGCCCAGGTTTTCAGAAACCAAAGGGGGAAAGAGAGGTCTCGTCCGCAGCCAAGAAGCTATCTAAAACTAATACTTGCTTACAAAGGAAAAATTGGGTTTCTCCAATGAGTCTCACTGCTTATTAACCATGAATCAAGGCAGGCCACATGTCACAAGGACATTTGCTCAATGATGTTCATAGTAGCTTTACTCGGAATAGCCAGAATCTGGAAACAACCCAGATGACACTGCATGTAATTCTAATGAGAACTCCAAGTATAGTGGTCTAGAGGTTTTCCTCAAGTGTATACATTGTCAACAGAAGGAGCGGAATGAAAATCGGAGCATCTTGCATGTGCCATAGGGAATTTGGTGAAACCATTATAGAGAGCAGTAGTTCTCAACCTGTGGGTTGTGACTCCTTGAGGGGATTGAATGACCCTTTCACAGAGGTTTCGCATTAGATATCCCGTGTATTAGATATTTACATTGCAATTCATAACAGGAACAAAATTATAGTTATGAAGTAGGAATGAAATTGTCATGTGGTTGGAGAGTCACCACAACAAGAGGAGCAGCATTAGGAAGGTTGAGAACTACTAGGATATAGATTGGAGCTTCCTTGAAATGCTAATGGAAAATTAAGTTTACCAAGGAGCTTTAGTAATTGTAAGCCAGTCATGGTGCTTCTACATGAGGCCATATTATGAGATAAGCATGTTTGCCCTTTTATTCTTTTATATACTGTCCAGATAGAATATTGATGGATCTCTTCTATATTCTTTCTACATTCAGACCCTCAGGAGACAACACAATTTTCTGTATTTTTCCTGAAGCCAATTTCAGAGATATAAGGAGCATGTCCTTCTTCACAATAGTATTGTGTTTGGGATGTTTATTTATTTGTGTTGCACTGCACGTAATTCTAATGGGAACTCCAAGTAGAGTGGTCTGGAGGCTTCTCTAAAGTATGCACACTGTAAGTAGAAGGAGTAGAATGAGAACTGGAGCATCTTGTTAATGACACTAAAAACCATTCTGGGAGACTGTAGGATTTCATACTTTTCCAGGACTTTTTATACGTGGTTGTGTTTATTGAATTTTCATAGACAGTTGAGACAGGAATTACTGGATGTAATGATGAGATAGCTAAAGCAAGGAAAGCTCAAGTGACTTCCCTGGGGTTGTAGCGAGGATAAAGGAGGGTTAGCAGTGAAACTCTGAATCGCTTTCTGTGCTGTGAATGATTTATGTGCCTTTTCTACCTTTTCTTCCTGGTGGTTGGCGGTGGCAGTCACGTGGTAGCTCACTATACATCTACTAACTGACTGAGCTCGTGGGATGTGCTCTCTGGTTTGATAAAAGGCAAAGCCCAAGGATGTACAGCCAGAGCCTGCTCATGTAGAAGGCTAGTCCAGCTCTTTCCCCTTCTATTGGTGATGCAAACCCGCTGGGTCTTGGAAAATAGTCCAGTCTTAGAACTGAAAGGTATATTTTGTTTTCCTTTCTGGGTCATGTTTCCTCCTTTAGAATCACATAAAAACTGCCAGCCTTCTCTGCACAAAAATGCTCACTCAGAATTTCTTTAACTTAATGTCTATAATTGCTAAGGTCAGCTGAACCTTCCACAGATAACAACAGTAAGTTCAGAGCTGTGTCTCTGGACTTTAGAGGTTGGTATCATTCACTTTCAAAGAATTTATGTGAATGCTTGAGTCACAGAAAACTATGTTCACATTTGGCTGAGGTATTTGCTTGTGTTTTTCCCTTGCAGGGCAGAGCTCCATGCCAGTGTTACAGTTGGCTGTGGTCACTAGCTGGCTGCCTGGTAACGGCACAGTTTGTGCATTCCATGGCCAGGCTCCAGAAAGGCAGAAACACCACAGGGAAGCGGAAGTGCAAGCCCCAGGTTCCTGACATGAACATTCCTGACAATTCTGCTGAAAGACCTCATTATTGTGCTGGCAGATACTGTGAGAACAAAGGCACCATTTTCAGGAGAAAGAGCTGTGTATCATTGTTAATTAAATATTTTTTTGATTATAGCATTAAGTTGGTCAGAGCACTGTAGCATGCTGTGTTTGGGCATGAGCTCATCCAGGCAGTTTCTCCTAGTCCACAGAGCAAGTAGCACATGCTCGCTTGCTCACAAGACTCCTTTATTTGAATTATGACAAATAACAGGCACAGGCAGTATTTGGGGGGATTCCATGTTCATTTTCACCAAGTAGTGTTAAAGGATATAGGACAACATGATTTTATTATCTTTTTCACACTTAAGGTTGTCTGGCAAATAATAATGTAATTTAAATCAACATGAGATACTTCCATTAGATGTAACAAATGATAGAGGACATTAATTTGGAAGTGAGCAAGGGGACATATATGGAAGGGCTTAGAGGGAGGAAAGGAACAGGGGAGGGGGAGAGGAGATAGGGAATAATGTAATTATATTACAATCTCAAAATGTAAAAGAAGTAATAAAATGATGTTAAGTAATATTTAAAAAATAGAGAATTGCTTCAAGTTTTTCCTACAGACTGGAAGTGTTTTAGAGGAAGCTTCAATGTCTTTTTGTGACCATACCACATTTTCCTGGGCATGGTAGGGCAGTGGGTGGGAAGACACTGGGTCAAGAGATGAAGCTGGACTCAGTTGCAGTTGTACCAGGATCCACTTGTCTAGTCATCAGCAGGAAATCACCTCCCCTTCCCTCATCTCTAAAGAAGAGTCAAGCTGCAAAGCTCTCGTGGCTCTGCAATGGCATTCTTAATGAAAGGACAGGCTTGCTTTTACCTTGTGAGTTGGTTTCAGGGTATTCGAATCTTATAGCTGAACATGAAATCTGTGGTCCATGCCCAGTCCGTGGGACTTCCAAAATGCATTACAACTTCTTCAGTTGAACATAGAGATCATTACACTGAGAAAAAGAGCCAAGGCCTCTTTTTTTTTACTTTTTTCAAATTTTGCTTTCTAGGTAGAAATTCATATGATGAATCAGATCCATGTCTTTGAGATGTCTCCCTTAGAGTCAGTTTATTTCCTTATTTTATTGTTTTTTTTTTTTTAACAATAACATCCAGAAATTATTGAGAAGAACTCCACCTAAGAAGTCCTGGGGCAGTGTTCCTCATAAGAGAGCCTAACAAGATGACCTCTGGCTGAAATACCTTTTTATCTGGTCAGAAATATCATTTCCATGATTTTAGTTTGTTCTGCATCACGGCCCCAAGATGTCCTCTGAAGCTTATGGCCAAAGTTTTGGATGAAGCTTTTAGCAAAAAATATAAAGGATGAAAATGAGACAAATACATGTTCGTTTATGGTTTTAAGAGTCAGAGGTAGAGACCCAGGGCACGCTGCTGCAAATGAAAGCAGCCTAGGCTGTGACATAAGTGCAGTATTTGAACACTGATACCAGAGGGTTGCTACAAGTTTTAATACATAAGGAGTAGATCCACTTGAAAAACTGTGCTTCAGAATATTGGGAAATGTTTCATTTCTTTCATCAAGCTGGAAACAACCTTGTGGAATCTATCTTTTTTTTTTTTTTTTTTTTGAATCTATCTTTTTAATTAGACTTTCTTTCACATTCTGGTCTCCTCTAGAGGTCGATTCATGAACTCTTGAATAGCTTGGTCCAAAGGAAGCCATTTTTTGATAGATGTTTTCAAAGCTGTAATCCAGCTGCAAGAAAAAGAAATCACGGAACAGATCATTAAGCCTGTCAGGCTCTAGGGAGGTAAAATGTGACAACATTCTTTAATTTATTTTCTAATTGTTTCTCTCAGTTATTTAGTTTGGAATTAATGGGAAAAACATGCTCTATGGATTTCAGGTTGAACGAGAAGGTGAAATGTAGAGATGGCTCAGCAATGAAAGTGAGGGGCATAGAAAGTGAGGGAGATGGTAATAAATAGTGATCAATGGAATATAAAGCTTTAAAATTGTGAATAGTGTTTTCGTTGATTTAATTTAACTTTAAGCTCTGGAGATGACAAATGTAATAAATATTGCCATATTGACAAAAAAATTTCTTTGTTAAAGAAATATTTCTTTGTTAAAGAAACCACAGACCCATGTTAATTCTCTTTTCTCTTGCTTTCGTTTTTTTGAGCAATGTTTTATGAAACATTGTTTCTAAGCGCAGATGCTGTATACTACACTACCAGAAATAATAACCAGAAATGGTTACCCAAGAATATTTCCAACAGGCTTTCTCAGAGACCCCAAAATGAATTTGTGGGTCTCTGGGTGTAGACTATAGTTATATCAGTTTCTAAACTTTAGGGGTTAGCGGAATAACCTGTAGCTCTAAGTTCTATCCAGTTTTTTTAACTTTCCACAGTTATGTTTTGAAATATTTCTCTGGTGGCTCAATATCGTTTTGTACAGTTCTATGAGTCTGACAGTCAGCCCCAACTGGTTAGCCTGCTGTAACAGAGAAAGCAGTAGGTTTTATCAGATGGGACTTAGATCAGTGTCAGTGACCCTTGCTCCAGTGTGCTAACTGGAGGCTTACTGTCATTATCTGTTTGCCAGATGTCCAGGAAGAGAGTCATGGCAACACACCCAGCAGTAGCACACCTGCCTTCTATTTTAGTACTTCCTTCAAAGGAGAGACAGGAGTAATGTTTACACAAGGCAGATGAGGATCCCTAACCTTTTGCCCAAGTGAGGGAGATCCCTAAAATTCCACTTTTTGAGATGTCTCCCTTAGAGTCGGTTTATTTCCTTATTTTATTGTTTTTTAACAATAACTTCCAGAAATTATTGAGAAGAACTCCACCTAAGAAGTCTTGGGGCAGTGTATTTGTGTTTAACACACAATTTCTTATAAATGCCCCTTCAACCTACAGATTGGGAAAGAATCTTCACCAACCCTTTGTCTGACAGAGGACTCATATCCAATATATATAAAGAACTAAAGAAGCTGAAAAGCAGCAAACCAAGTAATCCAATTAAAAAATGGGGAACAGAGCTAAACAGAGAACTCTCTGTAGAGGAATATCAAATGGCAGAGAAGCATTTAAAGAAATGCTCAACCTCATTAGCTATTAGGAAAATGCAAATCAAAACAACCCTGAGATTTTACCTTACACCCATCAGAATGGCCAAGATGAAAAACTCAAGTGACAACACATGCTGGAGAGGTTGTGGAGAAAGGGGAACCCTCCTCCACTGCTGGTGGGAATGTAAACTTGTACAACCACTCTGGAAATCAATCTGGTGCTTTCTCAGACAACTAGGAATAGCGCTTCCTCAAGATCCAGCCATAACACTCCTAGGCATATATCCAAAAGAGGCTCAAGTACACAAAAAGGACATTTGCTCAACCATGTTTGTAGCAGCTTTATTTGTAATAGCCAGAAGCTGGAAACAGCCCAGATGCCCCTCAACTGAAGAATGGATGCAGAAATTGTGGTAGATCTATACAATGGAGTATTACTCAGCAATGAAAAATAAGGAAATCATGAAATTTGCAGGTAAGTGGTGGGACCTGGAAAGGATCATCCTGAGTGAGTTGTCCCAGAAGCAAAAAGACACACATGGTATATACTCACTCATATAAACATACAACATAGGATAAACCCACTAAAATCGGTACATCTAAACAAACTAAGCAAAAGAGAGGACCCTAACTAAAATGCTCAATCCCCATCCTGAAAGGCAAAGAGGATGGACATCAGAAGAAAAAGAAAAGAGGAAACAACCTAGGAACCTGCCACAGAGGGCCTCTGAAAGCCTCTGCCCTGCAGACTATTAAAGCAGATGCTGAGCCTGATGGCCAACTGGCGGGCAGAATGAATGGAATTTTATGTAAGAAGTAGGAAATAGCAAGAGCTGGAGAGGACAGGAACTCCACAAGGCGAGCAACAGAACAAGAAAATTTGAACACAGGGAACTTCCCAGAGACTCATACTTCAACCAAGGACTATTCATGGAGATAACCTAGATCCCCTGCACAGATGTAGCCCATGGCAGTTTAGTGTCCAAGTGGCTTACATAGTGATGGGAAGAGGGACTGCTTCTGACATAAACTGATTGGCCTGCTCTTTGATCACCTCCCCCTGAGGGGGGAGCAGCCTTACCAGGCCACAGAAGAAGACAATGCAGCCATTTCTGATGTGATCTGATAAACTAAGATCAGAAGGAAGGAGAGGAGAACCTCCCCTATCAGTGGACGTGGGGAGGAGCATGCATGCAGAAAGGGAGGAAGGGTGGGACCGGGACGGGAGGAGGGAGAGGCTTATGGGGGGATACAAAATGAATAAAGTGTAATTAATAATAATAATAAAAAAATAAAAAAATGCCCCTTCAAAGTTCTACCAGGTCCATCAGTGGCTTAACTAAGAAATTTTCTTATGGGATCCTGTAGTTGTAATAAAAAGCCTGGGGCATTATTGTGATGCAGGTAAGAGTCAGGTGGGGTAGAAAGGACATTGGCATCTTGGGAACACTGATTGATACTGAGTCCCTCCTTCCTCACTGTACTGTGGCTAGAAATGTCACCACTCTTGTGTTTCAGAACCATTTGAATGAAATGGTTGTTTGTGAATGTCAGCCCATGATTGACTACACCACAGATTAAGTCAGTTTTATGTTCTTCAGTGGCTTATAATGAAGCAATCAACCAAATATAAATGGATAAATCAATGCAAGCTATGTGAAAACAGATCAAATGACAAATCTGTTTTACACAACTAAGATATGATAAAAAAAATTTAAAAATCTATGGATTGTTTACAAATTGTAAATGTGTGTGTGTGTGTGTGTGTGTTTTAATATTAAAGCCAGAATTACCCACTGTCTTGGCAGGAATTTAGCTTACTATGTCTTCATTTGAGGGGGAAAAGTATCTCTAGAGAAGCCACTGAAGAAGGGATAAAAGAAAAAAAATAACCCTGGAGAATAATAAGTATGAAGCTTACAAAGAAAGGATGAATTTCCCTTAAGGAGTGGAGTTGGAAGGAGATGGGTTTGTTTATCAAAGCTGACAGATGGAGGAAGGGGAGGTCTTGGCTTACCGCTGATTTTCCGTTTTATTTTCCGCACAGAAATAGAAGGTCTTGAACTCTTCTGATGAAGGTTTGAGTTCAATTACTGATTGCTCAAAGCCGTGGGTCTGTTCAGTCACCCTGTATCCCTGAAGATACAGGCCACCTGCACAGGGTGAAAGCAAAGAAGCGGGACAGGTGAGAGGAGGGAAAGGACGGAGGAAAAGGTGTCAGAAAAGGTGTTAAAATTCTATGTGGGAAAGTACTGCTTTTCCAGATGTATAGTCGCAGGTGGAGAAACGAACTTCAAAAGAGCACACACTGATTATGTCCAGCAGCAAGACTGGTAGCAGATTTCGAACTTCTTTGTTCCATTTGTAAATGATCAGTATTTCTTTTCAAGCTCTGCGCCTGGAGAAGCTTCTTTACCAGAAGCACATAGGTTTGAAATAAAATTTTCATTATCAAAGAGGAACAGCTGTAATACTATATAAGAAAGAAATTAAATAGTGTTTCTTGGGGCAGAGTCCCAGTTAAAATATGAACCCACAGGGTGATGCAAAAATGCCAATTCTACTTAACAATGAGAACAGATGACTAATTATAAAAAGTAATTCTCCTTTCATGGTCCTTTAAATCCAAGGACCTGGTTGGTCTGAATTTAGTTCCTCTTTTGAGGTTACTGAGGATCTTGGTCTTGGAGATCAAAACTCTTGTCTGTTTCTTCTGCTCCAATGTAGCCCAGTTGAATGCAGAGACATACCAGTAATACCAGTAATAGTACTGACGGGATGCTTAGGGATTCCCGTCTCTGTAGCCTTGTTCTCACCCCATAGCAGCTCTAGCAGTGAGCACAGTACACTTCACTCAAAGAGCAAACAAGGAAACACACTGCTCTTGAGGGCCTCTGCAATGACATGGAAATACGGAAGGGAGGATCTGGCAGGGTTGACTCACTTCCGGTAAGTCAGACTTAGTATAGGCCCTGTAAGGAAGATGGGTATTTTTATTTTAATCAGAGTGAAGGGTTTTAAAATTTAGAAATTAGGGAGGGGCTGCTTTTTCATTTTTTATTTTTATGGAGGATGTAAAAGGTGATATTAAATTTCCATTCTTACCTGATAAAACAGGGTCAGATGGAAGGGGAGGAGGACCTCCCCTAACAGAGGACTTAGAGAGGGGCAGGGAGGAGATGAGGGAGGGTGCTACAGCTGGGATACAAAGTAATTAATATAAAAAAATAAAAGTTTAATAAAAAAATTTCCATTCTTATTTTCATTTGAAAAGAGTCCATTTTGGAACTCATAAGAAAACATTCAGAAACGAACAGATTTGTTTTTCTACCTTATTGGCCTCAGTGATGTGGTGTTTACCAACAGAATGATACTATTCTTTTAGACAAGCTGATAGATGAGGGCTGGATGGGATAGAAAAAAGCTTAGTTCAGTATCACTGACTCATCATAAGCTTCCCACGTGGAGGGGGAAGACCAATGGTCTTATTTTACTTGTGAAAGCCTTACTTTCCTTGTGTCAGAAAGAAACACCGCCCTTCAACTGTCACTCCTTATCTGAGGTGCCAGCCCAGTTGTTGGTAATCCCTGCCTGCTCTCCGTCTATGTATTTGCTCTTTTTCGTACAGCACCTAATAGAAAAGCAAGTACACAGCACACACTCTTTCTTCTATGTTTACTCTCTTTCACTTAGCATAATGTTTTCAGGGCTCGTCTATATTACGTATCATATTACACACTACTGCTTTATTCCTTTTCATGGAAGCATGATGTTTCACTGTGTGGACCTAGCACATTTTATCTCCGTGTCCACCAACTGATGGCCGATAAGACTTGCTCTTCGAGGGGAAGCCCTTGCCTTCCATTACACATCCCAGTTGATGGCTCCACACCCCTGCCCTGGGGACACAGCTGGGTAACATCAGCAGGTCACCAAAGCAAAAACCACTTTTGTGTGACGGGGACTTGGAGGAAAGGCACGTGGGTTGGTGTGGAGGGGGGAAGAGAAGAAAGATCGAACTTTGTTTTACTTGTTTTTCTATTGCTATGATAAAATACCGTGACCATGTCTGTTGTGTAAACATGTTTTTGTTCTAATCCCAGGTGTGGGATGTGGGACTGATTCAGACGGTCCATAACATCAGATTATTTGTCTCTCGTGGGCTCTGAGAGGGGCTCTTTGCCAGCTGCAGATAGTTTAAATCTCAGGACTCTGGAGAAAGAATAAATGCCAAAGTCCAGTGAGTGTGGAGGAGCTCCGAGAAAGAATAAGGCTGCTGCTGCTTCCCCGCTTTGGCTCCTGTTGCTGTTGATGCAGTGAGCCAAGAATCTGGAGATCTCCTGAAACAAGGATTGGACTGGCTCTAAGGAACCTGATGACCCTAACCAGCAGGAAGTAGCTAAGAGAACTGCACCCCCTTCCCACTAACCCTTTCTCTCTCTCCTACCTGGAATTAGGGCATTGGAAGGGATTGAGATAGAGTAGGGAGAAAGAGATATAAAAAATGTAAATAAAAGTTTTTTAAAAAGTATGTCAGCACATGTCAACTCATAGGATAAAGAATTTATTTATTTATTTATTTGTTTGTTTATTTATTTATTTTTTGGTTCCAGAAGGTCCTGCTCCATAGCAGTGGGGAGAGCAGACTGATCCATGTGGCTGGAGCAGAAAGCTAAGAGCTTATACCTTGAACCACAAATAGGAAACAGAGAGATAATTGGGAATAGTAATAGTCTCTGAATCCCAAAGCCTCCCTCTAGTGATATATTTCCTCAGGCAAGGCCACACCTCCTAACCATGCCTAACACAGAAGCAACACAGACCAAGTATTCAAAGGCCTGAGACTTAGGGGACACATTTCATTCAGACCGCCACAAAATGTGTATGCAGAATGGATAATATACATGTATAGATAGAAAAACAAATAGATAAACACAAATAAAATAATGCAAAAAAAAAAAAAAAACCCAACATTTTGGTAGGTGCAAACAACCAAGCCTTGTAGCCATTTTCCTAGGCACTTGCAGGGCATGAGTGGCAGTGAACCCCCAGAACCTTATTTAAGGAGATTTCACTGGGTCCGTGCCCCTTTGTTATGTTAGTAACAGTAATTATCAGCCCAGCCCAACCTTAGCTGAGAAAACTGTGCAACCATTGTGTGCCCTATTTACTGTAATGCTGTAAAGTAATCTTTCTGAGAAATGCTCACAAACCTTGGAGTGATTTAGTAACAAACAACATTCGACAGTCATAATTTGTTATTTCTAGCTTTTGCTGGGGAGAAATAAAAGGGAATGTGGAAAGACAAGAGCTTTCAGCCTTATGTAAAGGCCTTTGACCAAGGGGCTTCTGAAATATTCTTAATATTAGCAGGCACCTGAGAGCCAGTAGTACATTTTGCTAAAGGACAAATACTTCTCTTGACACTTAGGCAAAGACAGCCTTCTGGGAACTGAGCGGCCATCTCTCCAATTACCCCATTGCACACTAAAGGCATATGTACCCAGCTGAACTGGACATGAGGTGTTAGGGCCTAATATGGTTCTTACTGGAAACCAGGGCTACGCTGTTCTCTACAGCTCGCTTTCCCTGCTCACTGTACTCTTTTCTCTGCTCTGACTTCTTGTTGTCTTCAGTGTTTTCAGTGCTGTGGCTAATGCCATGCCAATAAAAATACAGCTACATTCAGGAACAGGTAATATTATATCAGGGCTCTAAAAGGAAAACTAGTTAGACTATGTAAGACAGTACAGAAACTCAGATGCTAAGTCAGAGGACAGCATGTGATCACAGCAGCTTGGTGTCAAGCATGGAACAAGTGTTACCATGGTAATCCAAAAGTAGTGACTAGCTTTCTATGCCTTATTCTAAGACTATGACATAGAAATCACCACTGGAGCAGGCATGTGTGCAGAGATTAAAGGATTTGGCATGTCGGTATTGTTCCAATTATTTTGGTTGCGATCAAGAGGTCTAATAAAGGAATATATTGCATGTTTTCGTATAATTGAGTGAAAGTTTTGTGAAACATTGTGATATACCATGTTTTGAAATTTAAAAAATAAATTTATTTATTAATTAGTATGTGTTTTTGTGAGTGATATATATATTCTCATATATGTATAAGCATCAGTACCAGCAGCAACTCACCATCAAGTACTGATGCTTTTGCTGTCATTTTCATGGACATCAGAAACTAGCTTCTTCAGCCTTCCAGTATGGACTGAAGACCAGTGGCACTCAGGAGTCTTCCAGGCCTCCAGCAGCGGACTGGGACCGAGGAAGGGTCCAGTCTCACTGGCTGAGCAGCTGCTGGGCTCTCAGCCTCCCTAGGGTGAAGGAAACACAGCTGGACTCTCCAGACTGTTCTATGTAAGCCAGTCCAATAAAACCCTTTTGATTTATATTCATTATATTGGTATGGACCACTTTTCCAGGAAGAGAACCAAGGCCTGCTGAAGTGCTTGCTGACAGTGGAGGAAATGCAGAATGGGTAGTAGAGGAAGGTTGTTATAAATATCAGCTAAGGCCAGGGGATCAACTGCACAGACAAAGATACAATTAACACGAGTGTTTCTGTCCTACTTTGTTAAGAATGTGTCTGTGCAGACATTTGTGTCTTCTTTCCTATTTATCATGTATTGTAACATCAACTAAGAGAATATTAGTGATTATCATATTTAGGTTTTGGGATATTAATACAATGTCCCTCAAGGGACATTTCAACCTATTCTGAAAATTATAGTTCATTTGCAGTTGTACATGAGATAGTTATATCATGTTAGGCGTAATTATGACCTAGTTAAATATATATAATTCATTTGTATTTGGAGATATATGTGTGTGTGTGTGTGTGTGTTGTGTTTCTTTTGTAATATGGGGTAATTATATAATGTATGATATAATTATGACCTGGTTACTGTTTTCATTTGGAAATTAGGCATAACATAAAGAAATATGATTGTGTGTCAAATTGACAAATGTGATTAGAAATGTGATTCCTATTCTTGCTACATCTGAAATTAAATAAAACCCAAGAAGCTAGGTAGCCCTATGAGGGATGTTTTTTCTTAGTTAAATTCATTGAAGTGGGAGAACCCACCTTTAATCCTGATCTTTTTTACTGGGAAGATTCTTTTTAATGTGGACCACACCATTTGCTCGTAGCCTATATAAGGGGCATAGAAGAAGAAAGCTTTTGATTTTTGCCTGCTTGCCCCTAATCTCAGTGGCAAGTTTATGCCTTCTTAGCACCTACTTCTTCCGGTTTCTGGCATATACTGAAGGCCAGCTGAGACATCCAGCCTTGTGGGCTAAACAGCTACTGGATTCTTATACTTTCTATTGGTAGACATCCATTTCCGTACCACAGTCTGGGAGCTACTCTAATAAATGCCATATATAATTATGGAATTATATAAATGTAATTATATACATACATAATTATGAAAATTCTGTTCCTCTAGAGAATCCTGACTAACACAAAGGACAAATGTCTGTAGATTGCTGTTAGGGATTATGCTGGTTTAGTAAATTAGAGTTTGTAGAGGCTCCTCCTATAACCATGATTTCACTAGCACTGAGTAGTTACCTAGTTTTCCTGTACCAGAGATGGTATCTCTCTTGTTGAGCAGAGCTTAATTTGAATCAGAGAGTTCTTGGTTACTGCCTAGGCAAGTGTGCCACTACTGTATCTTTGGAATTTGAAATAAGCCAGAAGCCCCCAAGGGGTAAGGAAATATTTTCTTTCTTTCTTTCTTTTTTTATTAGTTACATTTTATTAACTCTGTATCCTAGCTGTATCCCGGTCCCTGATTCCCTCCCAAACCTTCCCTTCCTCCCTCATCTCCTCCCTGCCCCTTTCCACACTGAATGGGGAGGACCTCCTCCCCTTTCATCTGACCCTGTTTTATCAGGTATATTCAGGACTGGCTGCAAAGTCCTCCTCTGTGGCCTAGCAGGACTCCTCCTCCCTTGGGGGGTGGGGAGGTCAAGGAGCCTGCCATTGAGTTCCTGTCAGAAATAGTCCCTGTTCCCCTTACTATGGGAAACCAATAGGTCACTGAGCTACCACGGGCTTGGCTTCATCTGAGCACAGGTTCTAGGTTATATCCATAGATGGTGCTTGGTGGAGTGTCAGTCTCAGAAAAGACCCTGTGCCCAGATATATTTGATCCTTGTGGGGCTCCTATCCTTTCCACGTCATACAAACTCCCCCTTCTTTCATATGGTTCCCTGCACTCTGCCAAAGGTTTGGTTATGAGTCTTAGTATGGAAATATTTATTATATTTTTTTTCTGAGTTTGGAGAAACCTGTGAATTTAGACTTAAGCTCTCCCTTTATTTATATCTATAGAAGTAATCTCTTGAAAATTACTTTGAATGACTTGGTAAAAATATTAATATTTTAAAACAATATCCTATGTCTAGAGGTTCTAATGGTGAATCTATAGTTTGGATTGTTTTGTTTCCCTTGCTTCTTAATCTGTTATCAGCTGTTAATGTTGGAAGGTGCAGGCTGCACAGGAACAGCCTTCTCTATCAGTTCTGAAAGAGGCCGTTCATCTCTTCATAGCTCTATGTGCATGGAGTAAGGTGAGCTGCCTTTCTGCCTATTAAACATCCAAGACAGTTGGAGCTGTCACTAAATTCTTCCTTCCCCTTTGGCGTGTCTGCTGGTATTAGCTAAGCATGAGCATTAACGCTAAAAATAGAAACCAAATGACTCAGGTTCCACATTCACACTACGACTAATTGTTGAATGGTCATTCACATGACAGGCATTTTCAAGCAGAAATATGATAATACTAATTGGTTTTATTTAAAAAATTGTAAGAGAATGGGAAAATGGGGCAGATTTAACTGGTGGGTAGGAGGGAATAAATACAGAAAGATGGAAAGGAAGGATAAATACTACTGAAGATGTTTGAAAAGGCCTTAAGGAATCATATTACTGGATATTTATCTAAAATTACATCCAATACGTGTAAGTGTATGTGTATATGTATACATGCATTTGCTTAGTGAATATGATGGATACTTTTATGTCAACTTGACAGAAGCTAAAGTCATCTGAAAGGAGGGAACCTCAATTTAGAAAATGCCTCCAAAAATTGGGCTGTAGGTAAGTCTGAAGGGCATCCTCTTAATTAATGATTGCTACAGGAGGGCCCAGCCCATTGCGGTGGTGCCATTCCTGGGCTTGTATAAGAAAGTAGGCTGAACAAGCCTGTAAGCAGCATGCCTCCACAGCCTCTGCATTAGCTTCTGCCTCCAGGTTCCTGCTCTGTTTGAGTTCCTCTCCTGACTTCCTTCAATGATGAACAGTTATATGAAAGTAATACAAATGAAGCTTTTTCTCTTCAACTTGCTTTTCATCCTGGTGTTTCATCATAGCAATAAAAAACTCTAACTAAGGCAATGAAGTTATAACACTTTAGATGGTAATGCTCCTTCTGAGAACCATAGAGTGTCTAAAAAAAAGACCTCAGCACCAGGCATGATAAACCTCTTTCTTGAGTAGTTGGTTAGGGGCTTTCAAGAGACTCCCCAAACAATATAAGCTATTGCTCTTGCCCTTGGTTTCCTTTCAGAAATTGAAGGTAAGTTTTTATTGTTGAAAATACCATGTGATTTGGAGAAAGTATTTGAGCTCAATCTGACCTGAAAGCTCCCTCTCCAAAGACTAGCTTTTATGGAACCAAAAGATGCTTTGCAAGTTGCCAATGGAGGGAGTCGATCAACAGTCCTACCCAGTTGTGACACCTAAGAAACAAAACAATGACAAGTATGTCAAAAGATCCCTAAAGCTACAATAGAGTGGCTCATGCCACAGCACTCTAATTGGAGTTAAAGCCTGCACAACAGGAGGGAAATCCTGTCTCATACTGGAAACCTGGCCAACTCCTTAGGGTACTGTTATCATGGGTCTTAGAAGTGATCCTCTTACTGCCAGTTTATAAACAAGTATAATTACCAATTGCACTCTAAAACTTATACCCACAGATAAGTGAGGCTCTTGTCCTTCACAAAACAAAACAAAACAAAACAAAAAACAAGAAGAGTGTCTTGGCAGCAGAGTGAAAACCACAACTTGTCAAAATTCAGAGAATAATTGATCATGGGGTGCCCGGTTCCAATAGATACCTCTACAACATAACTCCTACACCTGAGGCTTAGGGAACATCATGGAGGAGAGAGCAGAAAGATTTGTTTAAATTAAATTTTTATTTTTTACATTAATTACATTTTCTTCGCTTTGCATTCCAGCTGTAACCTTCTCCCTTTTTTCCGTCCCAATCCCACCCACCCTCCCTCATATTCTCCCATGCCCCTCTCCAAGTCCACCAAGACCTCCCTTTCCATCCAACCTTAGCTTATCAGGTCTCATCAGGACTGGCTGTATTGTCCTCCTCTGTGTCCTGGCAAGGCTGCTCCTCCCTCGGGCAGGCAGGAGGGGGGGTGTTGGTCAAAGAGCCAGCCACTGAGCTCATGTCAGAGACAGGCCCTCTTCCCCTTACTAGGGAACCCACTTGGATATTGAGCTGACATGGGCTACATCTGAGAAAGATTTTAATAGCTAGAGGACCTGGGCTTCTTCTGTGAGACCGTGTCTTCTGTGAGACCCTGAAATGACAGGGAACTCTCATCTGTGATACCTCAACTACATGGCTGCCTAAATAGGATCTGGTGATAGTACTGAAAGACATACTATTGTGAAATGGGGAATCCTACAGCTAGACGAGGAACTAGAGATGTTGGCAAACTGAACTGAACTAAAGCAACTAAAGACTGATGAGAGAAAAGAATTAGTCTTCACCTCAAATGAAAGCATAATTGGTCATTCAATACTAAGTGGTCAGTCCTGAAATCTCTCTTTCTCTGTCTCTCTCTCTTTGTCTCTTTCTCTCTCTCTCTCTTGCTTGCACACTTACATACCCACATATATACACAAGAAACACTAAATAGGCTTAGCATACATATATAATTAAAGAAGAAAAAGCCATGAATTTGAGAGGGAGTGAGAGGGTCATGGAGGGGTTGGAAGGAGAAGAAGAAAGGGGGAAGTTATATAATTACATTTCAATTAAAATTTGAAATAAATAATTAAATAATATTTTTTAAAATGTAAGAAAGCTCTTCTGTAGATTTCAGATATAATTATTTTATTATTATATGATCTTATATATCTATCTTTTAAATAGTATATATATATAAAACATCATATGAATGCAAAATAAATTTATGATAAACAAATATAATGTATATGAGAGTAGCTTTTTATACTCAGACCACTAAACAAACATAGAACTTTTCTCAAAACATAGAGATTTTCTCAATTAAGGTTCCTTTCTAGAAGACTTGAGCTTGTATAAAGTTGACCAAAAAACTAACCAGCACAGACACCTTGGGGAGTGGGAGCCCAAGAAGCCCTGTTTCATGGGGTTAAGATAAAGCTGTTTCACCCATCACAAACCTTCCTGCAGAGGCCTGCAGGGCCCCCGGAACATCCAGGTTAGACAGCTCTACCCCAGCCTTCTGGCCTCCTGCCTGCTGGGTCCACCTGAGGCACAGACAGCAGAGGTGACTATGTTCTGTCCCATGAGCTCCATTGTTAGGCACAGAGCTCTGCCTCCCTTCCCAAGGAGGTGTGCAGGACCCCAGGATAACAATGTCTTAATAACAATGTCTCAGTCTTCCCAGCATTCTTGTATAACAGTCAGCTGCTCTTTCCATTTTTATGAGGAAGGAAAGAAAATTGTGGGAAGTTGAGTAAACTGACCATGAAAATCAGACTGTCAACATCCAAATTAGGCATACTCTGAGGAAAAGAGGACGTTTCAACCTAAGAAAATAATTGGCGTTCCTTTTGAAAGCCATTAGTGACCAAAGGAATGAGGTTGTTTCTGTTTTAACTTCTAGACAGCAAGTGTGAGACATTAAGGCTTCAGGCTTCAGGGCTAGCCTGGCCCTTCAGATCTCAGTAGACTGTTTATTTCTCCACTCACTAGCCATTGTTCTGAGTGGACTGTGCAACTGCATTTGTAATCGACAAGTAGAACAGTGGTGGAGCAACAGCACCTCTCCTGTGGAGTATCCGTGGGCTGACTCAGGTGAAACAATCACACAGGAGTTTGCAAAGGTTCAGTGGGGCTAGTGGTGTACTTCTTACTATTGTAATTACAATAATTCCAAGTGACATTGGTTCCTTACCTGATGCCTGAGTGGAGCGAATGCTAGCATAGAAATACAAGCAGCCATCCTTCAGGATGCAGTAGTGTTGGATCCACGAATCTGTGCTTGTCTGCAGCTGATGCAGGAGGCCCAGGCATTCGGGCTGTTTGATTGCAAGGGGTGGGAGGCTACTGTTGTGCAGTGTGACATCTTCCCAGACGTGGTTCTGCAGGCGTAGTACAAGGATACGTAAGTGGCCACCCTGCACCAAGACACCTGTGACCCACACAGCAATGGCATGCGAGGAAGTTGTGTGACTTTAGCAGCCACTAAATTTTTCTGTTGCTAATATAACCTCACTGCTTGAGTAATAGCCAAATTTAGCCTTTGCATGTAGAGAACTCCCTCTTCTCTTATATTCTGAAGAAATCAAAAGAGTATCAGCCAAAAACCAGGAGATTGGGCATAGAGAGCCAATGGGAATAGGTACCTCAGCAAAGAGTTATTAATGTCCTGATGTGCCGTTTCTCACATCGCAGGGATTGTGTTCCAAGGCCCAGTCTCTGGTATGCCACTATGAATAATAGCAGCCTCTGGCTCATGCCTTTCTTTATGTGAACCCCTACTTGTGCAAAGGAACGAGTTAAATGCTCCAGGCCAGCTCCAGCCTTGGGCTCTCGCGGTCACTGAAGTGGAAGGCTGATGATAAATGGAGGTCCTCTAACCTGGAGGGCAGCCCTCAGTCCGCAGGCCTGGGAAACAGGCTCTTTCTGAGAACTCTGACCCGCGGCCAGGAGCACTGCGCTTTATCTCTTCATCAGAACTAGCCTGCGCCTGCCAGGTTCTCTTTGTTCGGTTTTGGTTTTGCCCTTTCGTTTTAACAAGGCAGTGAAAAGATAGCAGAGCGCAGAGCTTGCTGTATTCAGTGCTGTGAAGTGGGAGCCTGCTGGGAGTTTGGCTGTTCACTTTTTTATTTTTTTCACTTGCTGCAGACACTCTGAGTGCATTAGCAGAATAGACACCTCCTAAAAGTACCCAGGCTCATTAGGGTGGTGCATTGGTGAGTGTGTGGACTGTTGTATTCCAGGTAAAATGAAACACAAGTCCTGCTGTGCATTATGTGACAGTGCTCATGATTGCTCTGAAAGGCCAGTTACAAGGCAAGGACATGCCAACTCCACCCTGAAGTTTTGCTAACGTATGAACTTGAATGTGCAAAGACGGTAATAAGTGTGTGCCATCTTATGAAGGGATGATCACAACAAATACAATCTATAACTTCGTGACAAATCACACCCACTCTGTAAAAACGAGACAGTTGTGAATTAAGATAGTGTTCCCCAAATGTTATGGCACAAACTCAGAAAGAGGGCTGCCTCATGCCTTAGGGTCTGAAGTGATTAATGGTTTGCCTGATGATATAATGAAGGCACCTGACATTTTATATGTAAAAATCTAATAAAATGATGTTGCTCCAAAGTTGTAGACCATGGATGTGGAAGAATAGTGTCAAGTGGTAACGTATCTATGGAACAGACATGAACGGATTACTATACACCCCGAGACAGAGGGGGCATCCTAACAGCAACATTAGTTTATCACCTTGGTGGACAATGCAGTGAGCATGGCTCTGTGTGAATCAGAAATTACACCTCACTTTGTGACTCCGTCTAGAGTCCTGTTGGAAGGAATCTCATACAAACTCATGAAAATAAAAAGAACAGCGGGATTGAAAGCTCCCCTCTCAGATTTGAGCAAAACCACAATTGATGCAATTCCTTTCCCAGCACTTAGAATAGATCTAAGATGTCCCAGACCGGGTGGCATGACATCTATCTTGTTCCTTCCTCTTCTGTAAGAAAACACAAACTGAAAGCAGACCAGGACAGAGAAAACCTTACCTGGCGGATAGGATGGGCTGCTTTGTGCATTGCCTCAAGCCACCTGAAAGACAGTAAAAGGAAAGGGCAATTCACTGGGAGCTGTGGAGTGTCACACAGAGAAGCTTGCTCTTGCTTAACATGCCCTTCAGACAGAGCAGTCCTGAGCCTCAGGTATATTTCACCACTCCTGAGTGAAGGTAACACGTTTGCAAATGTAAAGTGTGGCAAAATCTTATCCATAATGTATATCTAAAGTGAAATTTGTGTTATCTCTCACTACATCAATTGATCAGTGCCCAAGAGAAAGCTAATTCATTATTTGTAAGGTTTGGAAGTTGTTAACAATGGCATGCTTATATTAACTATAAAGCACTGACTTCTAAAATATGGAATTACTAGCAAGTGGTCATTGTCTTAAGTCCTTTCTGTGTATTCTTTGGACACTGACTTCATTGGTATGCCTTGTTGTTAGAATTATTTTTATAAAACTGTGTTTGTTTCTCAGTTTCTCTCTTAACCCAGCTATCACACAAATAATTAAAACTCTTTTATATTTGTTTAATAATAAAGTCCACAACACAATCATTGAGCAGTTATTACTCTACTCTTTTTTATTTTATTTTATTTTATTAATTACACTTTATTCACTTTGTATGCCCTCATAAGTCCCTCCCTCCTCCCCTCCCGGTCCCACCCTCCCTCTCCCTTCTTCATGCATGCCCCTCCCCAAGTCCACTGATAGGGGAGGTCCTCCTCTCCTTCCTTCTGATCTTAGTCTATCAGATCTCATCAGGAGTGGCTGCATTGTCATCTTCTGTGGCCTGGTAAGGCTGCTCCCCCCTCAGGGGGAGGTGATCAAAGAGCAGGCCAATCAGATTATGTCAGAGGCAGTCCCTTTTCCCATTACTATGTAACCCACTTGGACACTAAACTGCCATGGGCTACATCTGTGCAGGGGTTCTAGGTTATCTCCATGCCTGGTACTTGGTTGGAGTATGAGTCTCTGGGAAGTTCCCTGTGTTCAAATTTTCTTGTTCTGTTGCTCTCCTTGTGGAGTTCCTGTCCTCTCCAGCTCTTGCTATTTCCCACTTCTTACATAAGATTCCATGCACTCTGCCCAACAATTGGCCATAAGTCTCAGCGTCTGCTTTGATAGCCTGAAGCCAGAAGCAGAAAGACACACACAATATATACTCACTCATATAGACATATAACATAGAATAAACCTACTAAAATCTGTACATCTAAAGAAAGGAATCAAAACTAAAGAAACTGCACAAAACTAAAGTCCAAGTGGATCAAAGACCTCAACATAAAACCAGATGCTCTAAATTGGTTAGAAGAAAAAGTGGGGAACAGCCTGGAACTCATTGGCACAACTTTCTGAACAGAACACCAACAGCACAGGCTCTAAGAGCAACAATCAATAAATGGGACCTCATGAAACTGAAAAGCTTCTGTAGAGCAAAGGACACTGTCATCAAAACAAAACGACTGCCTACAGATTGGGAAAGAATCTTTACCAACCCTTTATCTGACAGAGGGCTAATATCCAGTATATATAAAGAACTAAAAAAGCTGAAAAGCAACAAACTCAGTAATCCAATTAAAAAATGGAACAGAGTTAAACATAGAATTGTTGATAGAGGAATATCGAATGGCAGAGAAACACCTAAAGAAATGCTCAACCTCATTAGCCATTAGGGAAATGCAAATCAAAACAACCCTGAGATTTCACCTTACACCCATCAGAATGGCCAAGATCAAAAACTCAAGTGACAACACATGCTGGAGAGGTTGTGGAGAAAGGGGAACCCTCCTCCACTGCTGGTGGGAATGTAAACTGGTACAACCACTTTGGAAGTCAATCTGACGCTTTCTCATACAATTAGGAATAGTGCTTCCTCAAGACTCAGCTGTACCACTGCTAGGCATATATCCAAAATTTGCTCAAGTACACAACAAGGACATTTGCTAAACCATGTTTGTAGCAGCTTTATTTGTAATAGCCAGAACCTGGAAACAACCCAGATGTCCATCAAGGGAGGAACGGATACAGAAATTGTGGTATTTTTACACAATGGAATACTACTCAGCAATCAAAAAAGAAGAACTCATGAAATTTGCAGGCAAATGGTGGGATCTAGAAAAGATCATTCTGAGTGAAGTATCCCAGGAGGAGAAAGACAAACATGGAATATACTCGCTTATATAGACCTACAAGATATGATATACATAATGAAATCTATACACCTAAAGAAGATAAACAAGAAAGTGGACACAGGGTAAGATGATCAATCCTCACTTAGAAAGACAAATGGGATGTGCATTGAACATATGACAGGAGTCTACTGCAGGAGGCATCTGAAAGACTCTACCTAGCAGTGTTTCAAAGCAGATACTAAGACTCATAACCAAACCTTCGGCAGAGTACAGGAAATCATATGAAGGAAGGTAGTTAGTATGACGTGGAAAGGATAGGAGCTCCACAAGGACCAAATATATCTGGACACAGAGGTCTTTTCTGAGATTGTTTCTCTAACCAAGGACCATGTATGGATATAACCTAGAACCTCTGCTCGGAAGAAGCTCGTGTAACCAATTGTTTTCCTAGAGTAGGGGGAACAAGGACTATTTCTGACAGGAACTCAATGGTAGGCTCTTTGACCTCCCCACCCCCCCAAGGGAGGAGCAGTCCTGCTAGGCCACAGAGGAGGGCTTTGCAGCCAGTCCTGAATATACCTGATAAAACAGGGTCAGATGAAAGGGGAGGAGGTCCTCCCTTATCAGTGGACTTCAAAAGGGGCAGGGTGGAGATGAGGGAGAGAGGGTGGGATTGGGAGGGAATGAGGGAGCAGGATACAGCTGGGATACAGAGTTAATAAGTTAATAAAATGTAACTAATAATAAAAATGAAAAAAAAGGATTCTTTCCTGAGGAATGGATTTATTATTTCAAAAAACTAACAAATAAAATTCTGTAAAACATAAAGAGAGAGAGAGAGAGAGAGAGAGAGAGAGAGAGAGAGAGAGGACCCTGACCAAAACACTCAATCCCCATCCTGAAAGGCAAAGAGGATAGACATCAGAAGAAGAAGAAAACAGGAAACAACCTAAGAACCTGCCACAGAGGGCCTCTGAAAGGCTCTGCCCTACAGACTATCAAAGCAGATTACTCTACTCTTAACTCTCTATGCTAATCTGGTTTCCTCCCAGTATATATTCTAGAGATACTTGCACTTTGTAGCTTTTTTGATCCAGCTCCTCTCCTGATGTCTCTCAGACCTTTGCCCATTGCTCAATCCCCTACTTTATTCTCTAGCTCCTCTTCCTCTGGCTGGCAGGAAGTCCAGCCCTATTCTCTTCCTTACTCAGCAATTGACTATAAGCTGCTTTATCACGGACAACTGGGGAGCAGTGTTTATACATTTAGACACAAAATTCTCAGACCAAGGATTGCAACCAGATAGGGGGGTACAGAAATCAGTATTTGAATCACACAATAACCTTATGCCTACACATTACGGTGTCCTACCTGAAGGACTGAGATCTTGTCTTGTGCCTTAGCCTGGCAGCAGCAGATTGACCCCATCCTCGCCTGCCAACCTTTTCCAGTTTTATTTCAAACTCCCCAACTTCCAATGAAACCACACTGTTCGTTGTTCTCCCCAGTGTCCAGTGTACTTTCCTCTGCTCTTTTCTTCTTCTGTACATATACTTCTTCCATAACTAACCCCTTCACTCCCACATTTCCAAGCCCTTGCTACCTGCTTTCAACTGATTTCTCATATGTCTTCTCCTATGATACCTTTCAACTTTTATTTTGTACTCAAAAGAACAAGTGCCCTACCATTTTAGTTGGTATCTTGTCTTATTTACATTTTTATTTTTGAGATTATCATTTAATAACATTTCTCCCTTCCCTTTTCTTCCTCCAAACTCTCCTTATATCATTCCCTGCTCTCTTTTAAATTCATAGCCTCTTTTTTTCAACACACACACACACACACACACACACTCCAAAATCTAACCTGTTCAGTAGTCTACATAATGTTACATGTATGTTTTCAGTGCTTACAGTTTGGCACTGGACAACCAATTCCTCCCCGAGGAAGACTAACTCTCCTACTTTCAGCATTCTTTAGCTGCCTATAGTTTTTGTGTAGGTTTGAGGACTTTCAGTCCTTCCCACATCCACATTGGCATGTCTATTGGTGTCATCCTTGTTCAGCTCACATTTGGACAGTCATGTTGGTGAGACTTTGTTGGTGCTGCTTCTGATGTCGCTAGGAAACACAGTCACACAGCGAACTTCCAGACTTCTGGCTCTTACAGTCTTTCCACCCCCTCTTCCATGACATTCCCCATTTATTTTGTTTTGGAGCCAAAGATGGGCTTTTCATTATACAAATAATCCACAGAAACTTTAAAATGGTGTCTAGGCATGTAAGATATAAATAAATACTCTGCATATCATAGTATCCTGGTAGTCCTTTACCCTACCTTTACTTAAATATCCAATATCCAACAAAAAGGGACAGAATACTTTTTCCCCTGAGATGTTTCTGAACTAGTACTCTCTTTAACATTGGAGCAAGGTGAAGGAGGTATTCTTTAAGCCTACATAGATTGATGTGCTACCTTTCCCATCAAATTTCTGTCCTGTGCTCTGTCTTACCCCTCACTTCAGCTTGTCAGCTCCTTCATTACAATTTTCACTTGGCTCACTGAAAATGGTCAGTGAGCTCTGTTCCCTCAGGGAGACATACACAGTGTGTTCCAATGGTCAGAACCTTTTGCTACCTTCTCAGAATGCCAAAGCACTCATCTTTGTAGATTATGTGCTTATCTAACATCATCAGAGTCTCCCTCACTCATCGCCCCATTACTTTACCCTCTTCATACAGTCAGCTCATCTCACTGTAGCATACTGTTCTATATCATGAGTTGTTATTTTTGTACCAATAACTATCCATCTTACAAGATATACACCTGGCTATTTGTTAGCAATGACAGCTATAAATGACTAAGGAGCTATGGTATTATTGAGCCTTTGTCTTTTAAAGAAAATAAGGAGAGTTAAGTAGTAGTATTAACAGAGTATGTGTGTGTTCTTTGGAAATTCTGATTGAAATAAAAAGAAATAATGACACCCTAAACTTCTTGTACTTAATCAAACAGGTCCTACCATAATTTTGGTTCTCTATCTCATTTCTGCTTCCAAAAATATGAAAGACTACTCCTTCTGAAACATTCCCCCTCTGAAAGTAAAAACAGAGGCAGGAGATTAATGAATTACCTTTTCATCTCTTGGTTTGATGTTGCACAGAGGCAATATAATCTACTTCCGGACTGAGGCATGCAGTTAAACACAAATGGTTTTCCCAAGCTGTTGTCAATGTCGATTTCTGCTCCTTCTAATTTTATTACATCTAGAGGTGGCCACTTCCCTTCATCCTATAATTGATAAAAAAAGATGCTCAGTTAGTGAAAAAGAAAGGAATACCATGGTGATTATTTTAAATTGGTTAGTTTTTCCTTTAAAATTAAAAATAAAGTAAAACACGCTTTGCAGATTGTTATCCCCTTAATATATAATGCAATTTTCAAAATTATTTGCTTCTAATTTTTAACAACCTTTTAAGTAGCTGTTCTTAATATGAGTTTATTTTTGCCTATTTGGGAAAGTATTATTAATGCCAACTTTCCCATCACAAAAACAGGACATCAAAACAAAATCTGTATCACACAATTTACATTGTAATGATGTGACATCTCTAGACCTTCACTATGAGTTCACGCTTACTGTTAAGCTGACTGACTTAACAAATGTTCACGAGAGAGGCATCTTTATCATCTCCACATAATACATCATAAGCACCCCAGAAAGACTAAAGAATTTTTTATAAGGGATAGCATTTTTAACATACTATAATATTAATGTAAAACTAAAATAATTTTGTAGGTAAATAGTTTTGATTTTGTTTATTTTATAGTTATTTCTTAAAATGTTCCCATCATTATTCAAATCTGTTTTTAACATCTTTACATTGAGATGTAACTTACATAGCATGATTGCACTCACTGTATAGTTACTTAGCATTGCTCTTTAGTAAATTTATGGAAATAGGAAACCACCATTGTAACCCAGTTTTAGAATATATCTATTAACCTCTAAATTTCCTTTGAGTCTATATGCAGTCAGTTGCTAACATTTCCCAAATCACAGATGAACAGTTATGCTTTGGTCCTTATGCATTTGGCATTCTTGGATGTTTGATATAAGTGGAACCATATAACGTGTTTTTTTTCTTTTAACACTTAGCATGATGTTTTTAAATTTCAGAGTTGGAGCAGAAATTATCATTTCATTCTTTTTAAAGACTAAATGATGATTTTCTATTGTAGAAGATGTCACATTTTATTTCTCCACGTATAAGCTGACAGGCATTATTTTTTTCTGGTGTGGGGATATTTTGAGTAGCATCTCTATGGATATTTCTGTTCATGTCTTTGGCATATAAGTGATTGCAAGCACATTCTTCAACTACAAGTAGTGTCTTGTACTTCTCTTGAACTTTCATGAATAATACTTAGTCTCCCCAGCACCATTTTGGAGGAGTGATGTGCTCCAGTATTGCAGGGATGGCACAGAAGCAGAACATGAGCCCTGTCTTCCAGCCGTGTCTCCTCCAACTGCATCTATCAAATGTCTGGCTTCTTGGATCACTGCGATACGAGGGACTGTTTGTTTTTGGCATCAATGGTGGATACTTGTGTTATTCAACATTTCGGTTACTTAGCTACATTTCCAGGAACATTTTAAAGTTGAATTAGAAATAGAAATAAAACATAAGGATCTTTTTCTATTGGTAAACAACTGATGTGTTCATTTACTGAAAGCAGATATCCGCTGACTCTGCCTTGTGCGGGCCTATTATACAGACAAGGTGATGCTGGCCTTAGTGTCAGTTTTGCTTGATTACTCGGGAAATGTCAGGGCCTTCCGCATCCTTTGATGTAGGAGAATTTGACAAAGTTTACTCATGGCACACTATACAACCAGGATTAGGCCTTTAGTCATTTACAAGGCTCTTCCCTACTTGCTCAAGTCATATACACATGAGAAAAAATACACGAAAACGTATGGACTGGATTTTAAAACAGGGGCTACTTTCTTACAAGCTATGCATCATGGCCAAGGTGGCAGTTTTGCTCATCTCAGCTGCTGTCTCACATCCCCTGCTGAGGAGCCTGCTGTGTCCCTGGTAGCAGCTGCGGTGCCACTGTGGTCATGTTGCACTGGAGCAGGTGTGGACGCTCCTGCAGCTGTGCACTCTCTGTTTATTCTTTTATCTCAATTTCACTGGAACAAGAACCTTTAAATCCCTCTCATGGTGAGATCCAGATGTTGGAAAAGGGACTCCACTCAGTCTAATCCTAATACTGCCCTCACTGTGGTGCCATGCTCATTAATCAAATGTTTTCTAGAGATAAAGAACAATTAAAATCCAGTTTCTGTTTTACTGTCATGCCTTAAAAAAACAAAACAAAACAAAACAAAAAAAACAAAACTATGTCCTTCAGCAAAATTCAATCTTCTAGCTTGGCACTGATTATTAAATTGGCTCTGTTTGATCCCTTCCCTAAAGCTCTCCCAAAAGTCCCTCCTAGCTGTGATGGGGCAACAAAAATGTTCAAGGCTGCACTCCCCTCAACTTTATATTCTTTTGTCCAAGGCACAGAAATCCTCTGGCACTGTTTTCTATCCTGAGCCAGTTCACAGGTTCAGCTGCTGCCTGTGTGCACGATTGATTAAAATAGCATGGATGCTGAGGGGATTTAAATAGCAATCGTTTAGTGATGTCCAGAAGCTATAGACTGAGAATAAAGGAACTCAGGCTGTTTGTGCCGGAGGACCTTGGGTAATGCTGGCGTTGTCTATCATGGAAATAATATTTTTTTTTGCAGGATGAGTTCCAAAGGTCAGACTGTTCAGAAAGGGGAAACATTGAGCAGTAATGATGACAAAACCCGACCTACAGTGAGTGCACTTCTATTTCTGTGGAGAATAAAGAGAGTGAAAACAGTGTGTGTTGTGAGACTCTCTGCTAAGATAAAACTACCTGCTGATGCCTTTGAATTTTTGTTTTGGTAAAAAATTTGGTTTGAACATGATAGAAATTTATTGTTGCCAGGTCTCTTACTCTTTGAAAAGGAAAAAAAAAAAGAAGCTGAGGACACTGTGTATGTTTTATTTTATCTGGATGTACAACCCTGAAAATCCACAGATTTGTAAGGCAGTAGGGAAAGGCTTCTTTAGCCATGAGAAAGAGATCATTCTGAGTGAAGACAACAGAGACAAGACATATCTAGACAGAAAGCCTATCCTGAAGCATCCCTTGAAAAGATGAATAAAATGCAGAGCTGAGAGCTACATAACTGGTGGGTTAGAGCAACGTTGACAAGTGTCCATCAGAACTTTGTAAATGACACTGAGCACCCTTAATCTCTAGGTGGCAATTTGGAATATCCTCTCCATGCCAGTAACTAAAACCATCACTCTTTGATAGTCATGAGAAATGCCTCTGACAAAGCCTGTCGTAGGATTAAGGGAACAGTAAAAGTCACGGGTGAGTCTCAGCATCTGCTTTGATACCCTGCAGGGTAGGCCCTCTGTGGTAGGTTCCTATCCTGTACCCTGTTTTTTCCCTCTTCTTTCTGATGTCCATCCCATTTGCCTTTCTGAATGAGGATTGAGTATCTTACCCAGGGTCCTCCTTCTTGCTTAGCTTCTTTACATGTACAGATTTTAGTATGTTTATCCTATATTATATGTCTAGTGTCCACTTATAAGTGAGTATATATAACATGCGTCTTTCTGCTTCAAGGATACCTCACTTAGGATGATCTTTTCTAGTGCAGGGAATCTTATGAAAGAAGGGAGAGATAGGACAGGAGCTCCACAAGGAGAGCAAAAACAAAAACAAAAAATATCTGGGCACAGGGGTCTTTTCTGAGACTGATACTCCAACCAAGGACCATACACGGAGATAACCTAAAACCCCTTAGCCTGTGGCAGCACAGTGTCCAAGTGGGTTCCCTAGTAAGGGGAAGAGGGACTGTCTCTGATACAAACTCAGTGGCTGGCTCTTTGATCACCTCCTCCTGAGTGGGGTGGGGCAGCCTTACCAGGCCACAGAGGAAGACAATGCAGCCAGTCTTGATGAGACCTGATAGGGAGGGTCAAATGGAAGGGGAGGAGGACCTCCCCTATCTGTGGACTGGGGAAGGGGCATGGTAAGAGAAGAGGGAGGGAAGGTGGGATTCAGAGAGGGGGCTACAGCTGGGATACAAAGTTAGTAAACTGTAATTAATAAAATAATTAAATTTCAAAAAGGCAGGGGTGAGAAGAAAGAAGGGAAGAGGGAGGCTTCCATTGCTCTGCCTTTTGCCATCTTTGTATTATGGTCAGATAGAAGTAATGATTCCTAAGGAACTACAAACTCCTCCTAGATTATTTATGTATGTATGCATTTACTTATGTATTTATTTATATATCTGTCTCTCTGTCTGCCTGCCTGTCTGTCTGTTTTTAGTTTCTTTTCCCTCCAGACAGGCAAGGCAAGACAGAAGTAACAGAAAATAGAAAATCAAATGGGTATGAAAAACCACACCATTGTTTATGAGTAATAACAGTTTTCCAGCTAAAGCTCAATGAATTTTGATAGTTTGCTTTTATTTTGCTTAAATGAAAAACAAAAACAAACAAACAAACAAACAAACAAAAAAGAGTGGCCAGGCACAATGGTACACAGCTGTGGTCCCAGAACTCAGGCAGACAGAGACACGTGGATCTCTGTGAGCTTGAGGCCAGCCTGATCCAAAGTGAGTTCAGAACAGCCAAGACTGCACAGAAAAACCCTGTCTTGAAAACACCAAAAAAAAAAAAAAAGAAAGAAAGAAGGAAAGAAAGAAAGAGTAAAGACAATTTCACTGCCTCTAAATTTGTAGCTACTCACCTTTGCAAGCAGAAGTACCCAAGGTATTTCATCACTCCCTAGAGCTATGGCTCTTTCCTTGCTTTTATCAAAATCCCTGGCTGCAGATGTGACATCAACAAAGGCAACTGGCTGCAAACTGGGAATTTTGTGCATTCTTTTTCAGTTTGCCTCAAGTGGGGAATCAAGTGTTCAGTGTGATAAATACAGGCTGACTGTACCATGCTGTTTCCTGGCAGTAGCAAGATTTCAGAATCCAGGAGGCCCTGGAGCCTCTGCTGCTAAAGGAGCTTGTCACTGGACAAATCCTCATGCTATGCCCAGACACAAACAGGTTTCTTCTGGAAAGTTAGCCAAGGGGATGGTTGCCATCAGTATTTGAGTTGGGGCTACCCAAGCTCTACAGCTCTGAAGAGAAATTTATGTTCTCAATTGCATTGCTCATTTGTTACCATTTTTCTCGGCTCCTCAATACCACTTAAAGCATAACCACTACCATGCAATACTGAAAGACTAAAGGACTGAATGTGGTGGCATATGCCTTGACTTCCAGTATTCAGGGCATGAGGGCAAGTTACCATGAGTTTGAGGTCAATCTAGACTACCTATGGAATAGCAAGGCCCTGTCTCAACACCCACACCATTAAAAAAAAACAAAACAAAACTCTATGAAGTAGTGAACTGGAATTAGCACCCTGAAACCTATGAGTACAAGAAGAGCACACTGCACCGTAAACTCTTAGATGTAATGCTTGTCTCAAAGGGTCCTATCTTAATACAATGTACAAGAGAACTCAGTTATCCTCAGAGGATACAGTCCAAGGACTCCAGTGGATGCATGAAGCAGGGATTGTGAAAACCTGACATGAGCATTTCTCCACATGCCTCATATGTAGAATGTTGTCTCAGATAATGCTAGACTAAGTTAATACTTCTGCATGTCGCATCACTCATTTACATCAGTCCTTCTATACCTTACAAGCATAATTAACTAAAGTAGGGAGCACAGAACCCATGACACTGTGACAGGTGGTGTGACAACTGAAATGGCTACCATACCAGATGTGCAGTATATAGAGCCTACCATATACTACAAAAAAGGCGTGAGTTATGTCTAGAATGAGATGCAGTTGGATGATAAGATAGATCACATCAGAAAGGCATGCAGTACAACATGAATTACTTATTTCTGGAATTTTCCATTTAGGGCTTTTGAAGTACAATTGACTGTAGGTAATGAAGTAGTTAAAGGGGAACTATCATGCTATTTCTTTGTAGAGGGATTCTACAGACAAAGAAGCAGAGTTTTATCCTCATTATACTCCTCAGTTTATCACTTGCTATTGACATCACAATTATCCTATGCCTCAATTTCTTTTCAGAAAAAATGGGATTATTCTAAGAGTTGATCATAAGTGAAGTGTTTAAGACAATGCCTGTCATTTCATAAACGATGTATAAATGTTTGGGCTAAGAAATTTCTGCCATGCCCAGACAGATGCCAACTCCACTACAGAGAACCAGGCCCTTACTGCTCTCTTGACAAGAAGGAAGAACTTCTGGAACCTGATGAGTCCTTATCTCTCCCATGCCTGGGTTCACAACCTGGGCACTGATAAGTTTCTTTCCCCTTTCAGGGAAGCACCACTCTGGTTCTTGTATTATCTGCTAGATGCTACATTGGACACTCAAGTCCTACCTGTATGTTAGAATTAGACTGATTTTCTGATTAGGTATCTCACTCTTTAGTTTTTTCTTTCTCACAGGTCAGGGGCTTGAAGGCAGGGCCTTGCAAATGCTCGACAAGTGCTCTGCCACTGAGCTGCAAGTCCTCTCTTATTCCTGCTAACTCTTCTGCTCTCTTTTCTGGTCTTGTTCTCTAACTGTTGGGTGTTTCAAGTCTAATGCTTCCACCATCTCTGGCTGAACATGGTGCCATTGCTGTGGAAGAAATGCATTAGTTCTGTTCAGAGCCAGAGTTCTACTTCACTGTGGGTTCAGATGTTTATCTGCAGACTCAATGGTTTACTTTGCCTCTTTGAGCATACGAAATATGATGCCATGGCCTCTCTTCCCAGATGCCTTTTTGAGAAATGAGTTGGTGACATGAAAGAAAAATTCTGCTTTTCTCTTGAAGTCTTCATCCCAGTTGCATTATTTCCTCCTGGTACAAAATTTGCTCAAGTCCTTGACATTTGGTTTATTCTGAGGTTAGCACTGAGTCCTCTGTCTTTCAAAGTGTAGGCTAATATTCAGGACTCAATAGGCTCAGCCACTACATTCCAGGCTTCTAGACCCAGAAACCAGAGAGTTACATATGAGGATTGAACTTCTCTGTGTCAGCTCTTTGATAATTTGATGTGGCAATCCTTTTGTGTCTCGTAGGTGTTTAAAAGAGCCTAAGCAATGTGGTGTTCCTACTCTGGGGTATCACAACACTCTCTGGTGCCAGGTGCAGCTTGTTCAGGGCTTTCCTGGCTTTCATGTTAGAAAAAATGGCATGGTAGGGACTCCCAAACAACCTGGGTGCTAGTCCAGATTGTAGCTCTGCTAGTCCAGACTGTAGCTCTGCTAGTCCAGATTGTAGCTCTGCTAGTCCAGACTGTAGCTCTGCTAGTCCAGACTGTAGCTCTGCTAGTCCAGACTGTAGCTCTGCTAGTCCAGACTGTAGCTCTGCTAGTCCAGACTGTAGCTCTGCTAGTGCAGACTGTAGCTCTGCTAGTCCAGACTGTAGCTCTGCTAGTCCAGACTGTAGCTCTGCTAGTCCAGACTGTAGCTCTGCTAGTCCAGACTATAGCTCTGCTAGTCCAGACTGTAGCTCTTCTCATATAAGTTGTAACATTTGGACATTTGAGAGTCTGGTTCGCCTCCCCTAAGAGTTACTCAAAAGTTCCCTGGAGCCCTGAAGAAGGTTTCACCAGCTGCACAGGACTTCCTCTCGTGCTTAAGCGTCAGCCATGACTTATGTCAGCTCTAAGAGTTCTGATGGCCGCCTTGCTGCAGACACCGTATTCTCCCGACTTCAAACCTGCAGCCCCCATATTCTTGGACTTCACACCTGCATCAGCAACCTGATGTCATTCACTCTTCACAACTACATCAGCAACCTGATACCCTTCCCACGCTACTTGACCCGCTGCGTACCGGCTTAGCCGCCTTGGCTCACCTGAGCACTGTTATTTTGCTTTTGGTTTGTATCTGTTTCCACAGAGACTGGATTGATTCTGGCTGGGCAGCCCGGTATCCAGTGAGCCCAAGCAAACCTTTCCAGTGATTTCTGAACTCTCATTTCCAAATGTGTCCTTTTTGAGCACTTTCCTCCACCTTGAGACACCTTTTAGGGATCCCTGTTTACATTTATAGTTGTTTATTTTCATGTCCTTAGACAACAGTTCTTTGTATTAAATTTCCTGTTTGAGTTATTTAGTGTGATCATTCATTTTTTTTTGTTAATTTTTAAAAAAATAATAAGCTTTCTGATTTTTTAATTAGCATGTATTAATTGTACAAAAATGATGGATTTCACTATGACATTTTCATAATTGTTTATATTAGGCACTTTAATCATATTCAGCTCTATTATCCTTTCTTGTATCTATCTTCATTTTAATTGTAATTTTTCTATGGCTCTTAAAATAATGGTATGTCATCCGATTCGTGGGCTCTGAATGAAATAACACAAATAACATTTGTGTTAGGGTTGTACTGACTTTAAAGGTAGACATTATATTCATTCTTAAAGCAGGAAGCATTAATAGATTTGAATGACAAGAATGAACCACATAACTCAAGTTCTTGGGCAAAGGCAACCCAGGTAGAAAGAATGGCAAATGTGCCCATGGGAAGATCGAAGAGAGAATGGCAGGGGATGAAGAAGGGATATAAGCTATCATGTGTCATAAAAATATAGCACATGCTAGGAGGTGAGAGTTTAGCCAGTAGAAAATATATGAAAGAGTCTCAATACGAAATGTTACAGAATGATGCACACTTTTATATATTGTTAAGTTTTGTAGTAATTGTTTGGTCAAACAATTATACGTGTTGTGGGAAGGTATTCTTCAGACATGATTAATATTTGAACCAAGTGTGTCTGAGTTAAGCAGCTTAGCCTCAATAATTTGGAAGGGTTTCATCTAGTTAAAGACCTCAAGAAGAAACGCTGACATCCTACAAAGAAGAAATCAAGCTTTTCTCTTCCTTCCTTCCTCCCTTCCTTCCTTTCTCCCTTTCTTTCCTTTCTTCCTTCCTTCTTTTTTTCCTTTCTTCCTTCCTTTTTCTCTCTTTTTCTGTGCTTAGGATTAGTTCTAGAGAATTATGTTTCCTACCCAACTGCTAAGGCACATCCTAAAGTTCACTATATTCTGTCTATCTATTGTATGAACTCAGGCTTATATACTAAGCAAACATCAGAAAGATACACTTGAGACTTTCCTGTGGTTCCCCCCCATCCTTTTTATGAATGTCATTAATAGAACAATGGGGATTGTCACAGAATCACACCATTCTTCTCTCTTCCTCTGCTCAGGTTCCCCATTTCACATTTTATTTTCCCTCCCTTCATTTTCATTTCAGCCATCCTTCGAGGTCCTGCTTAAATTTCTTTCTTCTTGAAATCTTTCCCTTGTAGCCTCCATCAATCTCTGTCTTCCCACAAAGCATGCCTATGTCATGCAACTCAGTGCTGAATTATGTAGGCTGTATGTGAATCTTCAAGAAAAACCAAAACCAAAACCAAAAACACATGACATGGAGCTCTTATTGTGTCCAGGAATTCTGCTACACACTTTTATTTCATGGGGGCTTTTAACTGTGAAGCATGTACTGGTGGTACTAATTTTCTTTGTGGACGATTTGTCAGCATTTTTTTACATGATCTTATTTAATTTTATGACTTGGTAAAAAACTCTCCATATTTTATATTTGAGGGAAATGAAGCATAATGTCTTGTCTGTGGGCAACAAGTTGAAAGAATCCTCAGTAGAAGGAAAATTCAACTCAGGCAGGTCATCCTAATATTCCCTTTTCCCAGGTCTGAACGTAATCGACAGAAATGTGGTGATAAGTTTGTTGGAATGGACCAGTTGAGGGAGTGGATTTAAACCTTTTGTTTTAACTATTAAGAACAAAGGTAAAAATAGATATTACATAGAATTTACCACTTTAAACATTTTGAGTGAAGCCATCACCATCCTTCTTCTTAAGGATGCGTCAGCCTCTTCAAACTCACAGGCTGAAACTCTGGCTCACCAATAATAAAGTCTTCATTTCCCACCCCAGTTCCTGGCTGCCACCTCTGTATTTTCTCTCTCTATGACTTTGACCTCTTGAGCATCTAATGAAAGGGCGACACCCAGTATTTACATTTTTGTGACTAGCTTCTTTTACTTAACAAAACGTCTTTAAGGTTCATTTGTGTTACAGAATGTATTAGAATTTTCTTTCTTTTAAGAAAATGTAATAGAAATTAGAGAAATGATGTGGCAGGAAAGAGCATATACTGCTCTTGCATAGAACCCACAGTTGGTTCTCAGCATCCTTGAGTGGTTCCCAACTGATTGAAACTCTAGCTCCAAGGGAATCCAATGTTCTCTTCTGGCTTCTTGCATTCATGTGTATACATGCACGCACATAGAAACATACACTTACAAATAATTAAAAATAAGATAAATGTTTTAACATGTTATAATATTCTTTTAAACATATGTCACAATTGTCACAATTATCAACCTAACTACTATCTATCTATCTATCTATCTATCTATCTATCTATCTATCTAACTATCTATCTATCTATCATCTATCTCTTTCAATTTTAGCAATCTGTCAATATATGCTTAAGTTTTTTTTACCTCTTGGGATTAAAACTAATGCTGCCCTATACATATATGTACAAACAACTGAAAAAGCACCTACTTTCATTTCTTAGGGTATATTCCCAGAAGTGAGATGCTGGGTCAATGGTAATTCTACTTTTTATTATTGAAGAACTACCACACTTTTTTCACTATATCATTTTCCGTTGCTACCATCAGGGTACAAAGGTCCCCACTTCTCCTGATCCTTTACAATACTTGTTATGTCCTAGTTTGTAAACAATTGCTATTTTAATGACTACGAATTTATGTATTGATGTGGTTTTTTCCAGTGGACAAAGGGCTGAATTCCATACAGAAAACATCTGCACTATTTTTTTTTATCACTGGGTTAGTAACATTTCCTAATTGATACTGATTATTCTCTGATTATTAAAGGTGAGACACTGAGAATTTTTTCCATGCTTGTGGACAATTTGTACACCTTTGGAAAACTTGCAACTAAATTATTTTGATTTTTATTTACTTATTTGTTTTTGAAACAGGGTTTCTCTGTGTATCATTGGCTGTCCTGGAACTTGCTCTGTAGGTAAAGCTGGCCTGGAACTCAGAGATCTGCCTGTTTCTGCCTCCTGAGTGCTGTGATTAAAGCCACTAACACCTGGCTTAAATATTTTTACATCAAATTTTTATCAATTAATTTTAATAGGCATTTGACACATATAAGATATTGCTATGAAAATATGTATATATTGTAAAGTGGCTATATATTTATATATTATGTATATATATTACTTTCTGTGGAAAAATACTTAAACTCTATTATCAGTGATTTTTATTATTTTATCATCTCTTCTGGAACATTCTCCATCTGTGTACTTTCCAGACAATCACCATATAATTAAAGATTCCTTTTCCCCCCCTCTGAGGCATCATATGACATAAGCAAATTGGAAGTCTGGTTTACTGTTCTCAAGTAAGAAACCATATTTTAGTGTATCCCGCTGTCAAACAACAGACATAAATATAAACAAGGCGGGATAAATGATACACGCTCAATTCCTGTGGGAAATCTTTGTGCATCTGAAAACTATAGTGGTCTGCTGATTCAGTGTCTTCAGTAGATGACAGAGAATCTTTTCACAGATTTCTCAGAAGAACAAACCCTGTCTGTGATTCATAGTGAAGCCCCATGGAGACTAGAAAAAGGGTCAGAGTGCCTGTCTAACTTTACAGTAGTTGTTTTGTCATGGCCAGAGTCCTGGCTAAGAATTTTATCAAATTCTTTTGTCTAGTCTCAAGAAATCATCTAAATGGCTCAGACATTACCAATTAGGGAATTTTATTAGCCCAGTGCAGATGGTTTCTACATGGTGTTTAGCTTTTTCTCCAGTAAAAATTAACTCTTTGGCCCAGAGTCTTCTCCCTGGAATATTTGTCTTATTCTTCTTCATGATTTTGACAACATTATAAAGCAGTATATGATGAGCATCTCATTAATTATATTCTACAAACAAAGGGGCAGGCAAGTGATGTTAAGTAATTTGACCAAGGAAATGCAGCTAAGAGATGGAAAAATCAGGATGTGAACCAGAATTTACTCAACCACTGTCTCCATGAAATGATATTTAGTTTATAAATGCCTGACACAGTAAATGTCACATTCACATTAACCCTGAAGGCCAGACATGTCATTATCCCCATCTCTGAGCTCAGAGCAAAGGTTGTGTAAGATCCTTAGAGAGCCAAGGCAGAGCTGGGGCATGTGTCTCGGTCTTGACAACCTCGAACTGGCCTTCTCAATCTCTTGTTAGACAATCTGCATCAACTGGGGCTTGCAGATTCACATGGCCATAGCTCGATTGTGTTGCTCTCCCTGTATGGGAGTCCAGACACTGCTGGGTCTTCAGGAAATGCCTGGTTAACAGCTGATGAACTGTGAAGGAGACTACACTCAAGGGACAGAGCATGAAGGTTTCTTAAGTACCTGGCTTCTTGCTGTGTTACTTGGAAATTGTATTTGTCACCCATTATAGAAGTGAGTAGGCTTAATTCTGTTTCTGATCATTTCACCTCTCCCTGAAGTTGTGTGAAGGGTATGGCTAATACCATTGCCTCATTACAATACTTTGGTCCCCACTGAGATTTAAGCCTAGCCTTACAGTGCATACTGCTCAGGACAGGTGCTAACATTAGAAAGCAGGCATAGGACATTCCTTCTACATAGAGGGTAATAAGTAAGTGATCATTTGTTGGATTTGGCCTCAGTAAAAGGAAGCATGGCCAGAAAGAAGCTGACCGTCATTTACTTTTGGAAGGTGAGCTCATTTCTATAGCTCAGGACAAGGTCTGCACATCCAGCTGAGGTCACATGATGCTTTGTGATGTGCAAGTGGATATAGCTGAGAGCTGCTAATTGACTCATATGTTCTGCTTCTGATGAAGTGCATCTCCAGCTTTCCCAGCTCCAGCCTTCAGCCTCTGTCATTTCTATTCATTCATTGAGGTTGAACTATCATGAGACCCCAGACTGTCTGTCACCTGAAGTAGAAATTTTGGATTCTTTGAAGACTCAGTTGGATCTCGTGATGTTTTGCTAGAAGCTGTCTTGTGAGAGGTCATGCAATGTTTTGCTGGAGGCTGGTTTATGAGAGGGCTTAAAACAAAAAAGGGGAATATGAAGTGGAAGTTTCTGGTCCTTTGAAGACCCAGTTAATTCATGTGATGTTTTGCTGGAGGCTGGCTTGTGAGAGGGCATGCGATATTTTGCTATGAGCTCTCTCATAGAGAGGAGTATCTGTGGCCAGATCCAAAACTCCACTGCATTAGATCATTAATACTTAGTTTTAATTTTCCTGCCCACTTGGTACCTCCTGCCTGACCAGTGGAAGATGGCTTGCACTGTTTGTTGTGGGGCCTTGACCTGGTAGGCCCCTCCCCGATGGCAAAAGCTTACCTAGTATATATCTTTTGGACTTATGACGCCTAGACCAATGTTTTCTCTTGCCACAGAGGCAATCTTCTTTAAAATGTCCCACGAGAGAGCTCACAGCAAAACATCACATGCCCTCTCACAAGACAGCTTCTAGCAAAACATCACTTGACTTAACTGAGTCTTTAAAGGAACTGGAAATTTGTACTTCGGTCACCCTGTGGCCTTCACAGTTTCTTCTTCAATCCAGCTTGTTTTTTTTTTTTTTCTCTCTCTCTAGGACTTGACTAGATACAGCTGTCCTATCATGTAGAGAAAAGTTTCCTCCTCAGAGAGGTGTACATGGATGGCTGTTCTTAGCCAATCCCCATCAACCTCAATCCTATTCTACTAATTATGGCTATCACTCTTAAAGTTAACACCCTATCTAACTTTTTACCGATCTAAGAATCATGAGAATGGGGAACTTTCTTTTACTCATTATCTTTGCACCCTTGAACTATACCTAACATAGTTTGTTAAATTAAAGAAGATTCTTTATTTCTTTGAAATAAACCCTGGGAACACTGGATGTCATATTTTGATCATATGCTTTCCTGTTTATCCACACTGCTAATGTCTTGAGTGACAGATGATTCCCTTTTATCTCCCACATTATCTAGTAAGAACAGGCCTCTCGAATACTTGAGTGAATATGTAAAAGCAAATGGTACTGAGGCACAACATTTCCTTTCTTTTATAGAACAACTGGACACAGCATTAGCCAAAAAGATCAAAAGTAATTGGCTTGAACAGATGGCTGCAGACTCCAACAGATCACAGATGCCAGCTCAGACTACCCAACAAAACCTTCAATTGTTCTGGATGGAGAAAATAAGACATTCCATGATAAAGCCAAATTTAAGCAATATATATATTTAAATCCTGGCCTACAGAAGGTGCTAGAAGGAAAACTCCATCATAAGGAGAGAAACTACAACTGCGAAAACACAGAGAATAAATCTCTGACCATCAAAATCAGAAAAAACGGAAGTGCATGTACACACATATACCATCACCACCAAAATAGGATGCACCAACAATCTTTGGTCTCTGATATCTCTTAATGTCAGTGTTTTAATTCCCCAATAAAAAAAAAAGACACCGTCTAATAGAATAGATGTGAAAACAGAATTTATCCTTCTGCTGCATCCACGAAACACTTCAACATAAGGCTGAACTTCAAGGTAAAGAGTTGGAAAAAGATATTTCAAGCCAATGGACCAAAGAAGCAAGCTAATGTAGTCATCTTAATGACTCCTAAGGACATATTTTCAAAACTTGTAGTCTACCAAAATGAAAACTCTAAAAGAAATGAATAATTTTCTTAATAAGTACCACATACCTAAGTTAAATCAAGATCTGATAAGCAATTTAAACTTGTAACCCCTAGTGAAATAGCAGCAGTCATTAAAAGTATCCCAACAAAATTTCTACCAGACTTTCAAAGAAGAATTAATGCCAACACTCCTCAAATTATTCCACGAAATAGAAACAGAAGGAACATTGCCCGATTCATTTTATGAGGCCACATTACCCTGATATCTAATCCATATAAAGACCCCATAAAGAAAGAGAATTACAGACCAATTCCTCTTATGAACATAGATGTAAAAAATCCCAATAAAATACCTGGAACCAGAATCCAAGAGGCCCATGTAACTTGCTAGTGCTGATAGAATTAGGTGATACTACAAGGAAGGGAACATGGGGACACCAGGAAATCCTGTAGCCAGGTCCTGAAAAGGCTTAAGTGTAGTCTCTTTGGGAAGGAGATGCTTATGATATGGCTTGGCCACACTGCTGGCCTCTGAAGGGATTTCTGGCTTCCTATAGGTTTGTTTCTCTTCCACCTTTTGTTGGGATTTTAAAAACTGTGAGGGGCCTGGCCACAGAGGACACAGCCTGAAATCTTGAATACAGAAATGTCTCATAACATTCAGCTGGTTAGGTCCCTCATCAGCACAAAGCAATGAGTGGAGAGCCCAGAGAGCTCCAAGAAATGGTATGCACAAGAAAATCATTATTTTCCTCTCTTCTGCTATGACTATCATGCTTGCTTCATACAGGAAAGTTCTACACACCTGGAATTATTTCTTTTAACCCCAAAAAGCATCTACACATGTTCTAATTACGAGCCTTGGTCTGGCTTTTCCACTTGTTAGGGATGTGCAGAGCAACATTTCCCTTAGACTCGCTGATTCTGAGCTACATTCTTCCAGTGGCTAGATGTTTCTGGCTGGTAAGGAAGTTACTTTCTTGTCAAATCAGTCACCGAGGAAAGCAGCACTTACTGCCAGAGACTGATGGCTGCAGTGTGCCAAACAGTACTTGGGATTTTCTGGTTGCACCAAGGCAAAGAGTAGTTTAGGAGCTATGGGAATCTGGCAAATCTAATCAGTCTTCCTTCCAAACACACCTCCAAGCAGCTTCTCTTTCTTCAGGACCCTCATTGTCATTTCTCATAGGTCAACACTGTTCAGATTGCTAGAATCACACGCCTACAGGCCTTTCAGTTTCTTTGATTCTTCCTTTTAAGCCATCCTCACATTAGAATATATAGGCACTTTATTAGTTTCCTGTTGCTGCTGTAATAAATATGCTACAATACAGTGACTTAAAACTACAAAAATGGGTTCTCTTATAGTTCTGAAGGCCATCTCTGAAATTAATTTCATTGGGCTAAAATCAACATACTGATAGGGAATTATAGCTTCTAGAGGTTTTGGGGAGAAACCACTTCACTGCCTTTTCCAGCTCTAGTGGCTGCTTGATTTCCTAAGCTCCTTGGCTCATCAGTCAACCTCTGTGTTCCTTGTCACGTTCTTCAGGTCTCCTCTAATAAGGACTCTTAGGATGATATTGCATCTGTCTGGAACATCCAGGATAGAATCTCCATCTGAATTGATGGATCTTAACTAAACTGATCATATCCGCAAACTCATTTGGCCATAGTAGGTAACACACAGGCTCTTCAGACTAAGTTACAGACAGCTCTGCTGGGCAAGAAAGCTGTTCTCCCATGGAGATGCCATATTTCTTATTTGATTAAGATCTACTGTTGACTTCCCACTGTAAAGCAAATTCCGTAGTCTATCCTACAGCATGTGTGATCAAGCCTACCTTTCCAGCAATTTCTTAAGCAAGTCTTCTGCCTTTCTACGCACCTGTTCTATTGCTAAGGGCCTGCTTCTCATGAAACCTCAGAGCCTTTCCTGTTTATACTGTTAGAGAGCACTGCCCCTCTGTTGAGTCACTCTGCATGTGGCTGCCTGTTCACTTACTTTGGGTTGTTGGCCAAATGCTCTCTATCTTCTCAAAGAACCTTCTTGAGAAATGCCTGAAGCAACCACTGTGTCAGTCATTTCAACTTTTCTGTCAGCCGTGTTTGCTATCTACCTCACTAAAATGTAGACTCAGAGCAACGCCTACACTTTTTGGTGACTACTTGGCATCTATCAAACATCTGATAACTGAAACAGATATGGTGTCAGACTTAGGGAGAAGCTCAGCATCATGCATACTTCTCGCCTTTCTACATCAATGACTTCTGACATTCCAGCTGGCTTGCAGATGTCATAAGTACTAGATCAATTGGTGAGAAATAGTGATGAATTTATTCCATTGTTTACTAACTGAGTAAAGGGTCCTTTACTAACTGAGGAAGGAAACTTAGGTCAGCTGAGTAGCTCCTTCAATAACTCCGGCAGTCAAAGAAGAAACCAAGGCTTATGTTATCCAGCTTGCTTAGATTTATAAAAGACCAGTGGAGTGAGATTCAAATATAGATTTTTCTGAGACCCAATTCAGTACTGTCACTTTTGTAAGAGATGTAAGAGGTAACACAGCCAAGAGAAACTGTCTAAGACTGCCTTAGACTTAAGTCCTGTCCACGACACTCAGCGTCTGTGTGACCCTGAGCTTATCTGTACTTCTATAGCATGCATCATTATTTTGAAGAACAGTTAGATAAGCCAAGTGTGCAATACAATGCCTGGTGGTAAAGCAAATACTTCCCATATCGTGGATCCAAGTAACCATAGAGCTATGATCCAACAAGGGGGGCATTTTTTCTTCTTTGCTATCCTCTAATTTAAAAAGAAAATTGAGTGAGGAACTCGATAAGTACACTTGGCCAACAGTCTGTGATATTTTCATCATTACTTCTTGTTACATTTGCGCTCACACTCAAACTTACTGAAACAGGTTTCCTTACCAGTAATGAACATTTTGCAACCCACTCAAAACTTACAGGAAAGAGGCAAAGTTTACCAGCATTGAAATTCTCTTTGAGGAAATAGCTCAGGTGGATCAAAAGAATGCTGGAAAGGTGAATGAAAGAAAATTACATTTCATTTTTTCCTAAAACTAACATCCCAGTGAGACACTTTGAGAATGCTATACATTTCCTGCCCCTGCTCAGAACAGTGAGTGAAGCATATACCCTAGGTCCCTGTGCTAATAATTTCTTTCATGGCCTATAGCTCATGCTGCCTTGTTTAAGAGACCAGTCTTTAAAAATGAGATGGCTCAACAAGTCTTCATGACTTGCAGAACAAAGCTAAAACATATCATTGTCTTGGGAATCTCCTGGTTCCTTTCAACAGACCTTCAGCAATCCATTTCTTGCCTCTAGTCCCCAATTTCTATTGCTCAGCACACTCTGTTCTTTAGAGAAAAGGTTTTGTAGCTATTTCCTTACACTGGGAATTAAATGCACCTTGCACAGAAACCTCTATGTTCCCAACAACTTCATGAATGAGAGTTGTCCATTTCAGTAGAATAGAGTTCTTAAGGCCTAGATTCTATCATCAGATAATGTGGATTGATGATCTATGAGTAAAAAAAAAAAAAATGCCTTTACAAGATATTTGGATAGTCTAGAGAATGCCAGATAAAGTAGAAAGACATTGACAAGTTATATTTAATGTGTTTACTTAAAGGAAGTCTGTTCTTGTGGAAACTTTAATCATTTAAAATTGGTTTTGTTTACTTTTTCAGAACTCTATATAATATATTTTGATCACATTTCCTTTCTTCTAACTCCTCCCAGGTAGTCACCCAATCTTATCCAACCAACTTCGTGATCTTTCTCTCTCTTTCTAAAAAAAACAAACAAAGGCAAACACTAGGGCAAATCAAAGCACAAAAATTAAATAAGTTCAATCATTTTTGAGCAAGAGTTAAAAATAACTCAATTTCCTGTGTAGAAATCATCCTAAGAGAGAGGCCTTTGGGTTCCTTTATCTGACGCTTGCCAGACAACCTACCATGAATAGGCATTTCCTTAAGGACAGAGGCACATAGGATAATGGAGTAGGAATAAATATGTCCTGAATATCCTAAAGTCTTTCATGCAAGAGCCTGTATTTTAGCAACTGTAGAAATCGAAGGTGGAGAGGTACAAAGCAGAAGGAATGGACCAGAATTTTTGTACTGGAGTAGATGAAAAAAATGAGGATAGAGGCACACGTGGGGAAGGTTTGAAGATTAGGTTCAAATTGCTGAAATCACAAATGCCAGACTGAATGGTTTAATTTTGTTCTATGAATGAAAAGAGGTTACAGAAACATTTTAGACAAAGATGTGATACAATTTTCCTATATTTGTTAAAAAGAAAGAAAGAAAGAACGAATGAACACAGGGAGGAGCCAGCCATACACTTATGGTACAGCACATATTTATCATTATGTCCCTTAAAGAGCACCTTTTTAATTTCTTTCTGAGAATGCATCATAAATTCAAGTGCATGGTTCCTGAGGAGATATAATGAAAAGGAGCATTATCAACAAGAAAACATCTTGCTGTTTTGTATCTCACCGTCTAGAACAATGTCAACAGAATGACTGTTCGTGTCAGGTTTATAAGGATCTGAAAAGGGGACTAGTTATCTTAAGGTCATAGTTGAGTTCTACTTGCACAATGGGATTATGATAAGATTATCAACTGATTTAGAAACAGAGCCTCAGATTACCTCCAGGAATTCCACATTGCATAGAGTAGCAGGACAGTTTGATTTGCATCTAGACAAGCATCTGGGCTCTGTTAAGAAGCAACTACATGAGCTAGAGGAGAAAACTCCCTTTCTAAGACTTGCTGTTCCCATTTGTAAATGAGATAACAATGTTAACTATGTTTGTGGTTGCTAAAATATTTCTCTTTTTTGACATTTTAAAATTATTTTTTAATATTAGTTACAGTTCGTTAACTTTGTGTCCCAGCTGTATCCTGCTCCCTCTTTCCCTCCCAACCCCACACTCCCTCCCTCATCTCCTCCCTGTCCCTTTCCAAGTCCAGTAATAGGGAAGGACCCCCTCCCCTTTCATCTGACCCTTTGTTTATCAGGTATCTTCAGGACTGGCTGCAATGTCCTCCTCTGTGGCAGAGAAGGGCTGCTCCTCCCTTGGGGCAGGGCGGGGGGAGGTCGAAGAGCCCGCCATTGAGTTCATGTCAGAAACAGTTCCTGTTCCCCTTATTAGGGAACCCACTTGGATACTGAGCTACCCTGGGCTACATCTGAGCAGAGGTTCTAGGTTATATCCATATATGGTCCTTGGTTAGAGAAACAGTCTCATAAAAGACCCCTGTGCCCAGATATATTTGGTCCTTGTGGAGGTCCTGTCCTTTCCAGGTCATATTAACTCCCCCTTCTTTCTTATGATTCCCTGCACTCTGCAGAAGGTTTGGTTATGAGTCTTAATATCTGCTTTGGTACACTGCTAGGTAGAGTTTTTCAGAGGCCCTCTATGGTTGGCTCTTGTCCTGTTACTTTTTTTCTCCTTCATCCAATGTCCAATGTCTTTCTAAGTGAGGACTGATCATCTTACCCTGGGTCCTCTTTCTTGTTTATCTTCTTTAGGTGTATAGATTTCAGTATGTTTATCCTATCTTATAGGTCTAGATATATACCATGTGTTTCTTTCTCCTTCTGGGATACCTCACTCAGGATGATCATTTCTAGGTCCCACCATTTGCCTGCAAATTTCATGATTTCCTCATTTTTAGTTGCTGAGTAGTATTCCGTTGTGTAAAAGTACCACAATTTCTGTATCCATTCCTCTGTTGAGGGACATCTGGGCTGTTTCCAGGTTATGAATAAAGTTGCTACAAACATGGTTGAGCAAATGTTCTTTTTGTATATTTGAGATATTTGAGCATCTTTTGGATATATGCCTAGGAGTGGTATAGCTGGATCTTGAGGAAGCACTATTCCTAATTGTCTGAGAAATCTCCAGATTGATTTCCAAAGTGGTTGTACAAGTTTGCATTCCCACCAGCAATGAAGGAGTGTTCCCCTTTCTCCACAACCTCTCCAGCATGTGTTGTGACTTGCGTTTTTTATCTTAGCCATTCTGATGGGTGTCAGAAATCTCCGGGTTGTTTTGATTTGCATTTCCCTGCTTACTAAGGACACTGAGCATTTCTTCAAGTGATTCTCTGCCATTCTGTATTCCTCTGCTGAGAATTCTCTGTTTAGTTCTGTATCCCATTTTTTAAATCAGATTGCTTGATTTATTGCTTTTTAACTTCCTTAGTTTCTAATTGTTTCTCGCGTTCCTATTTTGTGTATAGTAAGCTCTTAATATGTTGTTTTTATGGTTTTATACCTCTGTTTTAATAAAATATGATGATGAAAGAAAAACCTTTTATTTTTTTAGCTTATTAATTTAGAATATAATGCTTTATTAAGAACTGTAGATATTTGTTATCTGGGTTTTCCATTTTTATGAATCTCCCTAATTTCTAAAACTTATTTGTAACTCTCACCCCACTCTCATGGTCCTTCACAGAAAAGGCCAACAAAAACCTAACATCTACATCACCTATGCTCTCACCAAGGCAATGCCTGCTTTTGTGTTTCAATATTCCTATTATAGCTGTTGTCTTATGTTTAGTATCCAAGCCTTCTTTCTTATTTATTTTGTTTTCATTTTTCCTTTCTTTCTATTTTGTTTGTCTGAGTGGTGGTTCACTCATTTAAAATGGTGCCCAACTACAGTGCCCAAGTACTGTCTAGTGTTCCCAAGTACAAAGAGTGGTGCTGTTTCTTATTATATAACGTCCAATAATAGGTATGTTTGTCTCAAACATTAGTTATAGCATTGAAAGCAGTTGCATTCAATATAATAAACCAACCACATATTTAAATGAGGCATTTTGGAAAAGAAATGCCTATAAAACAAGTCTAGGTATTGATTAGTCGCTGTGCCCTGCAGGAACCCCATACTGTGTTTTCTTGAGAAGCAGTGATTCTGTTTCCACAAACTCAGGATTTCTGATATTAAGCAACCTAGCTTATGGAAATAGTGAGAATACTGCATTTAAGAAATTTGTCCTGGCTACAATGATTATATGGTGTAACACGTTAGCTTTGTAAATAAAAGAGTGCTGTTAAGAATATATGTTTTCACAAATGTAAGAATATCTCTTGACATTTGTGTTAACTTCTTTTCATTTTATAGAGTCCAATTTTGTTTATCTTATTTGCTTTAGTTAGTACAGATATTTATTAAAGGTTCCTAATTTTATGCTATCAATTTCATAATAAAAATCAAAACAAAGTTGATTTGTGTTTTCAGTATCTTTTTCCTCATATGCTGCTTCAGGATGCTCACAAGTGTCAGTAGCAGTTGGCTAAGTCTGTGATTGTATCTAAACTAAACTGACTGAGTAACAATCATATGCATGAAATAAAGAAGCCAAGTGGTGGTTGTGGTTTCAAGAGCAGTCGAATCCTTGCCTTTTCTCAGGTGAGGAGAAAGCCTTGTAAGAATTTGTTCTCCAAGGGAGGAGCAGTCCTGCTAGGCCACAGAGGGAACTTCATGTACACAAAATCTGTTGAAATTATCATAATTTCTAGCACAGAGTAAAAAAAAAATGTTGTGTTTTAATTTTCAATTTCTTTTTCCTAAGCTATGACCTTTGGTAAGTTACATAGCAGAGGCTCTCAGTTTGGATATGTGTGCCAATGTCCTCAACACTCAATAGGACAGTCAAGGGTCAATCTGAGAGCATATGGAGACCATTTTTCTGTTAACAGTTTCTTTCATGCCCCTTTCTTCAGACCACTGCATCCTTGGCTGTCTTGTGTGCCTTATAAAGTCTATTGTCAGCAGGAAATTGCCCCTTTACCTCTTGCTCCCACCTATGAAGAGGTGAATCAATGGAGACTGCTTTCACCTTTGAGAGAGGTTGGCTTCTGGTGCAGCAATAGCAAATGGACTTTGATCCAGGAAAAACATAGCATAGTATTTATTACAAAAACAACTGTGCGGAAGAGAATTAGAATGACACAGAGGTTAAGATTTGGCTAAGTTACAAAGGCAATGATATTCTAAAGGCATTTCAAAGACTTACTCATAAAACTGAAAAACTCAAGGAAAGACAAAGAAGTAATGAAATCAGTGAAGTGGTGGGTAGCAAGAGATAATTCTGTGGGCGATGGACAAAGACTAAGCTGCCTTCAGAGAGTGTGAGCGGTGTCATAGTGTTCTCCCACAAGTATAAATCTAGACATTGGAAATCTGAAAACCATGAGTCCAGACATGACTCAAACCATGACCTAGACTCTTGAAGAATCTACAGAGTCCTGATCTTTTTCTAGCTTGTGGATTTCAGACACAAGGACTTAAATGTGAGAATCAAATGATGTAAGATTTCAAAGCAAACCAACCGTATTAAAATGCCATTATACAGACATTAGAGGGAACGTGGAAATTGATAGTATTTACTTCATTAATAATGTACTATTTGAACTGATTTCTTGTAGTAGTCAAGGAACAGAGGGTATCTAAGTACCAGAGATGATTTATGACAGAAAAAAAAAAAAGAAGCTAGGAAAAAAAGAGGAAGAAGTTACATGAATAGATTCCAAATAGCATAAGCTTGAGATCACCCTTCTTTCCTGGGTTCTTCAGGCCACCTAAATCCAACTTCTTCTCTTTTGGATTATCTCTTGAATTATCTTATCTCTCTCACTTAATTAAAAGGTCCCTAATTTACCCTACATCCAAGCACCCAGTGTTGGCCCATAGCACTAACAAATTGGTTCATTTATTCTTCAGGAATCCCAGCCAGCACTCAGACACAGAGAAGCCCTTTAGTCTGAATTAAGCTTTGTCAGCACCTGGCCTTGGTCTGTTCTCAGCCATGATGCTACCAAGCAGACCCATGGATACGTCTGATTGGTTCCAGCACAAGCCTGTCTATCTTTTTTTCACCCTGTTCTATTCAGAGTCCTTTTTGCCCCATTTCCTACTACTCTTGCAAATTCTACTCACATTTAAGACCAATTACCACCGATTCTGAGAGTATAAACTTCTTATTCAACCTTGTTTCTAAAATAATGATTAGCTGCATCCTTCACAAACAAAAGATGATCAATAAGAACACTTAAAAGTTAATAAACAAAAGATTAAATATGGTCCTTTGGAGAATATCTATTATCATAAATTAGTAAATTGGGGAGACAGGGTTAAAGATACTGTGTTTCAGGAGACTAAAACTTATTTTATAGGTTCATATGCATTTACTTATTAGCCCTTATTTATACCATAATTTTCCATTACTATTATCTCCTCATTTACAATGAAGATATTCTGAGAAAAAGACTCAATATATTAGTGACAGTCAATTTCAAGCGGTGAAATGAACATCATCACTATTTATTTATTTATTTATTTATTTACTTACTTACTTATCTATTTATTACAGTGGGGGCTTTTTAAAGTTATTTCTACATAGTTTTAACTTGGGATTTTTTTTTTTCTAAAATATTGCCTGCCTGTACACAACATGTGATTCTGGATGGAAATTCTCACGATAACTAACTCTAGCTTCCCTGTTCCCATAGCACCCATTAGAGAACAATGCAATCTCAGGGCTGCTGATAGTATCAGATCTGATGAGTTCACTGTTCCCTATAAATTATTCAAGAGCAATCTCAACTTAGCAGAAATGAATTTCCCTTTCCACGAAAAGGCAAGTTTAGGTCATTTTCACTTTAAAATAACCTAATGATACTGAAGGCTAAATAGACAAGATACAGAATATTTATCATGAAATTTTTGCTTTGAAGGCCAAACTGACCTAAATTCATAAGTCTTTGCCAGATTCAAATGCAACTTGATATCTAGATGAAAGAGCTGGAGAATTAATATTAAATTGACCTTGAGCTCTCTCAATTTCTGATGAAAAGCTTCCCATTGCAATTCTCTCTGACTTCAGAACACATTTTTTATAGCTACACAAGGCGCTCCATTTGCAAGCTTTTTATTTTAAGATTTCTTGAGTAGCATTTTGTATAACTCATTCAATACTAGAATTCCTCACAATGTAATATATTCATCTGACCACTGCACAAAATGGCAGAGTGTACAAAGATATTTGGGAACTTTAGCCTGGTTTGCCTTGTCATTGTCTTTGGCCAAAGCAAACGGGAGAGGGCAGATTGTGCAATTATGCAATATTTAGGACAAGGATGACTCAGTTTAAATGGAAACATTATCTTCCTTCTGAAGTAAAAGGGCAGATCTGCAAGCAGATACCCTTCATGTAAACAATGAGGACAAACCTACCCCAAAGGGAAAAATGAAAAGGACACTTATACCTCATGGATAATTTATCTTAATAGTCCACTCTTGAGTATTTTGCCCAAGATTTTCTTGTGACAAATAAAAGCATTTTAATTGGCTGACTTTCTTTCTGTCGAAGTAGCAAATATTTTACTAAAGTGAGAGGAGGCTATCCCCACAAGAAGGACAGCCATAAAATGAGTTCTGTCCTGATGATGACTTTTTAGTTTGAAGCCTTTGAAGCATTGTGGTTTAATAGTATTTAAAAAGGGGTTTTCAAGCATCTGGATCAAGATTTACAAAGGCACTGTTGTGCCTGCTGTCAGTTACAACTTACTGGAAAGCTTAGTACAGGAAAGAAGTCAGCTCCCTTCTCTTCATATTTTTGAGGCCACAGAAATAAGAAGAAAAAAAAATCATTCAGTTTGCCTGCATATCAAGCAGTCAGATAACCCTGATCTTTTCTTTGATTATTGGAGTTGGGTCAATGGAAGGGTTAGTAAACATCCAATACTTAATTAAGAGTAGAAGGTAGGTAAACAATCCAAGTTTACTTTAGCTTATTTTGTTCAGAGCCCGCCTCCCAAGTCATATGTGAAGACAGCAGTGCACACAAAAGAGTGTGGCAATTTTCTTTATTAAATCTCCAAAGCAACTGCTACGTCATCAGTGTTGTCTGCAGCAGGAGGGTGAAGCTCTCTTAGCCTCTGCCTCACTATCAGATGCACTATCAGCGCGTCTTCCTCACTGTGCCCCAAGTACAGGCTGAGGTACAGACTTAGTGCTCTTGACACTTAGGGGCAGTACATTACTGACCTCAAAAACTACACCATCTGTAGGAAAAATAATGTTGTGGCCCCAAACAGTGCCTAATGCCCCTACTTTCTTCAAGGGCAGAAAGAAATCTACCTCTTTGCAGATTGGCAAGGCAAAAATCACCATGAAAACCCCTCCTTTTTTAATGGAAAAAAATCAAGGCTCTCTCTCTCTCTTTTTTTTTTAAATTGGGTTACTTGATTTGTTGCTGTTTAACTTCTTAAGTTCTTTATAAATTCTGGATATTAGTCCTCTGTCCAGATATCGGGTTGGTGAAGATTCTTTCCCAATCTGTAGGCAGTCATTTTGTTCTGATGAGAGTATCCTTTGCTTTACAGGAGCTTTTCAGTTTCATGAGGTCCCATTTATTGACTGTTGATCTTAGAGCCTGTGCTGCTGGTGTTCTGTTCAGGAAGTTGTCTCCTGTGCTAATGAGTCAAAGTTCTTCTCCACTTTTTCTTCTTACAGGTTTAGTATGTCTATTTTTATATTGAGGTCTTTGACCAACTTGGATTTTAGTTTTGTGCAGGGTGATAAATATGGATCTATTTACATTTTTCTACATGTAGACATCCAGTTAACCCAATTAAAAATGGGGTAGAGCTAACCAGACAGTTCTCAATAGAGGAACAGCAAATGGCAGAGAAACACTTCAAGAAATGCTCAACATGCTTAGTAAACAGGGGAATGCAAATCAAACTGACCCTGAGATTTTACCTTATAACCATTATAATCCCTAAGATAAAAAACTCAAGTGACAACACATGCTAGAAAGGATGTGGAGAAAGGGGAACCCTCCTCCATTGCTGGTGGGAATGTAAACTTGTACAGCCACTTTGGATATCAATCTGGCTCTTTCTCAGACAAATAGGAATAGTGCTACCTCAAGACCCAGCTATACCACTCCTAGGCATATATGCAAAAGATGCTCAAGTATACAACAAGAACATTTACTCAACCATGTTTGTAGCAGCTTTATTTGTAATAGTCAGGAGCTGGAAACAATCCAGATGTCCCTCAACGGAGGAACAGATACAGAAATTGTGGTACATTTATACAATGGAATACTACTCAGCAATTAAAAACAAGGAAATCATTTGCAGGCAAATGGTGCGATCTCAAAAAGATCATCCTGAGAGCCATATCCCAGAAGCAGAAAGACACACATGGTATATACTCACTTATAAGTGGATATTAGACATATAACATAGGAAAATCCTACTAAAATCTGTAAACCTAAGGAAGCTAATCAAGAAAAAAAGAGGATCCTGGGTAAGATGCTCAATCTTCATTCAGAAAGGCCAATGAGACGGACATTGGAAGTTGGAGAAGACAGGGAACAGGATAGGAGCCTATCACAGAGATCCTCTAGAAGACTCCACCCAGCAGGGTATCAAAACATATGCTGAGATTCATAGCCAAACTTTGGGGAGAGTTCAGGGAATCTTATGAAAGAAAGGGGAGATAGACCTGGAGGGAACAGGAATTCCACAAGAGGAGCAACAGAACCAAAAGTTCTGGGCACAGGGGTCTTTTCTGAGACTAATACTACAAACAATGACCATGCATGGAGATAACTTAGAACCCCTGCACAGAAGTAGCCCAAGGCAGTTCAGTATCCAAGAGGGTTCCCAAATAATAGGACCAGGAACCATTTATGGCATGAACTCATGGGCTGGCACTTTGATCACCTCCACCTGAGGGAGAAGCAGCCTTACCAGTCCACAGAGTAAGTCAGTCCTGATGAGACCTGATAGACTAGGGTCAGATGGAAGGGGAGGAGGACCTCCCCTATCTTTAGACTGGGGGAGAGCCATAGGAGAAGAAGAGGGAGGGTGGGATTTGGAGGGGATGGGGGAACGGGCTACAACTGGGATACAAAGTGAATAAACTGCAATTAATAAAAATAAAATAAAAATGAAAAAAACCAAAGCTCTCTTAAACAAAACTATTATTTTTTGTAGTTTTCTACAAAATTATCTTTTCTCTCTTTCTCATTCACTCTCTCCTGAAGAATTGTACTATGAGGAAGAAGGTTTTGTTTGTTTGTTTGCTTGTTTGTTTTGAGAGAGGCAAAGGACTGGTAAAAGTTCGAGGATTCAGAGTAGCTTCAGTTGTCTTTCGTAGACCTGAAGGGATGCCTGGGATGTATGACAAGCTCCTGGGTGAGCCTAACTGTATAGTTCAACCAATATTTTGAAAATTACCGCAGTACAGAGGAGGCGGAACAGGTTGTTTTGGAGGCTATGTCAAGCATCTGACTCCCACAGTTTGTGCCTTGGTGAGATTTTCTGTTTGTTGTTTGTTTGTGACATCCCCCTCCTCTCAGGATGCTGTCATGCTCCGGCACCACCAGGGTCATCTCAGTTACTTGTGTCTATCATAGTAGGAGAAGAGACACAGCAACTGGATGTCAGAATGACGCCTCCTTCACATCTCCTTGTTTATCTTGGTGCCAGGGAACAGCACTTAAGTACTCTCAATATTAAGAAAATAAAGACTAAAATGGGTCCAGGTTTCACTTCAGGTGCTCAGTTCTGCCTGCTTCTTCTGACAACATCCTCCTCTAACAACTTTATTATACTCTACACGTATTTGCTGAGCAGACAAGCTTTTTTGACACAGGAGTGGATAGACTTTCAACCTCATGGCCCGCCCCTCCAGTGTACTGTGCCAGGATCTAAAGTCACCATGTTTCTTTTCTGTCTCTTCCTATAGAGATGGTTCCAGAGAACAGTGGGCCCTTCCTACCATTTTTACAGTTCTACCCCAGTCGTAAAGTAAGCTCTCAATACGTATTTGGTGAATGACTAAATAAACGTAAATTTCTCCAAAGTATAAATCTTTTAAAGGTGAACAGAGAGTCACGTTTTGACCCTGGGAATTCCAGGCACTGGTCGGTCTGGGAAGAACGTCATTGGAGAAAACAGTCTTGTTATGATTTGTGCCCTCAGCATACGTTTTGTATAAGGAACGTTGGAGAGGAAAAAGCAGAAGGCGGTGGAAGGACGTACAGTAGTCCAAGGGGAAGGCTTATTTCTTCCCGTGTGGGGAGGAGTCCTCTCAGTACTGCATAAGTGGCTCTAAGAGAGCGTGTGCCCAGGCAGGAGCTCATCGGTCACCTGTTACCTGACACCTCACACCAGAACTGCCTGAGTCACTGCCAACAGGGCATCATACTGGAAGGTACCCGAGGCTGTGAGCTAGTATCAGCAGGGGTTCTCAAACGAGCAACCGCCTAACTTACAATTGACTTTTGTGTTCTATCATCTTTAGTCCTCATTTTCTTCCTTCGTTGATTATTTCTGCAGCTTTTACAAGACATTCGTTTATAACCACTGTGTAGCTTTGAAAACTAACTGTGAGCGAGCTACTCCACCTACTGGGCATCTTCTAAAATGACACCGAAGGGTCTAAGGAAGGAAGATGGAGACTTGGAAATAACCTTTAATGTTCTGGAGCGCATAAACATCTCCAAACCCACTTGCTCCCTTCTTTCTGAATGCTGCGCCTATTTCTCCACTATGTGCGTTTTTTTTTTTCTTTATTACTGTGAGCTCAGAAGATGACGAGCTCAACTTTTATTTAACGGTTTTCTAACTTCCCTTCTGGTAGACTTAGATCTTTCTTGCAAGCCCAACTTCTTAAACAAACCGAACGGAACGTAGGGATTGAAGACCAAGTCAGAGGTTTCCAACTGCACAAAAACAAACTTTGATAGGGAAATCAAACATGGAGTGGATCTGGGGGTTCCTAGCAGCATCCGCCTACATTGCATCTGCAACTTCATTGTGGTTTCGGTTCTGAACAGAGATGAGCACTTTGTGTTGTGTGCGTGCCATCACACCACCCAGGGCCAGAGAACATTGCCTGAGCCCCTCCGCCTCAGATCTGAGACTACTGCCTGTTATGAGTTGCAGTGCATTTACTATAAGCACAGAGTTTTCCGTTCTTACATAACGAGAATGATTTAATTAAAGAATGCTGATATATTTGTTTTAACCATCATTCCTCGAGTAAAAAGTATCAAGTTTTACCTTTAGTATTGTTAGAATGTCTGATTTTAAGATTTATTTCAGCTGGCGACTTCAATTTTATTAGAAAATGTTAGCTGAGTTTTATCTTGTGATTAAGACAGAATTTCCAATAATTCTGAAATGGTCCTAAACATGCTTGTGCCATTTTGAACTTTGGATTCATATGAATTAACAATCTCACCATTCATAATTACAAACTCAAAAGTGTCAACTCTAAAAAAATTAAGGTGCTGTATATATATATTGGGATGGCAAATAGTCCATAGTCCATTCTTTTTTCTTTTTTATTCCTTCCTTCCTTCCTTCCTTCCTTCCTTCCTTCCTTCCTTCCTTTCTTTCTTTCTTTCTTTCTTTCTTTCTTTCTTTCTTTCTTTCTTTCTTTCTTTCATGCAGAATCTCACTGTGTAAACCTGGGTGGCCTAGATCTCACTATTTAGATCAAGCTGCTCAAACTCACAATGATCTAGTTGCCTCTGCTTCCCAAGTGCTGAGATTAAATGAGTATACCAGTCTCACTAAGATTTTTTTTTAATGTAAGATTAAGGATCACATCCATCTTGTTGGTATAAAAATGTCTTCATATTTAACAAACAGTAAAATCATATATATACTAAGAAATTGTTTTTAGAATGAATTTCTTTGTGATTTGTTACCAGGATGTATTTGGCTTGAGAATCACTTTTATATATTTTCCAATCCAGGGTCACATAAAAAAAAATATGGGAGTGAAAGTGAGTCCTTACTGGAAAAGGTTTCAGAAGCCCTGTACAGAGGATATATGAGCAAGTAGGACAGGCATACAGGGAAATCTGAAATACAGAGTAGAGGCACAAAAGCAGTTGAGGGTAAAGCCTTGAGATATAATCACCTTGGAGGGTTTTAGGTCAGGGTTTGTGGTCTCCAACTATGAGTAGGCACAAAATTGGAACAAAATCTCCAGGGTGGAAGCTTGGCATTGTGGCAAGAAATTCCTAGGATCTCTTGGAAAAGCAACTCCAAATTTATTTCACTTTGATGTTTACCATGAACATGGGCACTTTATTGCAAAACGGGTAAAATTGAAAAAGAAGAGGAATTCTAGTATGGTATTTGAAATTAGGTACCATACCCTGTAATAATTGGTTATCTGTTAACTTAATCTACATAGAAAACTTGCCAGGTAAATATAATTTCCTATTACATGTTCGTAGCACATTGCTTTTCTCAGTCTCTACTGTTTTTGGATAACTTGGGCCTTCTTGCAACTTCCACGTATGTCAAGCATTTGATTGCAGGAAGTGTGAAATGACAGCAGGGAAAAAAGTGTTAGATGGCTCTTTCAAAAATTTGGAATGAGAAAGAAAGATAAATAAAAAGCTAATTATGAGGAACTGTTTATTCAAGGAAATTTATACCTTACCTCAGGGATAGGAGAGATGGCCGTGTTTCAGACCAGAAGGAAACACACACACACACACACACACACACACACACACACACACACACAAGTCAAGCCAAGAAAGGACAATCAGAAGGACAGATCCACCCACAGAGGTTGTGTCTTGTGGACAGCTGCATCACAGTGACAGTTCACTCTCCTGACCCGTGAAGTCTAGACTGCTCTTGTTTCAGTCAGAATCTGCTGATGCAGCCCTGCTGTTTGCCAGAGATTTCCACCAGGGTCTGGTCCTCGGGTCTTTGCTCTTGTAACCTACAGACTTATTTAAGTTCTGGGTGACCTCCTGGCATACAACACCATCTACCTGTTCATGACTAACCCAACTGAATCTCACTCTAGATCTCTCTCTGAGCTCTAGTGCCATCTTCATGACCTTGTCACCTGGGTGTATAATAGTCATATTTAAGGTGAAATATGTAGAAATCTTAGTTATCAATAGAAATCAACTATATTGCTTCCTTCCACAGTCCAGTCAAGCCCATTCTTTGGCACTGGTTTTCCTCTGATGAGTTTCAGGATCAGTTATCTATTTTTCTGGTAACTGTTAGTTAAACCAGAATTGTGGCATAAATTCTTTACTTAAGACTGTGGGCTGTGAAGCCAGACTGACCTTTAGAGCCCACACTATTCCACTTTTTTACTCTCCCACGTGTAGTCTTCTAACTCCATGGACATGGAGATGTGGTTTCATTGCAGAGTGCTTGCCTAGCAGGCACAACGCCCTGGAGAAGATCCCCACAACTGGCAGATAAAGATGACATCACTCTACGATTCACTTTGCTTTGCTAAAGGAAAATACAAATGAATAAGCCTCAATTACAAGAGATATTTAAGACAGATGAATGAAAGGATCCTATTTCATGCTCTAAGTTTCACCTTCTGTTCAAAATAAACTCTCTTCTCAGCATGTACCACAACACAATCAAACCAACCCCCAGCATCATAGTGAACAGCCTGGCTTTTGAAACAGAGTATTATTTTAAGCAAAACAGTGCCCTTTCTCTCTAAGGATCTACAAATCTTCATGTTTTCCATGCTTCCCAGTCCTACACACACACCCACATCTGGTTTTGTGCATAGGGAGTCATAAGACATAACAAACAGTGTTGTGTTTTGTATAATGCTTCATTTTGTTTTGAACCGGTTTGAAAATTCAGTCATATCTGTTATGTAGTCTAATCTTCTGCTGTCACTGACGAGCTCGATATAATCTACGTTTTAAATACACACTTAAATACATCTGTCTATCTATTCTCTTCTTTTGTACCTCTATTTTTCCCTCTGCTAGATTCTCATACCCCATGACAGCATTCACATTTAAACTTGTATCTTACAGCTTAAAACTGATGACAAAAACAACCCTGCCCTCACACCACCTTCCATCTTTCAGCTGTCACTGATGTTCTCTTTCTAATCGTGTCAAACTAGATTAGGATCAGTTCTACTGCTAGAAAAGAAACATGGGAAAGCTTGAGTATATAAATGCTTTTGTAAGTATCTCCCATAGTTAGGAAGACAATAAAGACAAATGAAGCCAAAGTCTAGCAGAAATTAGCTTTACACGGGGATTGCTTCCATCTAAAGCAGCTGAGAAATGAGCATCACATTCAACAGACTCAACGAATTGAGAGCCTATCAAACAGGTCCCAACTCCAGGCCCTGCTCCCAAGAGCAGTTGGGCAACGTAAAGAAGACTCTGGATGGGGAGTTGAAGGTGTCTGGGTAGGAAGACGGGGTCTATGGGAAGGCTGGAGGGAAGCGGCTCCAAGAAACAGGGAAAATATTTTTAAGATAACTTAAAAAAGAGGTGGTCCTGGTAGATAAGGCTCTAAGGGAGAACTCTGATCAATGAATAAGCCTGGAGAGTACTGGAGCAAAGATCAGTACTTACAGGGCTGAACAGGACTCTCCCTCACTCTTATCTTTTATAACTGAAACTAGTTAGCAGAGAATACAGAAGATAGAAAGACTCATGGCGAATCTAGATAATAAAATGATAAGAAATGGACTTTAATAGTACTATGATTAGTATGTTCAAAGAAATAAAAGGCCAAATTGATAACTGCAGCATAAACAAGAAGCTGTAGAAGAGAATCAAGTGGGGAACAAAATAAAAAATAAGGTGTAAATTAGGAACTTTGAGGAGCAAATTGCTATTAACTACAGACACACAGCTCACAGGGGAGGGTGCTCTTCTGGATTTCCTTCTTTATGTCGTAATGTTAGCTTCTTCGTATACAGAAAAGAGAGCCACTCAAGATACTCCTGAAAGAAATAACTACCAAATCAACGTTTCTGTCACCCATTTCAAAATCTGAAATTACTAAGAAAGTAACTTATCGTCACCCACCAAATAGTGTTATAGCATAAGAATGATCAAAGATCAAATGTTTGAAGATCCAGGTAAGAAAGAATTATAGTAGAATGTGGTAAAAATATACTTAAAATGAAGTGCATACAGTGTTAAGTTTATGAAAAATGAAAACAAACTCTCATAGGTTTACAGTCCATATAAAACTAAAATACATGACATTATGAACATATTGCATAAGATATGGTTAAATTAAAGGCCATAATGTCCACAAAATAGTATACATACTATTATAAAATACACATAGTGCTTTGTATTAGACTTTTATAGTTTAAGCACTGTATGACAATCTTTTAGGTAGGCAACAAAATAATACAATAAGACAAATTTGCCAACAGGGAGAAAAAGAAATAAAAAAACAGAAGAGAAATATGAAAAGCAAAATAACAACAGCACTTTAAAATTCATTTTAATCTTAATTACACTAATTATAAATGGACTAAACATTATCCAAACTAAACTATTATTCTATAAACTAAACTATTATTCTCATCTCTTTAACTGTAAAACTTTTTCAAGAGCCTGGTCTTTGAATGCTTTTAACTCATGTTAATGAATTTGGTTTTTGCAAACTTACTCTACATTAACTAGACTGCTTTTGGTAAGGTGATCAATGTCTTCTATGTGGGGTAGATGCTTTGTAACTTTCACCTAGTTTGTTTGTTTATAAAGTATACTATATATATATATATATATATATATATATATATATACACTGACATGCCCATATATATATGTATATGGGCATGCTAATCAATCCAAACTTCAAATTATATACTACTTAATCTGCTCCTTGACCCAGATAAAACAGATTTTATTTTATTTACATTTTTTCATTTGTCCTTATTTCAGTGAATTATTAGAATTTTACCTCACCAATCATTCTTTCCAGCAAACTCAGAGTCATTCATACTACTTCTCCTATGCAGTGAACTAAATATTCATGTTTTCTGCTCTCATATGCGGAAATCTAATCCTTACTGAGAAGGAATTCAGAGGTGTGATTCTTGAAAGATTAGGTCACAAGGGTGATCCCTCGAGAATGAGATTAGGATTTATTAAGCTGCCACTCTCTTTTCCCTTTGTCCATGTGTGAGAAGATGGCTCCTAAAAAGCAGGAGGTAAGTCCTCACCAGGTGTTGAATCTGGTGATGTACCTCAGGATTTAGCAGCCCCATCTCTGTGAGAAATTCATGCCTGCTGCTTGAAAGGCACCGGCTTTTGGTATTAGATAAGTTGATTTACCGTATTCTGTCCAACCCCCAACCCTGTTGCTTCTTGTCCTGAAATATCTTTGTAGGGTACTCTACCAAATCAGGGCTGCTATTGCCTTTTGTTGTCTTTGGCTATACCCGTCCAACTCTTGTCACCCTCTAATTCATCTTCAGCAAAACAGATTAAACATGAGAAAATCCCCACTGTCTGGTGTATTTTCTGGCCTTCTGTCTTAGTCAAACCAAAGCTGCTGTTTTTACTTTGGGCCCCTGCATGGGGGCCTCCTGCTTGTTTTCTAGACTAATGTCTTTACTTCTCTGCTTTCCCCCTTAGGACAGGGAGGAAACTGTTGCTTTAGCCACAGTAGAAACTTTCAAGTTTCTTAAACATAACACACTTTTCTTTTTTTTTAAATCCTTCCTCTCTTCTTCCCTGTCTCCCTCCTCTCCTCCTTTTCCTTTTGTTCTCTCTTTTTAAAATTAAAATAATTTAAATTAGATATCTCCTATATCTTTAAATGCTAATGTCAACTTTCTGTCTGGCTAACTTCTACTCAACCCTGGGTGTCAGCTGAAATGTTATACCCACCCTTCCACACACACACTCACACACCACAGACACATACAACACACCCACCCCACTCACATCTTCACTTCTCGTCCTAATTCATTCAAGCTTTTCACTCTTTTCCCAGTTCTCAACCTAGTGCTCTCAGTGTCTCCCAGATTATAATCACTCCTTACCAGCTATTCTTTTTTCTTCCAACATAATATTTTTCTTGGTTAAATGGGCGTTTCACATAATGCACCCTAGTCACATTCACTTCCGTGTCTTTTTCCCAGGTCTCTGAACCCTCTTGTGAGTTTCCCCTAACGAAGAAGAAAAAAAAAAAAAAAAAAAAACAAGTCCAATTTGCGTTGCCCATATACTCACTGGAGCATGGTCAAATTCCCAGTGGCCCACGGCTTACAGAAAACTTGCCTTTTCCTTTTGTAATGAACTTGTTTCATTATGGAGTTCTGTACTAAGCACGGTGCTGCTACAGTTTCCCAGCAGAGGGCGCGGGAGGAACACTGCAAAGGAGGGAGGCTCTTGCTCTGTCCTGTCTGCAGGGTAGTCCATCAGTGAGCATGTGGCCGTCAGAAGGTGCTTTGTCCAGCCATGCGCCCCAGCATATGCGGTCCCTCTGGGACATGCAGCTTCAGCATGGTCTAGTGGTCTCCTTCCTGTGATCCTTGCCATGTGCACGCACTGCACAGGTCTCCTGCGTACTCCGATGCCCAGATTTTTCCTGCTTGCTTCCCTCTTCCCAGAGGCTTATCTCCCTACAGCACTCTGACAGATTCTTTGTGGCAAGGACTTCTTATGTTCCAGGCTTTTCAGCCACACAAACATTCTCACTCCTACAGTTTAACTACACACCAACCACCAACGGAAGTCTTCCTGCCTTGTGGGGTCCCAAAGGGTTGCTTCCTGTTTGTACTGGGTTTGTAGACTGCTGTGGCCTGACAAACTAGTGAGCCGCAGCCCATCCAGTTGATTAATTTCATATTTTTGCTGGAAACCCAGCTTTGGAGAGGGGGCGGGCCGCTTCTGACTTTGTACTTCATGGGCTATGCCTTTGTTGAAAAATATTCAGTTTTCTTACATGCTACAGTAATTCCTTTATCTCAGTTCAGCAACTCTACTACTGGGAGCAGTGTGATTGTACTTCTTGATCCAATCAGATTGCTATAACTTTCCTCTCTCTATAGCATTATTTGTAACACTAATCACAATTACACATTTACTTGTGGATGTATTTTCTTACACCGGCTTCTTACATGGACTATAAGCACAAACAGGGCAGACACCATGTCTGTTCTGCCTTCTTCCTGGTGCTTACATAATGCGTGGTGTGTGAAAAATATCCAGTAGATACGTGTTGCATGAACGACTTCTGAATGGGTGAGATCATTTTCTGTTAATTTATTCTGTTGTGTTCTTTGTATGCCTCATTACCTCCTCTCAAGCATTGCTATCTATTTTACAGATCAGACATAATGTGTCCCGGACTGTGTAGCACTTACAGGGCATCCGATTTGGACTCTTTATCAACGAAATAAAGCTATTTATACTTTAGCTGCATCAAAGGCTGATATAGCAACGATGGCCACAACCACATTCTTCACAATGGCTTTTTCTTACCTGTGTGCTAAGCACAAGATCCACTTCTTTCCCTTACAAAGAAGACGAGAAACTGATAAAAAGTATTTTAAATTTAACTAAAATTACTACTATAGTTTCAAGTTTTCACATACCTTCCACTCTAGGCTTCATACTTTCAAACGCTAGATGGTAGATTGCAAATAAGTAGACAAGAAAATAGTGGGGACTGAGGTAAACTGTGCAGCACATTCTTCCTCTGAATGCATATGATTCAGAGATGAACAGAAACAACACATGAGCCAAACACAGCCTCTGCGCCCTGAGTGTCACCCAGCAAACCCAGACAGAAATATGGGGACCCTTCTGAATCTCAGAGGTCAGAGGTCTTAAAACAAGAGGGTTGTGTGCCTCAGAGATGTTTCTTATATTATTTTGTTGCGGAAGAGCATTAAACTAACATCTCCTACGATCCCTAATTTTATAAGAGGAGACAGAAATTAGTTACCAACTCAGGACAAGACAGACACCTTCAGGGGTACAGTCTCCAGAGCACAACGCACAAGTTCAATTAGTTGCCTTCCTTCCTTCCTTCCTTCCTTCCTTCCTTCCTTCCTTCCTTCCTTCCTTCCTTTCTCTTTCTTTCTTTTTTTTTTTTTCTTTTTCTTTGTCTGTTGACTTTGGGTTAGAAGACATTTAACTGTGCTATTCGCCCAATTTCCAAATTAGAATTCCCTTAAAACCTTTTCAAAAAATCAAATTTGCAGAGCTACACTCCTGCCTATTCAGAAGCTAATGGGAAGGAGAGTGGAGCCTTTAGGCACAGTTCGGTGACTCCTCCAGGCTTCTGAAACATGAATGTACATGTTTCCACAGATTGGAAACTCATGTCCAATGTTTCCACAAATGTTTTCTAGATTGAAAATTTCTTGTCTGTTCCACTGTAATACTCAAGAAAATAGAAACCAACTACTGATAATAATTTTTCCTCCTGTTTAGAGAAAATCCTTTTTTCCTGCACTGGAGGGAGACAAAGTTGCTCAAAGGAGCTGTATGGTTCACTTTCTTATGAAAGGCAGAGCACTTTGCAGTAAGCAGCTCACACGGCAGGACTAGAAAGTCCCCGCAGTAATTTAATAGGACATCATCTTTCATGCTTGCCGTGCACTGATTTCTTTACTGTCTTTTTTTCTTTTCCATGAAGAAAGTAAGTTTTTTTTATACACGCACATAAATGCCTATGTACACACACACACACACACACACACACACACACACACACACACATGAAATGTAAAATAAAGACAGAAGAAAAAAAATAAGATTGTGTCATGAATGAGGTAAGTAGCCAAAATTCTTGCTTTGAACCCTGATTAGAGGTGGGTTGTGAATGTCCCTGGAGCAAAGCCAGCAGTTCACAAGGCTTCAGAGTACAGTGCATCCTTGGTTGAGTGGGACAGTGGGACTGCTCCTTATGACAAGGAGTCTATTTGGCTCCTGACAACTGTTGAGAATAGTTCATGAGAAGCTGGAAAGTAGAAGTTCCATGTGAAATCTCTGCTGTGGTTTTCAAGTGTGTTTGTGTTTGCTTAACAGAATTAGACATTAGATTGAATCTGGCTGAGAAAATACACATTATAACAAAATGCAAACTGTGTTTTAGATGTAACCTAAAGAAGGGCTGTCCGGGTCATATTAATCCCCCCTTCTTTCATATGATTCCCTGCACTCTGCTGAAGGTTTGGTTATGGGTCTCAGTATCTGCTTTGATACACTGCTAGGTAGAGTCTTTCAGAGGACAGGTGCTCCACAAGGACCAAATATATCTGGGCACAGAGGTCTTATATAAGACTGTTTCTCCAACCAAAGACCATGTATGGATATAACCTAGAACTTCTGTTTGGACGCAGCCCATGGTAGCTCAGTATCCAAGTGGGTACCCTAGTAAGGGGAACAGGGACTATTTCTGACATGAACTCAGTGGCTGGCTCTTTGATCTCCCCTCCTCCCAAAGGAGGAGCAGCCCTGCTAGGCCACAGAGGAGGACTTTGCAGCCAGTCATGAAGATACCTGATAAAACAGGGTCAGATAAAAGGGGAGGAGGTCCTCCCCTATCAGTGGACTTGGAAAGTGGCAGGGATGAGATGAGGGAGGGAGGGTGGGATTGGGAGGGAATGAGGGAGCAGGATACGGCTCGGATAAAAGTTAATAAAATGTAACCAATAATAAAAAAATAAAAAAGATAATAGCTGCAATTAAAAAAATAATAATAAGAAGGGCTCTACAAGAACATGGGCCCATCCATTCACACTCAGACTCACTCAGTCACTAACGTCTGGGAAGAGGGCTGTTTTAGCAAGACCTTGAGACTAATCCGTCTGTGATCGCAGCCTTCCCCTAAGGTTAGACAGTCCATTCTCATGAAATCTGGGAGGCTAAATATTCCGCACGACTTGTCCAGTTCTCCGCCTCAGAAGACTCAACAGCACAGAGTTCTACCAACCACAGTATATGCTCCCTACCCTGTGGCCTGAGGAGCTATGCTTTTCCTGATCCATTTAGATTAACCAATGGTACTAGAGTTTGGTTCTTATCTTCTTTACAGTGATAAAGAACTCTGTGAAGAGGATCAAAACAAAAGTAAAGGAGAAGAAAGACACGACTTGATTTATGTAGCAGAAGAGAGCATACATTACAATTCTCAAACTTTTGAAGGAAGGACGACTCCTGGGTGGTCAGAGGAGAGTGTGCAATTTCCAGATTCCTGCACTACACCTCCTTGAAGGGTAATTCTTGGACATGAGATAGTCCACGGAGGTTTTGCTTCCTGAAGCCTCTTATTCTTACCTGGATCAGCTGCCATCCCTCCTCATACTTTACCTTTCTGTGTTTGTAATAGAGGAGAAAGCCGTCATGCTTCAACACAAACCACCTCTTCCTCCAGCCCTTCACAAAGCCCGAGTGAGTCCTCTTATGCAGGTAGCCACGGCAGGTGGGCCATGGGGTATTTGGACAGCGGCTGATGTCGGATCCCACCACCATGGTCAAGATGTCAGGACCTACAGGCATGAATTTGGGATAGTTCAGTGGCTTAACACTTTATCATCTTCTGGAGGGAGGGGCCGTGACTATGCAGAAGTAATGGTTGGAGAAACAGAGTTTTTCAAACAGAGAAGCAGTAGACTAAACCAAGTCTGTTAGACATCCAAACCTATGTGTTTATGAAGAAAAGAAGAACTGGACATTTATGTCTGTTGACTCACATCTACATGGTAGCAAGATATATGACACAGGTTTCCCGAACTGTGTAAAACTCCTTCATCATAACCAGGATGGTTCTGATGAGAGAGTCAGGTCTGTGCAGTGCCACTGGTTACAGTATCAATTCCTTCAACATTTGGTTTACTTCCTAAGAAGAAGGGTATGGAGGTATACCTAGCTCTGCTACCCCGCTTTTATTTATAACGATTACCCTCCTTGATCTAAGTCACTACTCAGATCTCTCATCAAAATCCTTCAGTTTGGAAACAGGAGTTCTGGGAGGTCCAAGGTACTGACCCTTTTCTGTTTCCAGGTGAAGTCGGGACTTCACCCTGAGCTGCCAGTTCCTGTCTTTCTTAGAATGTTTTCTTTGCTGGACTTCAGTGACACAGGGCTGCTATAGAGTACAGTGTGCGGAAATTGCCTCTGTCCCGTTAATATGAGGTCGCTGCCTACCCACCGGGCTTTGTTGCTGCCAGCATGGACACCACACACCTACCTTTTGATGCCTTAAGACAGCTCTCTGAATGCCATGCAGACAGACAGCAACCCTGACACGCTTTGAAGACTGCAAATGGGGTATGACTTCATTTACAATTCCTCTGAGAGGAAGGCCACATCCCTAAAGAAGGACATTTGGCCTTGGCAGCGCTGACTTCATCATGATGTCTGACATTGAGATTACCGATCTGTTTAGAGCTGTCTATGGAAATGGGGGTCAGCAAGGAGACTCATCTTCTATAACTGACAAGCTCCAACCCAGGGGATCATTCCTGGCTGAGCCACATGGCCCTGAAAATAAAGATTTGTCCCAGAAAGGCTGACACAGTCTTAACTTTAGCAGCACGCAGAGTACCTTGGTAATTAAATAACTCTCAGTATGTCAAGATAATTCTTCATTGCCATGTAAATACATTTTAATTTATTGAACTGCCCTTAAGCTCCTGTCAAAAGCACACCCAGAAAAATGAGAAGAAGTGCTCCAGATTGACCGGCAACCCACAGATGTCTCTGTCTTCGGACGACAGTCCCTGAAGAACTGCACTCCTGGACTAACGTGAGCCGTTGACACATCTGCCAATTTATTTATGGACTGCTGCAGTGGGCTGCCCCGAGGTCGTTTCCTCCTGCTTGCTCAGACTGCATTCGAGCTTCTCTGATACTGATCAGACTAAGCTCTTGCTGCAGCCCGGTCATGGTCATAAACATGACTTGTTGCACCACTGAAAAAATTCTCTCTGGGCCAGGATGCATCTGGCCCTGCTGCAGCATGGCTTCACCATGTTAAAGGAAAGTCTCTGCTACTCAGACTGAGGACAGGAGCCTGGCACGGGGGGAGTTGCTGAGCTCCAAACAGCTGTCAGGAGCCAGTGGTTTTATCCTCTCTTACATGCTACCAGGCGCTCAGAGGACTCAGGCTTGACATTCACAGAAGAACTTGAATGAGAGTATCAACTTTTGATGTTATGTTTGGAAAAAAGCAATTTCCAAGGCGATTGTAGTTTATACATTAATGGAACTAAAATTTTAAGCATCAACATTCCAAACTTCCTGTAGTTAATAACCTATGGAGCCTAAAATTAGGAAATGCCTTAATTTGGTACATGGCACACTTAACAAACATCAGGAAGAGGTTCATTAAACATCATGCCTTCAGTCAGAGGTTTCAGCATGAGCCTTGGCATCCTATATTTGTAGCAAGTTCTCAGATGATATCCAAATACAATTTCAGTTGCAAGCCCCCAGCACTCCTGTTTCCTTAAGGCCCTGCTTATTTGTTCCTTGTCCACTGTTTATAATTTTTTTTCATTTTTTCAACTAGGACTTACTTTCCTTTGGCCAAATTTATTTTAACCCAACCATATCTCACTAAAGAAAACTGTTAGTTCCCTCAGTGCATATTCCTTCTATGTATCAATTTCCTGATCCTGGGATGGAAGTACATAACTACTGCCTTTCTCTATTGAGTATCTTGCTTGCTTGGAGTCCTGGGTGGGATGAAGGATGTAGCTAGATGGCTGTCTACAGCCTGAGGTGAAAAAGTCAAGAAAATCGTCAGTTCCATGAGATAAAGGAGTTTTTAAACCACATGTCTACCCACCCCAGTTCTTTAGTGACAAAGTCCTTCAGAACAAAAGTGCCCCAGAAAACTCTTCTTCCTGCACATGATGGCCCACGTTTGGAAGTGTAGAATTTGGTGAGGTTATTTACAGCTACAGGGAACAGAAAAAAATAATTTCTTTTTCTAATTCACACTTTCTCCTTGGCTCACTGTCTTATTATGCCACCAATCTTAAACTGTGTCAGAGTCGCACCTTTGCTGTCAGACAAACTCTCCCACCCTCACAAGTGACGGAAAGAAATGTGCAAGACTTGTTCTGTCCCCAAGGGCTTGCACCGTGTTCAGCAGCTGAGAACCTGGCCTCCAGCGTGCTTGATTTTACTAAAGCACTTAGTGAAACAAAGTACCGATGGAGCAAAGACTTGCCTGCTCTCTGAGCTTCAATGCGTTCCTTTACTATCTACATTGATGAGTGAATCTCTTTGAGTCTGCCAATAACCAGCCCCATAAAAATGCCAAAACCACTGCATAAGGGCAACCTAATTACATAAACAGCACACTCAGCACAGTGATGTTCATACCTGTAATGCCAGCACAGGTGGCTGAGGGCAAAGCAAGTGGTTCCCAAGGTGAAGGCTGCCCTGGGCTGCACAATGAGGATTTGTCTCAAAAACACAAGCAAATACACAAAGTCCCAAACATTCACATATAAATGCTGCCATTTTTTTTGTATGACTCTAAGTGTCTTCCAAAAATCAGTTTTGGCTTCCTCATAAACAGAATAAAGTTAATTTGTACAGATGTGTGAGTAGTACTACGACTAATAATGCCAATCGCAAAATTAGAGGTTGCAATTTCAGAACCCCCTTTCCTCATGCTACTTTGTTGAGATAAGGTAACAACGTAAGGCTTTCAGACATAGAGCTGTAACTGTTTTGCCAAGTCTTTAAGGTTCTGGGCTGAAGAGGAGGGTTCAATAGAAGGAAGGGGATGAAAAGAACAAGTCATTATATACTTGTGTGGGAGTGTCAAGAAACAAAAAAACCGGAAAGATTCTGGATATTTCCTGATGCCAGGCTGGTTGTGGAAGATTCAACACAGAGAGCTGATTAAAACTACAAGTGTGGGGCAGCACCAGCGTCTCCCGTTTAAAAGAGTCATGGGCTGAGTCTGCCTCACAGCTAGATCTAGGACTCACTGTTCTCTGGAAAGTAATTTTTTTAAAGATTCATTTATTTTATGTATATGAGTGTTCTATCTGCATTTACATCTGCCAGAAGAAGGAATCAGTTCACATTATAGATGGTTGTGAGCCACCATGTGGTCGCCAGGAACTGAACGCATGACCTTTAGGAAGAGCAGACAGTGCTCTTAACCCCTGAGCCATTTCTCCAGCCCCTGAAAAGTAATTTGATTTGCACAAATCTGAATCAGTATCGGGGTGATATGCTCCTACAAAACCACTGCTCTCTCAGTGACTCCATTTGCTTTGCCAACTTTCTTTCACCATTATTGCCTATATAGTTCAGACCAAGGATCTCACTGCAGTTATGTATCATGCAATCCATTCCAGAAGCATTTGTTGTTGTCGTTGCTGTTAAATCAAAGACAGAGTGCCATAACACTTAGATTGTGTCATAGGATTATCTTTGGAGTTGTGAGTTTCTTGCTTTGTTTATATTCCTTCTTCAAGTACAGTAATTGATTTAGTTTTTGTTTCTCAATAGGCTTCACAAAATGGACGTGATGCGGGAATGTCACCATATCACCTTGTGTCTGTCTGTCTTCTTCTCTCACATAAGTGATGTTATGGTGTTTTTCTGTATGCCTGTATGTCTCTCTTGCTTTCCAACCTCCTTTTGTTTATTCTTGTCTCTTCTCTCTTTTCCAACTTGAAACCATCTTTTAAAAAATATCTACACATGATGCTTCAATGTGAATAGAATTTCAGAGTGTGTGTGCATTACAATGTAAGTTTACACATTCCCCTAGTGATGGTCATCCAGGCTGACTCTAATTCCTTTCTACCACATAAAATACTGCACAGATGTCCTTGTATTTGTGTCCCTTAAGTAGTTTCTGGGGTTATTGGTCCAGAAGTTCATCTGCTAGGACATAAGATTTATTAGGTACTTCACTAGGAAGTGCATTGCTCTCTAGACTTCCTGTATCTCAGTAAGTGCACAAAGATTCTCATTTTCTTACAATTATGCTCCTGTCAAAGCTGGCTATTATATGACACTTTTAAAAAAAGATTATTAAATCTAAACCATCATCTTGTTGACAGTTTACATTTTTTTTTGATTAGTGGCAAAGCTGGTCCATAATTTCTTTTACTGACACTGATTTTAACTTTAAACTTATTTGAGGTCTGATACAACTGAGGTACATCTCTGTGTATAGAATAATATACAAAGCATAATGTATGACACCTTTGTCAAGTTTTCATGAACAGTTGAGTAATTTTTTTGAGCTTTCTAGACCTTTGCAGATCATTAATCTACTCTGTTCCTACAAAAGAACACAATTCTTGTCTGTTATTAAGGGAAGGGTATGGAATATACCTTCATTTCTGGAACAAAATGTTCTTTTCCATCTGTTCCTATTTATGAATAATGTAGTCACTTAAAGACATTTACTTTTTTTTGCAAGTTTTTAAGTTTTTTAAACTACCCATACATTTAAATTAAATTTTATTTTGTTATAACTGAAAATTCTACAGAGATTTTGGAAGAATTAGATCTTTACTTTTTTTTGCCTATAAATGCATGAAATAGTGTTTATTTCCAAACATTTAGTTCCCTCCATCATACTGGATTGAACAGAAGGCTTTGAGCACAGAACACAGTACTCTTCACTGATCTATGTACCTGTCCAAATTCTTTTACAGACTTTGAGAGAATCATTTTTTTCTTAAAGTTATTTATTCTTTGATAGATTAATTCTAAATATTTTGAATTTCTGTTGCTATTGTGAATTTAATGTAATTTTACCTAATTTCTTTTTCTTGTTGTTAGTAGAGTATATACTGCTGATTTTAAAAAAAAATTGTCATTTTTGAGATTATAATTTCATATTTTCCCCCTTCTCTTTCATCTCTCTAAAACCTCCAATATACCCTTCTTTGCTCTTTTTCAAGTTCATTACATAATTTTTCATTAATTGTTGCTGAATAAATATTCATATATGTGTATACATACATATATACATATATATTTAATATAACTTGATCAGTCTGTATAGTGTTACTTGTGTGTATGTTTTTCAGGGATTTCCATACAGTTCTGGATAACCTATTTGAATAGGAGATCTTAGTTTGATAAATCTTTCTCTTTTAGTTGTAGGTTTTGGTCAGATGCAATTATATAATCTTTTTTTTCTTTAATATTAGTTACAGTTTATTAACTTTGTATCCCAGCTATATCCTGCTCCCTCATTCCCTCCCAATTCCACCCTACCTCCCTCATCTCCTCCCTGCTCCTTTCCAAGTCCACTGATAGGGGAGGACCTCCTCCCCTTTTATCTGACCCTGTTTTATCAGGTATCTTCAGGACTGGCTGCAAAGTCCTCCTCTGTGGCCTAGCAGGCCTGTTCCTCCCTTGGGGCAGGGCGGGGGAAGGTTAAAGAGCCTGCCAGTGAGTTCATGTCAGAAATAGTCCTGTTCCTCTTACTAGGGTACCCACTTGGATACTGAGCTACCATGGGCTACATCTGAGCAGGGTTCTAGGTTATATCCATTCATGGTCTTTGGTTGGAGAAATAGTTTCATATAAGACCCCTGTGCTCAGATATATTTGGTCCTTGTGGAGCTCCTGTCCTCTCCAGGTCATCCTAACTCCCCCTTCTTTCATATGATTCCCTTTACTCTGCCGAAGGTTTCGTTATGCGTCTCAGTATCTGCTTTGGTACACTGCTAGGTAGCGTCTTTCAGAGACCCTGTGTGATAGGCTCCTGTCCTGTTACTTGTTTTTTCCTACATATAATCTTTAGTAAGAACAGTTTTGTTTCTTCTCAGAAAGTATACCACCGTTTCTCTTGCTTGTATTCTATTGGCTTGGTCAGGACTTTTGCTATTATGATAAGCAGGTTTGTTTTAACTAGCGTTGCTCTTGTCAATTGTAAAAGAAATATTTTTATGGTTTCTCTGTTAACTATTTTTCTTCATAAGCATGTGCTTTTCTGTTTTGTTTGTGATTTTGGTTATATTATGATTTAGAACTTAAGTGTTCTGTTGGTATAATGTTCTCTTGGAATGTATACAATTTACCCTTGTTCATTCAAATGCTGATTTCTCTTCCCCAATATCTGGTTTCAATCCAGACATTGCATTGTGATGCTTATTCTAAGTATCACCTGTCTTAAGTTTGTGTACATATGCCACCATTTGTTCTCTATATTGTCAATGAAAACAACCAGCCACAAAGTTGAGCAATGGAGAGGATAAAGGGGGACATCCTGGTCCAGAGCAGGAGGAAGCAGAAGGAAGCAAGAGAGGAGAGGAGGAGAATCTGCAAGAGAGGTCTTGGAACCACGTGCAGAGATGAACCGGACCTAAGATAGGACTAAAAACAAGTATAATGGGTGAAATCTGAATGGTAGGAAACTATGCAGGCTTGGAGGTTTGGGATGGAGTAACTATTGCCCAGCTTTGTGCTCTAGGTTAATTAAATAAATCCCAATCTCTGTGTGGTGATTTGTTTTCAGCTGTTTAGGAATAACTGCTGCTTAAGTAAAAGATATATCAATAGTAAATATTAATATACCACAATAGTGTTCTTCAAAATCCTATATGTTCAAAGATTGGTTGTCACCTTGTAGCACTGTTGGGAAATGGGCAATCTTAGAAAGTGGAGCCCTGTGCAAGGAAGCTAGTTCATTGATGGTGGATTTTTGAAGCATTATTAGGACAACAGGCTTTTTTCTTTTTCTTTTTCTCTCAGTCTGTTGCCTTCTGGCTATGACAGGGTGAACATCTTTCTTTACTACGTATGTGTAACCCACACAACAGATACCTCCACAATTCAAAGCATCGACATCAAATAACCATGAACTGAAACCATGGGTCATAATAAAGTTTCTTCCTTGTAGGCTTGATATCTAAAATATTTTGTCATAGCATTAAAAAGACACATAGTTAAGTAGCCTTTGTCAGGGATGAAGGGAAACTTACTTTTTTCTATGTTTGAAACATTAAAATTATACAAATGCATTGAACTCCATTATGTTTTCTTTTTTTCTCAATATACGGATGATAGAGTTAATAGGGAACTTTAAACTATTTCTTTGCACCTATTTTCCATGCTTAACATAAAGCTATTCTGGTTTATATTTCTTCTTGGCAAAGTGTTTCATCTGAGATTACTTGAGATAGTCTCTCTGAAGTCATGAATACCAATAACCCGTTACCATGCACTTACATTAAACAATCTTTTACCTGGATATTGCATTTGAGTTTCTTTAATATTTTGAGAATATTACTCCATACTATTCTGGAATTTGTTGTTGTTAAAAAAAAAGTCTGAGTGTATTTCAATTCCTTTAGAGGTAATATATTGTTTTCCTCTTGATGCTTAAATAATTTTCTTTTTATTTTTAACATTTTGAAGTTTCACTACAGTTTACCTGCCTAAGAGTTTTTACACCCACCTATTTGGTAATATGTAAGCATTTTCTGCTTTCCTTTTTCTTTCATTAATCCTGGAAACGTTTTGTGGGCTAGAGAGATAGCTTGGTTAGTAAAGTCTGTGCAAGCATAGGACCCAAGTTGATCACTAGAAACTGTATTTTAAAAGCTGTGCATGGTGGCATGTGCTTATGATTTCAGTACTGGAGAAATAGGGACCTGCAGATATTGGGCTCCCTGGCCAGCCAACCTCATGGGTCAGTGAGTTTCATGCCACTGAGAACAAGGTGGAGAGCACCCTTGGAATGACACCTGAAGCTGATCTCTGGCTTCCACATGAACACGCACATAGCCTCCCACATACCTGTGCATCCTCACCACAAACAAATACATGTATGTATATGTACAAATTCATGTATGTATACACACATATACACACAGAAATACACACATTTACAAATACGCATACAAATAAATACACAAATACACACACAGAAATACACACCAACACACACACACCAATGTTTCCATTCCATGCATTTAATTATTTTTTTCTCAGGCATTCTTGATTAAGATAGTTGTATGTTGTTCTTCTGGTTTTGTCCTTTGTGTTTAACTGTTTTTATGTCTGCCTGACTCTTTTTCTTCCCTCCTTCCCTCCCCCTCTCCTCTTCCTCCCTTCCTCTCTTTCTCATTGACACTTTCTGCGAGGGTTTATATACTAGTTTGAAACATGTAAGATCTTTCTGTTGCATTTATTTTATCATTCATATCCTACTTTTTCAGCATTTGTCTTCTTTATATTTAGCACTGTCAATGGGCCCTTCTTCACAATCCCTCTTCAGTTTCACATCCTCTAAATGTCCTCCTTGACCAATTCAATGATGTATATGTATATTGATTTTATTTTAAATTTTCAGTGTCTCTTAGATGTATTCATTCTACCTTGCCTATTACAGATTGTTCATACATTGACATCCTTTCCCAGCATTGTTTCTCAGATTCTTTATTATTATTTTTTACTAGATAACACCTATTATTTGTGAATTATTAAAATATTTTGGAAAATATGCATAAGAGCAAGTTTAAAGCTGCACCCCTCTCTGGTGACACCCCCTGTCTCCTCCCCTGGTGAGTGTGATGATGCTCTTCAAGATAGCATATCTCTTGGGCTGCTACCTAGGTCCAGCTGCTATGTTTTTCTTGTTTGCTTTCATGTCAGGTGACCAAGAATGTCAGAGAATATCCTGATTATTCAATCACAGAATTCACCGTTTCTGCATTAAGGGCTGTGCTATGGTCAGCTACTCCTAAGTGTGTGCAGGAGGTCAAACGTGATTATGGAATGATCTACGCTTCCACCCAGGTGGGCACATCTATTTGACTGTTTCTAATAGGTGCTGTCAACTTCTTAGTATTCAGTGGTATTAAGGTAGAACAAGGCTTGCCAGGAGCACATGAATGACAAAATCAATAATAATCACCTTCCCTAGCCTATTTCTCAGAGGAGATACTGAGACCTCTCCTGCTATTTAATGTAATTCTCACCCCTGCAACAAATACAAGCATGACATCATTGTTGTCTTTCTCTTTTTGGATTGTTTTTTTACTATCTCGGATCCACAATTTACATTTTGCTTCGAAGGTGTCTCTAACTGGAGGGATGGCAAAGACAAGGGGTCATAGTCTCCTCCTCCTCCTTCTTTTTGATTTTTGAGACAGAGTTTCTCTATATAGCCTTGGCTATCTTGGACTTTGTAGACCAAGCTGGCCTTGAACTCACAGAGATCTGCTTGCATCTGCCTCCCTGAGTGCTGGGATTACAGGTTTTCAGGCACTCACCACTGTGCCCTGCTTAAGGCATCACAGTCTTTTCCTTTTTTTTTTTTCTAAATTTTTCTTTACAATTTATTCATGATCTATCCCTATTGAAGTCCCCTCTCTCAACTCCCCCAGTCCCACCCTCCCTCCTTCTTCCCCTAGTCCTCTTCCCCTACTCCACTGAAAGGGGGAGTTCTCCACTATTGCCATCTGCCCAGAGCTTGTTAAGTCTCATCAGGACTGTGTGGATCCTCTCCCTCCTTGACCTGACAAGAGTGCATCATCAAGGGCAAGTGATCAGAGAACAGTCAACTGAGTTCATGTTAGAGGCAGTCCCGGCTCTCCTCACTCAGAGATCCACATGGAGACTGAGCTGCCAATAGGCCACATCTGATCAGGGGGCTAGGTCTTCTCTGTGCATGGTCCCCTGTTGGTGCATCAGTTTCTGCAGGACCCCCTGGCTCAGATCTTTTAGTTTTGTTGGTCTCCTTGTGGGGCTCCTGTCCCGTCCATATTTCTCTAGTCCCACCCCTCTCTTCCTCCATAAGATTCCTTGTTCTCTGCCCAAAGATTGGCCCTGAGTCTCAGCATCTGCTTCGATCCCCTGTTGGGTGGTGAATCGTTTCAGAGGACCCTCTATCCATAGGCTCCCATCTGGTTTCCTTTATTCAAAAGCTTCTGGTGTCTATTTAGCTTGCCATTCTGAATAAGATTTAAGCATCTTCCCCAGGGTCCTCATTGTTATTTAACTTCTTTATGTATGTAGATGGCTATCTTATATTATACCGTTAATACCCACTTATAAGTGAGTATATACCAAGCCTGTCTTTTTGTTTCTGGGCTATCTGACTCATAGTCTTTTTAAGAAAAAGAAATGAAGGCTGACCCCAGATTATAACAGAGTATATAACCCATTCTTCCAAGTAACTCCCAGGAACAAGCAGTTCAAGTTAGAAGGTTGAAGTCACTTTTCTCCTACTGTCAACATTATTTCAGTGTTTTATCGCAAGCCAGAAACTCGTCCATTCAAATTTTAGAGATAGTCTCTGTTTTTCTTTAACTTTCAGAATGGCTATGCATTATAAACAACATTATGCTTCTTGGAGCAAAACAAACAAAAACACTAGAAAGAGAATTTTACTAAAATATTATTTAACACAAAAATGAAATTACAAGGAATTATCTTTGAGAACAGCTAAGTACAAAAGTAATGAATAGCATTGCCTTATTGTCTTATATTACCAACTTACTGTAATCATAAATCCTGCATTCCTAAACTGTGCTTCACAAGGGATAAATATTGGGGTAAAACCTATGAGAATTGCTGCACATGCTAACAGATAATGACCTTATGTTCTTGGCCTACCCAGTACACATCTTACAGAGCAATAAAATACCAAGCCAAATTCTATCTGGAAACAATTCAGAATAGATAAGTAGAATGCATCTGTAGATGGTTTTCAAACATTAGCCTGCACCAGAGAACCCTTGGTACTTGCTAACCCCAAAGCATGAAAGAAGACACGGACACTTATCAGGGCACTTGTGGCTTATTCCAAATGCACATTTTAAATAATATCTCATTGTCTAATAATGCTGCAGGAACATCATCCATTAAACTTCAGGAACTCAGAAACAAGATACAATATCAAACAATCCCGTGATGGAACAGGACATTTGCTAGTTGAATGTGTTTATCTGTGAGGCTTTAAGGATGTATAAAATAGTGCCAAAGAAAGTTATTTTTCAGAGAGATCAATGGCATTAACCTGTCCAAAAGTTTACTGTGAATGGATGCAAGGGTGCAGGGGACACATTATGCTATGGTGGTTCCACCTGTGTTGGAATTGATAAACACACAGCCTCACATGGTCCTAAGAGAATCTCTAAAAGCTTCAGACCTGTGATATCTCTCTCTCTGTGTGTCTCTCTCTGATACACACACACACACACCATATTAAAACCCTGAGGTTTTGTTTTATTTTGTTTTACTTTGCAAAAAAATGGAAAAACAAGTGGAAGAGTGTATGCAAAAAGAGATGAAATGAAATAGTAAGTGAAGTCTTTAATGAAGACAACTTTTTAAATTAAAGAAATGTTTTGGTAGTAGAGTGTATCTTGCTTACTAACATGTTCAGGTTTCACTTCTGTGCGAAGATCAATACAAAGGGTAAATATTTTAGGAGTAAGATTTAATTACCAGGATAAAATACCATGTTGATAAGGGTATCCCTCTCTATCTGCCACCTTCTCACATTTGGTAACTCCCTGTGTATGGAGTTCTCCGCACTTTCAGTGAACTTCTGTAACTGGCCCACTTACCTTTCTTGGCCAGGTGCACAGCTTCTGCATGCTCAACACTGGTGACCTCAGTACCATTGACAGACAGCACCACGTCTCCAATCTGGAGGCCAGCTTCCTCAGCAGCGCTGTCTGTAAGTAGACAGATGACAAGTCTCCTTGACAGAGGGTCCCAAATTGAGTGTCCTGCTGTTTGTACTTAAAAAGACAAGACTCCTTTTCTACAGGGCCTTTCTTTACAACTTTAGACAATTGCCTATGTCATTAATAAGAAAGAAAATGCTCTCCTTGCAGCCTCCCTTTCATTTCTAGGACTTAAACATTCAGCCAGGCATTTGAGTGGCTCCTTTGCAATACAATAGCAGAGCTGCTCTGAAACTCAATCTATTCATCCACTAGAAGGTTGAACTACTGGTTCTCATTCCCCCATTGCTGCGAGGTCTCTTTGTAACCCTGAGAAAATCACTTAACCTCAATATCTTCATCGGGAAGAAGGGGGCTGGGGACAGTCTCTCTGCAGGACTGTTCAGGGAACAAGTAATTGAAATACTTATGAAGTTGTGGCAAAACAGATCTTGGAGTAGTTGGGGGTGGGGTTGAGAAAAGAGTGTGTGGGCTGCTTTTACTTGCATTGTTTAGGCTCTTCTCTGAGTCTTTTAGACAGGAAACTGAAAATAGCCTCAGCTTTAGGGCATTGAACTGTGGAAGACTGAAGGCCCTTTCCAGTGGGTATTTTGTCCCTTCGATTTCTATCGCTTTCACTTATGCAGCACACAAGTTAAAAATCAATATGCTATTTTAAGGTTAATTCATTTTTTTAAAAAATATGGTCTCCTATAGATTTGACCAAAACTCTTCCTACAGTAAGTAGTTTAATTTTACTTATTGTTTCTTCATTCAATTAAACCCCGTTTCTGCTCTCTTTGATATGCATGCTGAGTGCATATGTGCTGTTCATGGGTTCACAGAGAAGTGTGAGCCATAGCAAGATTTTAATATGTAGAACGTCACCGACCTTACCTTTCCAATTTTTTATTTTATTTTATTTTATTATTTTATTTTATGCATATGGATGTTTTGTCTGCATGTATGCCTGTTTGCCAAGTGGATTTAATGTCTGGTGGTCTGCAGAGGCCAGAAGAGGTTGTCAAATCCCCTAGATTTGGATGATTGTGGATGATTGTGGGCTGCCATGTGAGTGCTGGTACGAAAACCAGTATTGTCTGGTAGAGCAGTCCATGCTCTCAGGCATTGAGCCATCTCTCTAGCCCCAAAGTGTTAATTTATGTTTTATTTCTTCTTTTTTTTTTTGGTTCTTTGAAATGGGGTTTCTCTGTGTAACCCTACCTGTCCTTGAACCTCCTCTGTAGACTAAGCTGACCTCAAATTCACAGAGGTCTGCTTGCCTCTGCTTTCTGAGTGCTGAGATTTAAGGCATGAGTCACAACACCTGGCCAAGAATTTTTCTTTTTAAATGTGTTTCAGTTGCTGAGGGTAACATGATTATAAGCCATGGCTCGTTCAGCTCAGCAAGGGTTAGAAATAATCTTTGATAGTCCCATTCATTCATGTACTATTCTGCTTGCAGTGGGCTACTCATGGCATAGACGATCTTTTGAATCAATTTCAATGAATGCATTGCTCCGTTGTCTTAAGGGGCTCAGAGAATGTGTTTATGGCTTTACGAAATAACAACACAGATCCAGTGAAACATCTTATTACTTTCTGCATTCTCCATAATGCCAGCTATTGTCTTACAGGTTAGCAGTCGTTCAACAAATACATATCGAATGAATACACGAACCACTCCAAATTATATGCTATAGTTCTTTTTGTCAAGGACCTTCAGTTATACTAGGAAAAGAAAAGAGAAGCACAACAGAAAAGAAAATTACATTTGTAGTAGAGCAAATGACAGATAGAAAACAAATTACACAGACAATATGTATTGTGATTTTTGGAAAAAGGAATTCTCATTCCAATTTGGAATGATTATAAGGTGACTTTCAAGAAAATGGTAATCTGCTTTGATATTAATGAATACGTGAATTCTCTTTCATGTTGACTGTTAGGGAGGACAAAGTGGTGGAGACTGCTAGTTTTATATAAACCTAATTTCTCTGATGGCTGGGCTCACAGTGGGTCAGTCTTTCTCAGATTCCTTTGCAGCTGGGCATGCAAGGTGAGAAAGGCCTAACCATGAGAATAGGAGCAGATGTGGTGTTCCATTTCCAGGCCCAGGCATTACACACAGGAAAACGACCCTTTCCTACTCCCTTTTTCATATGTCTGGAAGATCCAGGTGACTTTGGGGTATTTAGGGGATGATAGATTCATAAGGAAAAATGGAACCCAGATCATGCAACATTATGTGAGGTAAAACTATTTCCAACCAAGAACATCCACATTAGACTACTGCCGTGACTAATGTTGTTTGCCTTGAGTCATGCATATCTTTTTGATGCCAAAGTTAGCATAATTTTAAAACTCCAGCATATTCAAACCGGTAAGCATTCTGAGCAAAGGTACAAAGTTAGTGACTCAGGTGAGTTGGCACAGAGGCTGTGGGTCAATGGACATTGGCCTGGGTGATAACATGTGGAGACAGCCAAAGGAGAAAGCATGTTAAAGGTGAAGATGCAGAATTTGTACTGGAACCCAGACATTAGAGAGATAGTAAATATTGCAAACACTGTACATGTTTTATACTTTAGGCTTTAGGAAGATTAATTTAGAATAGAGATAGATTAAGTTAAACAAATCTGCATGAATATTATTACTAGAATTTAGACAAGCTTGTAACGTAACTCTAGAGAAGAACGAAAGTTTAAGAATCTGGCGCATGATCTGAGGTGCTTTGCTGTGCTTGTTTGGCTACCTGTCTGTCTATCCTTAATGAACTGTAAGCATCCCACCAGCAAGTAAAATTTTTCATTTGTTTATCATGGTATTTTCAGAATAAGCTCTGATATATGGAAAGAAAATCTAAAATATTGGTTGAATGTATGTTTTCTTCTAGATACACCGAAATAACCATGGAGTATATAATTTAAAATGTTCTTTGGCATGAGTGAAAAATATGTTTAGGGGTGGATGGGAAGCTCAGGGGTAGACTGTTTGTCCAGCATGAGTGAGGCCTAGGGTTCAGTCCAGACAGAATGAGAGAGGATTTGAAGCATATATAGATAAGTTAGAACCAACAAAGAGATTCATAACTCAGACAACATAAGGAGAAAAACATAGAGCACTGAAGATAAAATTAAAAAAAAAATCACTATTAATAAGAGAGAGAACGGGGGGCTGGACTCTAGAAAATATAGAGTCAGTAAGAGACCACAGTGAAGACAGACCACAAAGAAGACAGGGCTTAGCTACCAAAGCACAGCATGCAGAGCTGAGCTTGGATGTCTAGCATCTGTGTAAAAAGCTAGGCATGGCAGTAGACATCTGTAACCTCAGTATCTGGAACAGAAACACAAGAAGGATCCCAGGGGCTTCCAGTCAGTCTATCCAAAATGCTGAACTCAAGGTTTAGTGAGAGACTTGTCTCAAAAAGGAAAGTAGAGAGCAAGGAAGGAAGGCATGTGATGTAGACTCTGGTTTCTACATTCATGAGCACTATGTACTTGCACAATTACACACACACATGCACACACATGATCACATGTGAATACACAGAGAAGGGAGAGGAAGAGTCAGAGATACAGAGAAACATAAAGACACCAAGACACAGAAGAAAAAACTCAAGATGAGAATATCAACAGTTCTCTATTGAGGACATAAAAGCAACTCAAATAATATCATAATTAATCTTAGTCTGTTTAAGACATTAAGAAAAATGAGGACTCCTTTCAGGAGAATAAGGGGAGTAGAAAGAATTGGAGAATTTGTACTAATCAATGTTAAATGATTCACTAGGTAGCACAATAAATACTACAAAATCTAAAACCAAGTGCATGTTTATTAATAGATTTTCTAAGTAAAATTTGCTTTAAAATATTCTTTTGGGGGGAGTTATTTATTTAATTTTTAATTTATTTTTTTATATTAATTACAGTTTATTCACTTTGTATCCCAGCTGTAGCCCCCTTCCTCATTCCCTCCCAACTCCACCCACCCTCCATCCCTCATCTCCTCCTACCCAAGTCCACTGATAGGGAGGTCCTCTTCCCCTTCTATCTGACCCTAGCCTATCAGGTCTCATCAGACCTGGCTGCATTGTCTTCCTCTGTGGCCTAGCAAGGTTGCTCCCCACTTAGGCGGCAGTGATCAAAGAGCCAGCCACTGAGTTCATGTCAGAGACAGTCCCTGTTCCCTTTACTAGGGTTCCCACTTGGATGCTGAGCTGCCATGAGCTATCTAAATCAGCAAAATCAGAAATGCAAAGGGGGACATCGAATATTCTTTTATTTAAAGGCTCTATCACTGTGAAGACAGTTCTGTTTTGATTCTATACTTGATGTTCTTCCTGCATTTTTGCATTGGTGTTCTATATTCCTTTCTATTCTTGGTAGTAGATTAAAAGTAATGCCTTTGACTATAAGGCATTATTGTGAGCAAAATTAGTGAGTTTGTGTTTTTTCTTTCTTAGCTGAGTGTCGATGTTGAACACTGTTAGTTTGTTTATTGATATTTTTTCTATCTTCATGGCAAAATATCTATACACATCCTCTTAAACTGTGTTATCTGTTTATTTTTGGTTATGATGCTGAGTAAGGGATTATTGCTGGTAGGGGATTATTATGGCTTGCCATTCTTCTGGCTTTTAACTTTTAATAGTGGGCCCTGGCTGTGGTACTCCAGACTGTCACGTATCTTATGAGATCCACCTCTACCTACTAACAATGCTGGAGTTGCAGTATAGGGGCTCCAGTGAAGAGGAAGATAGTTCAAGGCGACTTGATAATACAGCACACAAATGTTTGCCCTATTTGTGGCTCGCCTTGGCACAGAAGTATTCAGCATAAATTGCTCAGGAAGGTATGAGGTAGTAGGAGAAAAAGGACTACGATTTTCTGAATTTGCAGTTCCCTCCAAATAGATACACTTCTAAGTTTATTTTGAGAAGCTAAGTACGACGTTCCTTCATGCTTTCAATTTACATATAATGCGGATTCTGAAAATCATCTACTTAGAAAAGAGCACGCACTTTTCCCTTTGAAATTTGTGCTCTAACAGTTGCATTTTTAAATTCTGGAGCTTCAGAAAGACAGGCTTTGTTCATCACTTCCTCCCTTGCTTATCCTGCCTTAAAATGTATAGTTTTCTTTCCACGTTTGCCTGCTATCAAAGTTGAAACATCTGTTTCTTTTGTTTATGCCAACAGATCTCACATGCACTCAGGCTTTCACAGAAACCGTTCATGCAGATGCCAGCTGGGTGTGGGCAATTAGTTGTGTAAGTGCCAAGCAAGCTCACACTCTGTATACTTATGGATAATCATTTCCACCCCACCTACAGGTCTCTTCTCTTTGTCTTTTTCATCTTTAGTGTATAATTAAGCCTCTCTACTGCATCCAGAACAATGTTTTATAGTATGAATAAGACTCTCAGAAGGGCTGAAAATGTGTGTAATTTTAAAGTCCCCCAACCCCTCATTTAGTAGATTTGAGTAGACAATGGATTTCAGAGGGATTCTCAGCACTGAGAAATACATTTAAGAAAAAAAAATGAGAGAACTACACTCAGCAGCTACGCGAATCCCTGCCAGGGCAGCACTTTCTTACGTTGAATAAAATTCTGGGTTAACTATGTATTGTAGCATCTCTGCGACAGAAAAGACACTTCAGCTTTCTTATTGCAAAACACCCCCGGGCCCACTAAATTAAAAGTTCCCTGCAGAGCACACAGTGTTATTTGTTTTGTGTTAGAATGACAAAGATATAGTTAACCATCACAACTGAATAGTTAAAAAGATATCAGAAATTAACTCTGTGATGGTAGAGACACACAGAGACACACCTCTGGTGTTTAGGTATGTGTGTAGTACTATTCTGTCCACTGGTTTGGATCTCAAGTTGAATAAAAATAAAAAGGTCGGGGGAGAGATAGAGAGAGAGAGAGAAAGAGAGAGACAGAGAGACAAAGAGACAGAGGGAGAGAGACAAAACAGTGAGGCAACAACTCATTGCTTCCTGGTCTGCCCAGATATAGGGAGCCCTGGTCTCATACTCCTGTCACCATGGCTTTCCTGCCACCATGGCCTGCATGACACTTTCCCTGACACCATGGCCAGTATCATGTCTTCCTTGCTACCATGGCCTGTATATTAGTCAGCATTCTCTATAAGAGCAGAACATACAGAATGAATACTGGGATTTGATGAACATGTGTAGTCTCTATTCCATCCATGGTTTGGGTCTCAAATTTAATAAAATGAAGAAGGGAGAGAGGTAAGGAGGTAAGGAAAGAGAGAAAAACAATACTGTACTGAATACATAATAATGAATATATATTAATTTATTATATTTTAATTCATATATGTTCATTTTTATATATGCTAGAGAGAGCAACAAGCAAAAAGAGCAAGCTCCCTTCTCTGTTTTCTACATAGGCTACAAGCAGAAGGTATGACCCAAACCACAGGTGGATCTTCCCACCTCAAAAGATTCAGACTAAGATGAGTCTCCCAACTTCTAATGATTTAATTAAGAAAAAAATCCCTCACAGGTGTACCCAGCTGTTTGGGCTTTAATTAATTCCAGATGTAGTAAAGTTGACAAGCAAGAATAGCCATGGCAATTCCACCCCTTGTCAGCTTCACACATATTCATGTCTTCTTATGTCATGCTTAATTTCCAAATGAAAACAATGAGCCTAACATGATGTAACTATGCCATATACAATCACAGATGCATCATATATTTATCCATGTCATAATTATGCCTGACATGATATAATGTATAAAACATAGAATAGGTAGCAATTTCCTTTGAGGGACATTCATTTAGTATCTCAAACTTAAATATGCTAACTATTGATGCTCTCTTAATTGATGCTACATTACATGATAAAGATTTGAGGATAGAAAACATAAACATCTGTGAAAAAACTCAACAAAATATGACATAGAAACACTAATGTCAATTATAATCTTCATTTTCACCCCATCACGTGCCCAGCTGGTAATTATAATTACCTCCTTCTACTACCCATTCTGTATTTCCTCCACCTTCAGCAAGCACTTCAGCAGGCCTTGGTTCTTTAGCTGAAGGGTCCTGAAGGATCTGTGCACATTGCCATCTTTCCTGGATTAGGCCATTGTAGTTTCTCATTATCTTTAATCATAGGACATGGTAACACAGAGAGATGCCATAAAGGGTCTCCTGTTCCCCAGTCATAATCTTTCTTACCTCTATTATGGAGAAAAAAGTCCAGTTTCCTCTCAGTAATCAGGAGATCAAATACAGCTCTCCCCCAAAGCTGTTATTCTTTTCTTAGCCTATTGGCTTTTGAGAATCAGAAGCCCGAAGTGGCCAGGGGGAAGTCTGAGCTTCCAGCTCAATGGAATGTTGTATTTCCTGCCAGGAGTGTTCCCCCATCTGGGCCCAAAGCTAGCCTTTTTTTTTTCTGCTAACAGGCTAGCAGAGCTTAAAGTCACAGGAATAGGAAGTAAAAACCTTCCTAGTGAGACACTGGTAGTAATAGTGAGTGGAACTATTTCCTCTTTCACCCCTTGATTCCTGGCCGGCTGGATACTGGCTATAGGAGTATCCAGTATATAGTGGATGCTTATTCAAAGCATATACTGTCTTCTGGAGTACCCTGCCCATGCTCCTGCCACCTAATTGGTGCTGTAACTATGTCTGCAAAAAGCCATTTCATCTTTATCTCAGGGAAGCTGCTTCAGGATAGTGGGGAACATAATAAGGCCAATGGACTCCATGATCATGGGCACACTGTCCCACTTCTCTGACTATGAAGTGAGTTTCTTGGTCAGAAGCAGTACTGCGTAGAATACCACAATAGTGGATAAGACATTCCATAAGTCCACAGATGGTGGTTTTGGCATAAGCATTACATTCAGGAAAGACAAATCCATAACCAGAATAAATATCTACTCCAATAAGGACAAACTGTTGCCATTCCCATGGAGGAAGTGGTCCAATATAGTCATTCTACTACAAGGTCACTTGGGCAAATGGTGCGATATCTGAGGCTCAGTGTTGGTCTCTGATGTCAGCAGATCTGGCACTCAGCAGCAGCTGTAGCCATGTCAACTTTGGTGGTGGCAGTATATTTTGTTGAGCCCATTATAATGTCAATCTGTGCCACCATTCCACTGTGCTCATAGACCCCTTGGGGTGGGCAATGACAGGGAAGGCTGTGGAAAGAGCCCGACTTTCCACAGAACAGTCATCCTATCTACTTGATTACTGAACTCCTCTTCCACTGGCTGAAGTTACCTTTTAATGAGCAGTTACATGGGACATAAGTTATCTCCACAACCTCTGCCCATTTGTAGAAGTGAGATCACTCAAAAACTTCTTCCCAGATATATTTCTCACCAATTTCCTAATCATGCTCTTTCCAAGCCCCTGACTATCTAGCCAAACTACTGGCTACAGACCATGAATCAGTGAACAATCCTACATCTGGCCATTTTTTTTCCTTCCAAAAAAAAAAAATGTAGGATCATACAAACTGACTGAAGGTCTGCCCAGTGTAAAGATTCCCATTTGCTGGTGTCTTTCGGGGTTTTCCAAGAAAGGGGTTAAATTTTTGCAGCTTTCCACTTCTGGGTGAAGCCTGTTTAATGTGCAGAACCATAAGTAACCCTGACCCTCGTCTTTTTTCCCCCAGTCACAGATCATAGGGCACACCCAATGAAAGTATACATATGTGTTCAGCAGCAGATGGCATTATAATAGGAATGGAAACCATAGGCATTTGGGCAACTTCTTCATGTAACTTGTTTATGCCTTCAGGACATGCTTGGGTCCAATCACATATAAAACAATTCCATTTGGTAATGGATTGTTTCTGTGCTCATATTACTTTATGACTTTGTGACTCAGATAATACCCAGCTCATGATGAACAGGTCATGTTGGTTACTAACTTGGTGGCTCATTGTCAAATGTTTAGTTTCCACTAAGACCCAGTAGCCAGCAGTCCAATAGCTTTCTCTCAAAGGGAAAAGAGTTGTCTGCAGGTAATGATGGAGCTTTTCTCCCAAATCCGAAATGTCTCATTTGTGAGTCATCCATAGGCCTTCCTAATGGTTCCAAACGGCATCCCTAACGGCCATTGACAGCTCAAGTGCCATTGGGTCTGTGGTCCAAGTGGTAGAATATAGCAGACTGGACCTATGGAAGAGCCTTTTGTTGTTCTGGGTCCCACCCAAATTTAGCATATTTTCAAGTAACTTGGTATATGGGCCAGAGTAACACATCCAAGTGAGAAAAAATATATACTATCTCCAGGCCCCAAATAGGCCCACAAAAATGTTGTGCTTCTTTCTTGGTGATGGGAAGGGCCACGTGTAATAAGTTATTCTCCATCTTAGAAGGAATATCTCTGCATGTCCACACCACTGGATTTTGAAAAAAATTCCTCGAAGTAGAAGGTCATTGAACCTTGGCTGGATTTATTCTCCATTCTCTGATACACATGTATTATTGACAAGTTATCAAAGTGTGTGAAAGTATCTTTTATTAGCCTGATGCAATAAACAGAAGCAGTTGAAGCCATGGGGCAGTAGAGAAAGAGAAAGGGAGGAGACAGTTTTACCAGGAGAGTTTTACAGAGACAGATTGTAGAAAGAATAGACACAGGGCAGGGGTGTTGGAGGTTGGTCTGATGCTGGCCCTCAAGATCTGGTTACACCTATCCTTGTTTTGTAAACTTGCCTAAGACATTACACCTGATTGGTTAATTAAAGGCCTATACCTGGGCAGGGCAGAATGGGGTAGGTGTGGCTAAAGGTCCTGGGCTTTTGAGGACAAGGAATCATGAGAAACAGATCGACTGACTGGAAGAGAGGAGGAAGGAGGATGCCATGATGGATTAGCATGGAGACAAAATCACATGGGCCTGAAGGAAGGACTCTAATAACGGCATGAAAAGGCCCAGATGAATAATACAAGCAAGTGCCAATGGGTTATGGATAGCAGGTGGTCCAGATAGAAAGGAATAAGGTGGATGGCATTGGATGGTAGCTAGGAAATGGATGGTGAGGATATTGATACAGTATAAGTGAAATATCTGCCCAGCCCAAGGCAAATAAGGCAATTATAAATTTAACAGGTGTCTGTGTATTATTATTTGTGATAGTGGGTTAGATAATCCAGGCGTGCTAATCATATGGCTAATAATAAACATTATATAGCCCAGCACTCATTTTACACTTTTCAACATAGGGGAGTTAATATATCTTTGAAGTAAAACTGTAAAGGTATGCTGCTGGCCTTGCCAACTGAAAAGCAAATTGCTTCTAGTGGTCCTTATGGACAGGTTTTAAGAAAGGGGTGTTTTCTAGATCAATAGCTGCATTCCATGAACCAAGAGATGAGTAAATCTGCTCAAGCAAGGACATCGCATCTGGTATAGCAGCTGCAATTGGAGTCTCTAACTGACTGAGTTTGCAATAGTCACCTGCCATTCTCTATGATCCATCGGTATTCTGCTGTGGCCAGATAGGAGAATTAAAGGGAAATGGTGGTAAAGATTTGCATCTTTCAAATCCTTAATTGTGGCATTATTTTCTGCAATTCCTCTAGGTATGGGATACTGGTTTTCATTCACTATTTTCTTTGGCAGCAGCAATACTAAAGTCTTCCATTTAGCCTTTCCAAACATAATAGTCCTCACTGTACAGATCAAAAAACCAATCTAAGAGTTCTACAAACTTCTAAGTATATGTATAACTATATTTACATCTGGAACTGGGGTAATAACTACAGATAAGTTTGGGGACCTCCTGTTGATCAGATTTCAGTCTAAACTCCATTAATCAATCGCCAGACCTCCATAAGCCCCTTCTTTTTTTAAATATTTTTATTTTAATTTTTATTAATTACACTTTATTCACTTTTTATCCCCCCATAAACCCCTCCTTCCTCCCCTCCCAATCCTACCTTCCTTCCCCCTTCTCCACACATGCCCCTTCCCAAGTCCACTGATAATGGAGGTCTTCCTCTCCGTTCCTTCTGATCTTAGTCGTCAGATCTCATCAGGAGTGGCTGCATTGTATTCCTCTGTGGCCTTGTAAGGCTGCTCCCCCATCAGAGTGAGGTGATCAAAGAGCAGGCCAATCAGTTCATGTCAGAGACAGTCCCTCTTCCCATTACTATGGAACCCACTTGGATACTGAACTGCAATGCATAACCCCGTCTTTAACTGGAGAGCCACAATATTTCTTGGGGTCTCCGAGAATCAGCATCAATTTAGAACCAGTATCCAATAGACCCTGGAAAGTCCGATTGTTTCCTTTCCCCCAGTATACATTTACCCTTGTAAAAGGCCAGAGGTCCATCTGGGAAGCACTAGAGAGAGGCTAACAGTAAAATTCATGGTTATCTTGTCAAGTTCTAGCAGTCTCTGTAGTCAAAAGTTTCTGGGCTGCCAATTGGCTTAAGTCTGGAAATTAGCCCACATGCCAAGATTCCCTTTTGCTTCAATCCAATGTAGCCTCCCTCCATGCCCTCAAATTGTTTGAGAAAGTTTCCTCTTATACAGACCAAACAAAATTACATTAAACTTCTTATCTATTTCATGCCTGGAAGCACCATGTTTGATTAGCTAGTATCAAAGGATTATATGATTCCTACCACCATAAAATTCACTTTGCATGTGCTGACCATTACAGGTTAGGCCATTATGGACATTGTTTTGTTCACGATACCCATTTATGATAGCTACAGTTGCCTTGCCTTGGGTGATTCAGTGGTGCCACTATTGGCCCTTGCAATTTATGGACCCAGTTAAACCATTGCATTTAATTCATCCAAATGAGCAGCAGGTGTCTCCAACGCTAAGATCTGGCACAGAGAAATGGGAGAAAACAAAGCTTTTCAAATGTGCTGGTGCCCTCTCATTATTTTGTGTTTTATAGAATTAGTGAAGGCCATGTCTTCTGGGTTTTCCCATTGTAGAGAATTAGGAATCACACAGTGTGCCCGCACTTACATTGCAAATTCCCTGATTCCCGAAATTCCTTCATCAACATTAAGCCAACATGTAGAAGGCATCTCCAAGTCCTTTTTTATAGGCCGTCTTTTGACAAATCCTTCAAGCAACCATTCAAACAAACTTTGACACATTTTTTTTTAAAACTGTGTGAGCTTCTATAGTAAACCTAGATTCTCTACTCTATGGGCCAGAGGATTAATAAACCCAGCCTGATCCAGTTTTATGTTCCATCCATCATTATCTCACACCCTTAAAATCCATTTCTCTCTGTATGTTATCTAGACTTCTGCTTGAATGGGTTAGCAAACTCATTAAGCTCTTATGTAGTGTAGCACATCTCCTCATGGACTACACTTTCTAACTCCCTTCTGGGAGCCTGCTTTGCTTCTCTGTTTATAGGTCTAGAAGCAACTATTGGTGGTCCTGAAGGACATCTATATTGCCTTGCCTGGCATCTCCTTCAGAGAAAGTCACTGCTGCTTTAACAAACAATGAGAAACAATTGTCTCAGTCAAAGGCAGAAATCACAATGTATCAGGGAATAGGGAAGGGATCACATCTTCTGCTGAGTCTATCTTCTTCTGGAGAGACAACTTAGGGGAAATCAACTTTTGAGAATGTGAGGATCCAAAGTTCTCAGTTTCAGTAGGGTCCTCAAACACATCCAAGTTACATGATCCTGCTTTTTACCAGTTAGTCACCTTACTTTAATTACCAACATACTCCAGAGCTCAGACTGAAATGTCACTGTAATTCAGCCAAACTGACAACGAGGGCTTCAGTTTGATTTCTCAAACTTTGCGGTCGCTGGAGAAAATATTCTCTTCCAGGGCATGCTTGGAAGAGTTTAGAGTGTTGATGTGCATCTGGAGCCTGTCAGTTTTATCACTGAATTCATTGTTGTTCTGCATTGTATTCTGAGATACTAGAACTTGGTTAATTTTCCCATGAAGCACATTCTTTTCCTTTGTCAATTTATCCAGAGATGCTAGGAACAACCAACCAGCATCATTTTTTTTTTAAAAAGTATTTTCACAAATTGTCAAAAGTTTTGTGTGCAAAATCACCAAATCTGTTGCTTCTCACAATTGGTGAATCAGGATAATCAAATGTATTCTACCGCTTTTGTAAAATAGTTCGCACCATGGACTTTTAGTGCTCTCTCATCTGCTAGGAGAGTCTTCAGAAACTGGAGAGGGTGTGGAATTGTAGGTGTTGGCAAATCAAAAAGCCCATTGCAGACACTTATAATCATCCTTATACTTCTATTGCTCTAGAACCATTCCTGATACCCAAATCTTTATTAATCAGAATTCTCAAGGTAAACAAAACTTATAGAATAATTCTATCTATGTGTCTATCTATCCATCTGTCTATCTATCTTTCTATCTACCTATCTACCTACCTATCTATCTATCTTTCTTTCTATCTATTGATCGATCTATCAAAGGGACTTAAAAGAATGACTTGCTCTAGCTAGTCCAACAATGACTGACTACTAATGAAAGGTCTAAAAATTTAGTAGTTGTTTAGTCCATGAGGCTGATGTCTCAGCCTGTCATTAATGTACACCAGAATACCAAAAAAGTAGCCTCCAATGCCAATGATAAAATGGGCTTTCTAAGAGAGCAAGCAGACAAAGACAGCAAACTTCTTTTTTCCACATCCTTTATATAGGTGCCATAAGTAATGGTGGTCCAGGTTAAAGATGGATCTTCCCAACTGAAAAAGATATGTATTGGATTAAAAATGGGTCTTCCCACTTCAAATGATTTCATTAAGGAAAATCCTTCCCTGGTATTCCCAGCCTCTTTAGTTTTAGTTAGTTCCAGAAGTAGTGAAGTTGACAACCAAGAACAATCCTCATAGCCTGTGTCAGCATGCCTTCCCTGACACCATGGCCTGTACTGTTCCTCCCTGACGCCATGGTCTGTATCATTGTTTCCTGTTACCCCGGCCTGTACCATGCCTTTCATGCCACAAAAAGCTATATGCTTGCAGTCCAAGAGCTAGAATAAATTTCTTTTTTGTTTTTTATTGTTTTGGTTTTTTTGTCTGGTATTCTGACACAGAAAAAAAAAAGTAGCTAATGCAGAAAGTGATGCTAAGAAGTGAGTTCATTGCTGTAAGCAACCTGTATCTGCCCTGTCTGCAACATTAAAGTCAGTTATGCTCCTTTTTCAGCAAACCTCCTGACCTGTGTATCTTGGGGCTCTACTTGTTGCTCTCTCTCACTGTAAAGCCTAGAAAAGAAAACTGTGCAGAGACCATGCCCCGGCCTGCCAAACAATTCCATTACTTTTGAATTTGGTCTAATTCAGGGTTATTTTTATTTGTTTGTTTATATTTACTTATTTGTTATTTATTATTTATTACAATTAATTCACTTTGTATCCTGGCTGTGGCCCCCTCCTTCATGTCTTCCTAGGCCCACCCTCCTTTTTTCTCCCTATGTCCTTCCCTTAGACCACTGATAGGGGAGGTCCTCCTCCCCTTCTATCTGACCCTAGCCTATCAGGTCTTATCAGGACTGGCTGCACAGGAACCTACCACAGAGGGCCTCTGAAAGACTCTACTAATCGGGGCATTGAAGCAGATGCTGAAACTCATAGCCAAAGTTTGAGCATAGTGCAGTGAATCTTATGAAAGAAGGAAAATATAGAAAGACCTAAAGGGGAGGGGACAGGAGCTCCACAAGGAGACCAACAGAGCCAAAAGAACTGAGCCCACGAACCAAAGACCAAGAACCACGGACCAAAACCCCGGCTCAGATATAGCCCAAAGACCCAGTCTCCAAGTGGATTCCCCAGTTAGGGGGGCAGGGGCTCTTTGATCACCTCCCCCTGAGGGGGAAGCAGCTTACCAGGCCACAGAGGAAGACAATGCAGCCTGTCCTCATTCAAATTCTTAAGACCCTTCACATTTCTCCATCAGGCCAAGTTCTGTATGGCTGCTTTAGACAGTAAATGAACTTGAAAGGATTGACAGAATCAGGCTATGGAAAACCAATGCAGAATTCCTCAATGAATGTTCAGCTCTGGCAAATATTTGATTACTTTTGCCTGTTTCAGAATGTGTCAGCATTACCCTAAGTTTAAGAGGCTTCTCCAATCCATTCCTACCTCCTTTTCTTGCTCAGCTTTGGGCTTGCATCGTGGTCTGAATCTTCTCTGCTAACTCACCCTCTTCCTTTGTTCAGACACAGCAATTGCCTCTAAGCTATTGGATGTTTGATTTCAATCTAGTCTCAGATGGTAAGAACTCCATTTGTTACTTTAAAATTTTTCTCTGTTTCTACTTATCAGGATTTTGTAAATTATGAGAAGGGGAGAGGAGCCACAGGTAAAAATATTGTCCTAAAATTGAAGGAGACAAGAGGAAAAGGCACCAATTGGAGGTGTCAATAAATAGAAAGTAGAAATAGAGCATAGTCAAGACAACATATACTTGATGCCTGAGACAGTCTCAAGCTGAGAGAGGAGAAAAGCAAACTAGAAAGGTATTCTGAAATTTAGATGACTGTATTAGATTGTTTTGTAGTTCTGTGGTTATGAGTTTGCTCTGGATCTTTAATTGAAAAACAGAAGAGCAAAGTCCTTTATTGTCTAAGAAAGAAGACAAAAATTAGTATTCATTTCGATCTCACAGAGAGGAAAAATATGTTGGTAAAATAAGTCGGGTAAAAAATATGAAAGAAAGTCATTTGATTATAAACTGATGTTACTATACTAACTCCATAAGCATTTAATTTAACTAATTAATTAATTAATTAATTAATTTGTGTTTTTTCAAGACAGGGTTTCTTTGTCTACACCAGCTCTCCTGGAACTCTCTATAGACCAGGCTGACTGCAATGTCAGAGATCCGCCTGTCTCTGCCTCTTAAGTGCTGTGATTAAAGAAATGAGTCATCACCACCCAAGGATAAGCATACTTATATGCATATATATATATATATATATATATACATATCCAGAAGACAGCATTAATCCACCTGTGTGTCTAGGAATAGGTGATGTGATGTTCAGTGTGCTTAAGGTTCCCAACAGTTAAAAATATATTAGGTCAATATCTGGTTAAGAAAGATCCAAAGATAATTATGTGATAATAAGATTTTTGTTTGTTTGAAACATGGGTCAGAATATAGCCTAAGTCAGCCTTGAACTTGAACTTTTCCTGCCTTACTGTCCAGAGTGCAGGGGTTACAGGGATATACCATGATTCATGGGATATGATAAATTTTTCAAAAAGAAAATGATTATATTCCAAGTACTAGTAGATATACTAGCTCTTGATAAGAAAACGCAAGGCCTCATTTTTGAATAAAGTGTGTGATATTGTTTGTGTGGTTGTTACTGACAACTCACATTCAAGTGTCACCGTGTCAGTATGTCGTGAACTGGGACTACATTTCACAAGATCATCTCTTTTTGTTTTCTAGTCTGTGAAAACTTGTTCAAGGTGAAGGGCTCAGTCTTCTGGTCCATGAAAGACTTAGCTTTTTGATAATTCAATCCAACAACCTCATTTGACCTAACTGAACCAGTTCCCTGCAGTCCCCAAGAGGCTATTTGAGGTTGCATTTTTGTCCTCTTTTTCTGACTCTGTAGTTTGTCTTAGAAAAGCCAGAGCTGCTGAGATTATTTAGGTCCAAGTGGAAGCTTGTAACAGCAGTGAAAAGAATGAAACAAGTCATGCTACTGATGAAATGATGACATCACTGAAACAGACATCTGTACTTGCTCAGAACCTTCTTCAGCTTTGTGAGTCAGCTCATCTGCTCCATTGTTTAATCCACTTAGGGTCAGGTGTTTGATTGCATCCTAATGGAGTGTCTCATAGTGGGTATGTCATAGGGAAGTATTTCCATAGCTTGAAATTCTAAGATTTGAGTCCTGGTGTTTATAACACGTAAAAAACTTAGGTAAGCTTTCCACTGACTTTGATCCTAATATAGCCATTTTTAAAATGAACAGGATAATACTAAGGTTTTATGTATATAAAATATATATAGAGAGAGCAAATATGAACTACTTTTGCCAGAACAGCTCTCTATAATTAATGTGAAATAAATAAAGCATGTTTTATATATAAATTCAATTTATATATTTATATATATTCATATTTATATATATTCAATTTATATATATGTAATTTTTAGATATAAATTCGAATTAATCAATTCTTACTCTGAAATTATAAGAAATTTAAATAATTCTTCTAAAACATTGATGTACACTAATGAAATACATATCTAACTTCTTTGCACCCATCTTAGGTTTAAAACAAGAATGCTCATGGTTTGCCCAGGTTGACCTGATACATCTACGACATAAGTGCTACACACAAGGCTCAGGAAGTATTGGAGAAGAACGGGTGGAAAGCAAGGAAGTCTGCCATTAGAATGTATCTTCTAGATATGACAAGTAAGCTCAACAATATGGCTGCCTCAACAAGATCTGAATAATTTCAATTGCAGTAAATATCACAAAAAGGATGAGAGAAATCTCACAAGGCCCCCACCCATAGATGAAGAGAGACAGACAATTAATGACTGTTGAGAAATAGTCCAGAAATGAGACCCTTAATTTGTTATCTAATACCAAGTGGTCGGTTCTAAAAACACGCAGAAAAGCAACACAAAATGTAATCAGCAGCATGTTATGCTTATATATTTAAAAACATATCTGTAGCAATAACATTTAAAGGAGAAGAGAACATGAATTCGAGAGAGTGTTGAGTAGGTATGGGAGGAGTTGAAGGGAGGAATGGATGATGTAATATTTTAATTTCGAATAGAATTATAAAAGGATACCTGAGGAGGTAGAATGGAAATAATTCAAGGCAAATAGAGCTCCCAGAGACCTGACAAACAGAGACGCCGTGTTTATCAGAGGAGTTCATCCAGACAGAATGCCTGGGCTTTAAAATAATATGTGGTCATGGTCTGAGCACCTCACAGTATTGTTTGGTAAACAGGCTCAGAAGCCGTTTCTACTGCCTGTGTGCACTTTATCAGATGGTGAGAATGTAGGTTGTTTGGTACATTTTGATAGGGTCGAGAGGACTGTTCTGGTACAAATTAAACTTTTTAGGAGAGCACTTACTGGCATCCACTTCAGTTACCACGATGGGCTTGGAGAACTGAATCCGGAATCCCCAGGGATAATCTCCTGTTCCTTTGAATAGTCTCACAGTTCGCTCACGGACTGCAAGGAAAGCAAAGAATGCATTGCTTGAGTTGACACGTAGCACTGAACACTGTTAAGTACTGTAAACATAGCAGGTTTGCCTCTTGATTCCATGTCAGGCATAATAGATATGTTCCAAGCAATACTAAGTAATAGAATGTATTAATTATACAAAATTCTGGGTTTTTCATTGTAATATTTTTGTACAGTGTGGTCTAATTTACTCTTCACAACAGATCATGATTGCTTAAATTGTTATATTTTTAGAGAAGATAATATTGAGGTGTAGAGGTGTTAAATATTAGCATCAAGAAATTAAGGCTTACTACTGCTAGGCATTACCAAACCTTAGGATTCATCCTTAACCAGTCTGTCACAGCTAGCCGGAAAGTCATGCAAGTCTTGCAAACCCTAGTTCCTTAGTTCTGTAAATGAGAAAATTTATTACAACATTGTTCAAAGAAAAGTGAATATTGAAACATCACCCATAAATTGGGGTTTTACAAGAAGCCAAGAAAAGAAAAGACCTGGCTTTTTAAGAAAAATACAGAAAAATTGGTTTTGAAGAGGTTGGTCATCTAGCTAACTTTAATTACTGTAGCCCAGTTATCAACCCACTTTTCTCCCTGTAATTGTTTTCTTCCTGCTACACCTTCTTTTCTGTATCATTCTCTCTGTAGTGTGTGTGTTTTCCTCACAACTTCTGCTTGTTAAACAGTTTAGCTATTCATTATGTTAACCCATTTTGCCCTCTATGCCCACTGTGAAGAACACTTTCCCAGTTTGAATTCCAGATCAAGTCTCACAGATCACAATCTTCTCTCTTCAGAACTGTTTAAGGTTGTTATTCCTCAGAGATGAGAAAAAGATGTGATTCCAGGTTGTCAACATCATTTGCACTTTGCCTCGAAGACTTGTAAAGAGTAAATAATGATCAAGTATAAATGGAAACTTTCTCAAGCTTCAGAAGCCGGCTTTTAATACTAGATCGACTCTGTGGTACTTGTGACCATGGTAGGCGATTACAAGAGAAGAATGCCAAGCTATTTAAAAGAATTGGGTAACCTAATACCTTAAAATGAAAATTTAATAGCATTCCCTTTCATAAAAGGTAAGAATGCGTTAGAATTTCTAGGAAATATGTGTTGCTGCTTCTTTTCAACCTGTTGCTTCTGTTACTTCTGTGGATGTTATTTTTTTTTACTTCTTAGATTTAGACTTTTCTCCATTTCAAAGTGCAAGGATGTTTCTCTCTCTCTTTCTTTCTTTCTTTCTTTCTTTCTTTCTTTCTTTCTTTCTTTCTTTCTTTCTTTCTTTCTTTCTTTCTTTCTTTCTTTCTTTGGAGTTGCCTTATCTTAAAGTTCACATTTAAAGGCACTTTCAGAATACCTATGTGTAGATCAAATATGGGCAGAATTACAAGCAGGTAGGAACTCTTGAGACATCAAAGTGATGGATTACGAGGCTCCCGAAAGTGGTAAAAACTGTGGAGTTTCCATCTTGCCACCATTGATAGATGGTCTTAGATGAAGCGCCCACAAAATTTGTAAAAATATTATTATTATTAGTTTATATTACTTTGCAGTATTTGTAAGATGATTTACTTAATTTTCTGTCATACTTTAGGATGAATAATTATATTTCATATTAAGCTTCTTATGAGATGTAACCAGTATAGCAGAAGACAAAGCATTCTGCACGGCACATTCAGTTGTGACCTCCTGTTTGGTCAGATAAAACAGATAAGCAGCTGATACAAACAAGAAGATATCCATCCTTTTTCACAGGTTCATTGCACTCCAAGGCAGGAGTCATTAATTTACAAACATTTGTTCTGCACTGCTTTACTCTCAGGCACGTTCTTGTGTAATAGGATGGTAGCAGAAAAGACAGAAGAATCATTTCCCCTTAAAGCTTAGGTGCTGGACACTTGCTGCCCAAACTGGCACTCTTCACGGAGGGGATGGAAGGATACAGTGTCTGCATGTGGACTCCTGAGGGATGCTTGTTTTCATAAAATGTCTGAAGAAAACATGATGTTCTGCTCTTGTTGTCAGGAAAAGCACAGTAATATTACTGAGAAGGTATTCCGTGTATTCCAGCTCCTAAAATCTGTGCTCTGTAGTGCTCTGTGCCTCTGGGAAAGTTTGTTATTCATTAAGAGAATTCTCTGTTGGCATGGCTGATTGGACAATGTCTTATTGGATCTCATAATTTAAGAGGCAGAACTGGGAAATTCAAGGTCTTAGGAATTAATATTTCAACACTCTGAGATTGGCTGGTAGCTAATCAGGAAAAAAAGAAAAGCAGAAATCCATTTCTGACTGCTGTAACAATAATTTTCTAACATCTCTACTTTTCAAGGTTTCTTGTTCCCTCTAGGTTACTTTCTTGATGGTATCTTCTGCTTTTGGCAGATTGATTTACCCAACAAATATTTGATTAATGGAAGATTTTTATGTGTTGATTCAAATCAAATCATATTTGCTGTTTTGTTTTTATATTCCAATATCTATTGCCTTCAAGGTCATGTTTCTGTGGTTTTAGTTTTTCAATCAAGCAAATTGAATGTCAAAAACATGTATGGAAGAATAAACATTTCAATAAAGTCTTGAAATGGCGAGCTCAACTGTAGAAGTCTCCTGTGGGAGGACACAATCAACCTGTTTGTAACGTGTTCCTTTCCCATTCTAAAGACAATTTTCTCATATTTTAAGATTTATGGTCCTGCTTTCCCATGGCACTGTCTAGTGAGTAATCTATAAGTGCTACACAGCTGCTGACAAGCCACAAATGAATGTCATTGTTGTTTCACAAACTGTGGGTACATCATCAAGTAATTTATCCCTCTAGACAACACTTCCTTACTTGGTTGTAAAAATCCAAGTGCAGGACAAATAATTTCATAAATGTAACAAACTCACCCACCAAAATAACACTCTCTGTGTGCAGGAGTGTTCAGGTATGTGCTCTTATCCCTGGCTTATATTAGTTTTTTTTTTTTTTTTTAAATTTCAAATCTGGAATCACTAGTTTGAAGGAACGGCTCTTTTTTATTTTGTGTGAGAATTTTATATGAGTATATATTTACATAATTTCCCCTCTCCCTCTCCTCCATCCAACTTACCCCACTTTCCCTGACTCCCTCTCAAATTCATGGCCTCATACAGATACAAACTTATCAACACCATCTGGTGGGTTCATTCACTTAGTGCTATTCCTACATATATGTGTTTAGGTCTGTTTGTAATTGTATAACTGATTGGAGGTTCGTTCAGCAGAAGACTGATTCTCCCTCTCTCAACAGTCATTAACTGCATGTAGGGGTCTTCATCTAGGGGTCGAGGCTTTTGAGACTTCCCCCATCCATTTTGGCATATTAATCCTTTGTATCATTTCTTTTTAAGTTATAGTTCTTAAAATAGTAAGAAATTAGTTTTAGTAATTTCATATTCTTTAACACATGTCAACTATTCATATTCTCCAGTGTTCAGGGCACTAGCTATGGGTTTTCTAAGGCATTTGCATCTTGCTGTGATTCTTAAGTCCTTACCAGCGACTGGTCTTGGCTTTTTACTAAGACACCTGGGGCTGTCTTCAGGATCGCCATCATCTCCTCGGAAAACCCATGCTGTGGAATGAAAATTCTCCGTGTAGAAGCCTTTTTCTTCAATATCAACCCGAAAGCCAAAATCCACAGAATGAGCATCATCTGAGGTGACTGAGGAGCACAAAAGGTGAGAAATTAAGTTACGCTCTGGCAGGGAAGAAGACCCAGTGCTCTGGTGGTCGAGGTGAGAAGCACTGAATAAAGCAGAGGGGAGGCCCATGAATAAAGAGCGCTATCGGTTGACAGGAAGAAGTTCCTAAGTTTGCTGTGCATTTTTCTTGAAAATAATTTACAAATTCTTAAAATATCGTAATCAAAACAAATATTCCCAGGGCTGTAGAGAAGGCTCAGCAGTTAAGAGTGCTTACTGCTCATCCACAGGACCCAAGTTCAGTTCCCAGAACCTATATTTAGTGGCTCAAAACTGCTTGTCACTTTAGCTGCCAGAGATCTTAGGCACTGCACTGACACACACACACACACACACACACACACAAAGACACAAATAAAAATAAAATGAATCTTAAAAAAACAAAAAGCACACCAAAATACTGCTTTAGGGTCTGTACCATGGGAGTCTGCACACTGCACAAATATCCTTTAGTTAAAGAAAAAATTCGCTTTTGGAAAACAATATGTTACTGCTTAGAGGTCAAGTTGAAACCAGGTAAGACTAGGAATTAGCTTTCAGAGTCTATTTTTCTTTAAACACCAAGTTCAAGGAAAAGGATTATCAGATTCAAAATCGTGTCATTCCCTCTGTGCTTGAAGGAGGCACTAGAAAGTATATTTCCGGAAATCTCACTGTGGGCTTATACGAAGAGAAGAGCCTACAAGGAGATGTATCAGTTCTTCCCTGTGATGCTGCGGAAGGCTGTGTCCTTAAAAGAAATGAGCTTGTCCTTCCACATTACACTCCACGTTTCTTTGTGCCCTGGCCAGAAAGTTCAAACTTGAGTAAAATCCTGCTACATCCCTTTCAGTCTTTCATGCAGGTATAGCTGAAACATTGCACTTCAGACTCAAAAGTTATTTTTGAGAAAACGATATCATTCATTTGCACTTTTTAAATTTTAATTTTTAATATTAATTACAGTTTATTTGCTTTGTATACCAGCTGTAGCCCCCTCCCTCATTCCCTTCCAATCTCATCCTCTCTTCTTCATCCCCTCCCATGCCCCTCTCCAAGTCCACTGATAGGGGAGGACCTCCTCCCCTTTATCTGACCCTAGCCTATCGGGTTTTATCAAGGCTGGTTGCATTGTCTTCCTCTGTGGCCTGGAAAGGCTGCTCCTTCCCCAGGGGGAGCTGATCAAAGGGCCAGCCACTGAGCTCATGTCAGAGACAGCCCCTGCTCCCCTTACTAGGAAACCCACTTGGAGACGGAGCAGCCTATAGTCTGCAGCACTTCTTAAACACAACAGAAATCTCACTTCCCTCTCTGATTCTCCTCACAATAGTCGTTCCTATTCCATTCTCAGGAAGTCTCTGGGTAAAATCTCTTATTCCCATCCTCACCTGACCCAGCAAGGCAGAGTTCTGTGGTTGGTCAGTTATAGAAAGGAGTCTATTGCCACCATTCAACCTCAGCTAAGCATCTGTTCTCATGGTTTTCCCTGGAATATCATTCTTAATGGTTCTTGCTCATTTCCATTTTTGCTTTTTTAATACTCAACTGAAAAGAATAACTATTAGTCATTGTCCTGACACATGGATAAATGGACAATAGATTTCCAGCTTTCAAGTTTGCTTAACTTATGTGAGATTGCACTAGACATTTGATGGCTTGGGTGGTTTGAGGCACGTTCATTCACTCACTGAACTGATTTGAAATATATGCTCTTCTCCCATGAGCCAGGTGCAATTTTATGTACACTGGGGATAGAGTGATGAGTAAGACGGGCTCATGGTGCAGTGTGAGAGTTCAGAGGAAGTGGGGTCAGATAGCGGCTTCAAAGAGAGGCATGTGTAAAAAAGTATATCACTGTAATCCATCCAGAGGATCAGGCGGGGGAGAGGAAGGGATGCATGGGTGGATAAAGCACCCCTACTATAAACATCTAAATCTAAAGTGACAAACTTGACACCTTTTGAGTGTCAATATAACATCAAAAGTAGGAAAATAGCACATCTGCTGTTGAAGTCACAGTCAGGATATAGGTACTACAAATAGTGTATAAAATCATCTGCAGGTTATATAGATATCTAGCCTAAAAAAATTTTGTTTTTATGTTTGGACCCTATTCCCAGAGACTGTATAATATATATACAAATACTCTAAAGTCCGCCCAAATCTACAATCTACAATCTAAAATATCCTACTTATATTTCCATAGGTAATGCCAACTGAGTAGATCTAATATGTTTGGTTATAAAAAAGAAATGACATATGGCAATATTATACAGTTATAAAATTAGAATGCAAATAATGTGAGATATGGGACATGGTGCTTATTGGATTAAAATTAGGAAAATTTAGGACAGAATAATATAAATAGCTTAAATCAGAACATAATTCCTTCTTCCCACATAGCATATCTCAAAACACTTTAAGATTTTCTTTTTAAAGAATTTCACTTTTTAAGTAAGTCAGAATGTGACATTTAATGGGACAGAAAAAGTAAACCATAATTTTTATAATATTTTATTGACTCACCTTTCCAAACTTTAAGGCTAAATTAAAGTTGTTTTTAGGTATAACAGGACTTTCTAAAGTTTTAGATTAATTTCCTACATTCTGTATCTTAAAAAAAACAAGAATTCGGTTATTTTTAAATGTTTATTGATGTAGTTCACAGGCTTCTGGAACAATTGTTTTATCTTATGATAGTTTCCCTTCAGCAATAAATGCCTACATTGGATATGCAATCATCCCTTGTCATGTGCGGGTCTCAGGGCAGGTCTTTATATGGATCATTGTTTTTATCAATATGTATGAGGCTGTTCAAACAGCTCACTTACTTACAAACAGATGTGATTCTGTGGATGAGTAGCTCTATATTTATTCAGTTAGCAAGACAGAGCTAATGAACATACTCTTACATCAGCTGAGACATAAAATTTGTGTTAAAATCCAATGAAGCCGCAAGCCACACACCTGTCGAAAATTTAAAGCTGCTAGAGGTCTCAACACCTGCTCCGTGATGAACCTTGATCTAAGCGGGTAAGAGCATATAACTCTTTGTCAGAAAAAGTTTGTTACCAAATTAGGTTTGCTAGATTAAACACTTAATAAATGAGCAGTTCAAGCATAAGCTATTAAATGCCTTTGTATTTCTGAGATTGCAGTTTAACTCTTCTGTTCTTAAAGAATACAGGTGTGTTCTTTTACTGTTCATGTTTTGGCTTTAGCTTAAATAATAATAATAATAGTAGTAGTAATTGTGACAATATGGTTAAAAAAACATACATACATATGGTTAAAAACATACATATGGTTAAAAATACACAATTAGCTCTGAACACTCAAGGTTGCCTTATGCTTCTTTCATTCCAGTGTGTCATCTGAAGAAAATGAAGAGGTGGTATGTGGAAAATCAAGTCCCTGTTTAACTGCCCCAGGGAGAGCAAGGTTTTATTTCAGTTGAGCAAGATCCAGTAATTTGTTGTTTTGTGTAAGAGCATGAATGCCAGTTAGACTGACTGAATTTGAAGCCAAACTCTAAGACTAATTACATGTAGCTGAATGACTTTGGACATGTCACTTATCCTTTGTATGAGGCCCAGATTAGCAAAATTAAGTTGAAATAAGTAACATAATTCACAATTCCACTGGGAATTATGTCAAAAAGGAAACAAATTATGAGTAGCTTAGAATGGCACCTGGCATCAAGTAGGCTGATCATAATCCTTAGGTTGTATTATTTAAATGTTTTTAGACAGACATTATTTTATTTTAGATAGATATGTTTTTTATTTTATGTGCATGAATGTTTTTTTATGCATGTAAGTCTGTGCATCTTGTGCATGCCTGGTGCCCACAGAGGTAAGAAGAGGGTTGCTGATACAAGGGGAATTTCAGATGGTTGTGAAACACTATGTGGGTGCTGGGAATTCGATCTGGGTTTCTTGCATTATCTCTTAGCTTCTCAGCTACTCTCCAGTCCTCTTAGCTCTTATTATTAGGAATTAGAATTATTTTCCTTACTTCTTCCCTCCTTTGCTCCCTCCCTCTCCCTCCCCCCTCTTCTCCTTCCTTCCTTCTTTCCTTCCTTCCTTCCTTCCTTCCTTCCTTCCTTCCTTCCTTTCTTCCTTTCCTCTTTCTTTCTTTCTTTCTTTCTTTCTTTCTTTCTTTCTTTCTTTCTTTCCTTCCTTCCTTTTTTCTTTCTTTCTTTCTTTGTTTCTTTGTTTGTTTGTTTGTTTCTTTCTTTCTTTCTTTCCTTCTTTTCTCAGTGACAACTAATATTTGGAAACTAGAGTTCCGTAAAAATTTTATTAACTGAATGAAGTTTGGGAAATACTAAGAGCTATACTCACACGATTAACCCCAAATTCCTGCTACATCTGTTTGTGGGCCATTTAAGATTGCAAAAATCAGAGGCCCATTTTGCAGCTCCTTCCCACTCCCATTACTAGCCTTCAAATTATTTACCTAGTATACCTTAGTCAGCATTCCCCACAGTCAGATGGATTGATCAACTGTGTCAACACACATAAACATGTCATTCTTAATGTCTTTTCCAGTTATTATGTAGGAAGTCAGAGATGAGTGAGATTAACAGAGTGAAAATGCCAGTGGTAATGATGCTCAATAAAGCCTTCAGGTTTTAAGTCATATATTAGTAACATGTCCTTACTCTATAAATGAGAAAAAAAGTTCAAACCACGCATTAAACAATACTAGTGCAAGCAGCTCTGAGTGAGTTGCAGGCTGTACTGAAAAGTTTCTCAAGAAATGTAGTATGCCTTCAGTGTGCCTGAGGCTTGCATAAGCTGAAAGAGAAGAAGCAGACAGTTGTTCTTGTGTCTAACAGGAACCAAATTGTTAGGGTATGTTTTCATTCAAAACAAAATTTTCCTCAAAGAGAACTCTATCATTGTTTAATTAAAATTATGTTTGGGCATTAAATTTGAATTTACATTAGCATTACAGCTGATTTTGTGTTATTTCAAGTGGAGTATTGGTAAATGTTTTAAATAACTTTCCAAATTGAAAAAAAAAAAACAAAACAAAACAACCAATAATCCCTGATTTGCTGTGCTTGTCAGTTTCCATTATATAAATATTCCTACCATGGCCAGTGTCAAGCCATCAAAATGAATGAAGTAGACCCTTACAAGGAGTCCAAGTCACTGAAAATGTCAACAAACTAGAAAGAACCTGACCCATCTCTATGAGATTTGAAGGCCATTTTCAGTTAATCAAACCAGCAAAGTTCCCTAGGTTTGTTTGATGGATGCCTTTGCATAGACAGTTGATTATAGAGAAATGTTACATGTCTTATAAAAGGAGAAGAAAGAATATTTTCATGGTAAAGAATTCATATATTTTTCAAGAGTCAGATAAATTTAACTTGGAGAGAGTACAGGGAGAGACAGCTGGAGGAGGTGGGCATTTAGGGAGCAAAATGGAAACCTGATTCAGTGGAAACTTCCTGGAACCCATGAGGGTGACCCTAGTGGGAAATTCTAGTAACTGAGTGATGGAGCCTGGATTGGCCATCTTCTGTACCCAGGTAAGGCTACCAGTGCTGCGACTCAGACACCAAACCAGCCATAAAATCTACACTCCACAATCTGTCCTGGGGCGATGTTGCCTCGGAGCATGTAAGAGGAATCAATCAGTGACTAACTTGAGGTCTAAACCATGAGAAGGAGATCATGCCTGAAACTGCCCGGATGACCAGGGTATGGAATCTGAATAGCCCTGAGACCTAGGGTAGAATCAAACATGACTGACCAAAAAAAAAGGGGGGGGGGCATTGAAATGATTCCTAATGGCATTCTACTATACACATAGGATCAGTGCATACCGTAATTGTCATCAAAAAGGCTTTCTTCAGCAGCTGATGGAAGCAGATACAGAGACCCACAGCCATACATTAGGCAAAGCTTGGGAACCTCACAGAAGACAGGTAAGAAGGACTGTAGGAGACAGTAATAGAGGACACCAGAAGAACAAAGCTCACAGAATCAACTAAGCAGGGCTCATGGGAGTTCACAGAGACCAAAGAGGCAACCATGGTGCCCGGCTGGCTCTGTGCTAGTCGCTCTGCTTACAAGCTGTGGCTGTTTAGCTTGGAGTTTTTGTTGGACTCCGAACAATGGGAGTGGGGGTGTCTCTGGCTCATCAGCCTGCTCTTCGAACCCCTTTCCTCTTCCTGGGTTGCCTCATCCAGCCTTGATATAAGGATTTACGCCTGAACTTACTCTTGTTATGTTGTGCTCATGGATATCCCTGGGAAGACTGCTCTTTTCTGAAGAAAAATGGAGAAACAGTGCATCTGAGAGGCAAGGTGGTGGGGGGCTGGACAGAGGGGAAGAAGGGGAAGCTGCTGTTGGAATATATTGTATAAGAAAATAAATTAAAAATTGACATCACTGTATATGAAACATCACACAGAATTTATAAAGATGTATACTTTTTGTGTCTACTTTAGAATAAATTTAATTGAAAAATTTCCTGTGTGCAGTAGATGCTTTATTATATGTAAGTTACTAGATGTGAATTTTGCTTCTTCCTTTTACAATTATAATAAAATTGTTCATCCCTCAGCTTCCTTGTTTTTAGTTCATAAGAGTGGATAAATGCTGGTTACTGTTTTGAACTGATATCTTGATGATATTTTATATAGACTGAAGAAACAAATTGCAGATGAATGTTTTCACACACACACACACACAAATGTACACACAATTTATTTCAGTGTTCAAGAGAAAACTAAGAAAGAAGAAAATAGCAGCAAATGAATATGGGTTTCACAAGGGAAGCATTGCTGTATAGGGATTCTGCTGATAGCTGCAAGCAACACAAATGCCTCTGAAAGTCACAGGTAAATGATGGATAAAAATTATTCTGATTGAGGCATCCCAGACCCAGAAAGACAAATACAGTATGTATTCACTTATATGTGGAGATTAGCTGTTAAGTCAATGATAACCAAAATACAATCTGTAGAATCACAGAGGTTAGGTACAGAGTAAGGGCATATGAGATCTACATAGATCTTGTTAAAAAAGATAAATAGAATAGATAGTTATGGACAGAGAGTATGTGTGGAACAAGAGGATCAAGCAGGAAAGAAGAAGGGATAAGGGTTTGAGAGAGGAAATATGGAGAGAGATAAGTAAAAATGTATACATAATATGAAGGCAAACTAAATAAAGTTGCAAAATTATGGGGTGACAGAATCCCAGCTGGGCATCTCTTGTCACCAAATGGAGCTTCCAGTTCTGGAACTGGGTTCCATCTAATTGAGCTGTTGGCAATAGAAGTCCTATGGGAATCCCCAAACCACCTAGACTGTTGCCAAGACTATAGTCCACAAACTAACAGCAAGGTCTCAATGGCTGAAGACAACCCCTGCACCACTCGTGGAACATGGAGAGGTTGAGCTGGTGCTTGCCTAGAACCTTTACCCCTATGTTCTAGCATCTTTGGTACAGGGATGTACCATCCATACTACCGAAAAAAGAAACACAAACACCAATCCATCCACAAAACATTTGATCTACAATGGTGGCCTGCCTGTGAGATATGCTAGTGCAATGGTGGCACAAATCTTGTGGGAGTAACTAACCAAAATCTGATTTGAGGTAAGGTCTACTCCCCAAGATGGAACCTATAGCTGACACTGCTTGGCAAACCAAGACTCTGAAATCATTTATCTCATGGATCTAAAGTAAAACCTAACACACACACACACACACACACACAAAAAAAAAAAAAAAAAAAAAAAAAAACAACAGCCACATCAAAACTATAGCAATAAAATGACTCCGGATGACATTCTGCTTTACTCACAGATCAGTGCTTTGCCATCATCAGAGAAGCTTCCTCCTGCAGAAGATGGAACCAAGCATAGAGAGCCACAGTCCAGACATTACACAGAGAGTAAAGGACCTTGGAACAATCAGCCCTAAATGGGATGCCTCTATCAATTCCCTCCCCTCAGTGCTTGGGTAATCCTGTGGAAGAGAAGGCAGAAGGAGAGAAAGAGCCAGAGGGGATGGAAGACACCAAGAAAAAGAGGCCCTCTGAATCAACATGGCCAAAGCTCATATGAACTCGCAGAGACTGAGGCAGGTTGCACAAGGTTTGCAGGGTCTGCACCAGTTCTCTTGGTATGTTATAGCTTCCAGTTTAGTGTTTTTATGGGATTCCTTGGTGTGAAAATGAGTAAGTTTCTGATTTTTGCCTTCTCTTGGGCTCTTTTGCTTCTGTTTGTTTGTCCTGTCCAATTTTGTTGTGTTCATTTTGCTTCATCTTGTTCTTTTTTTATTATCTCTTAGAAGCCTGTTTTTTTTTTTTTTTTTTTTTTAACTGGGAGGAGTATCGGGAGGGGAAACTATAATCAGCACACATTATGTGAGGAAAAAAATCTATTTTCAGTAAAAGGAAAAAAAAGAGGAGGAAGAAGAGGAATAATAACAACAATAACAACAGAGAGAGAGAGAGAGAGAGAGAGAGAGAGAGAGAGAGAGAGAGAGAAAAGAGAAGAAATTCTTTTCATCTGCTCTGAAAATTCTTCTTACAGAATTAAAAAACTGCCTGTCCAAACCCCTGACCCCAAGCATGTGAAGCCCTCTTCTGAGTTGTTGGATAAGTTTGTCTAAGAGATTCCCAAAACATTACAGGCTCTTGCTATTGCTCCTGGTTGGCTTCTAGATGTGGAAGGTAAGTCCCTACTGCTGAAGAGACCACATGCTTCAGATACAGGGCCCAGAACTAGAACTGACCTGGATGATTCCTCTCTGACAAAAGCTTTTATGGTACCAGAAAGTATCAAAGGAGGGAAGCAACCCAACAGTCTTACTCAGATATGATGCCTATGAAACACAATGGCCTGTATGACACTGTAATTTAAGGGCACCGTAGTGGTTCATATACTTTGGTGGTAACCAGCAGGTGTCTCTCTCTCTCTCTCTCTCTCTCTCTCTCTCTCTCTCTCTCTCTTTCTCTCTCTTTGTGTGTCTGTCTCCCTCTCTGTCTGTCTGGAAACTGTGCCTGGTACTGAAAACCTACCTGGCCACTCAGAGGTAGTGAAGTCATAGATCTTGGAAGACAACACAACCATGACTTTACTCAACCAGAATAATCCCAACTGCATTATAAGTACTTGTCTTATATTCACAGACAAATGTAGTCTTTGTCCTTCATCAAGAGAACTTCTCTTGGCAATAGATAGAGACCATTACAGAAAACCACAACCAGTCAAAATGTAGAGTTGTAGAGCTAAGTCCCAGGGATCTACAAAACACCCCTGCACCTAAAAAAGCTCAAGGAACATTGCAGAAGAGGATAGGAATATTTTAAGAATCAGAAAACCAGAAGGTATGCTATGCTCATAAACTCTCATTAGCATGACTGACTAAGCATGAGCTAAACAAGAACAATAGGCCTGCTATAAGTGGATGGAGGAGAGCCCAGGAAGCAAGGAAGGAATGCTGAGTAACAATGTTTTTTTCCCCCCCAGGGAAGAACATACCAGCTGGTTATTCCATTACAAATGGCCAGTCCTGAAAACATATGTACAAATAACACTGCACAGACTGAGCAAATTGTATTTCAAAATATACATGTATAGACATATACATATATACATGTAACAACAATCAATGAAAAAATAAGCTATGGATTTGAAAGACAGCAGGAAGGAGTATATCACTGGGTGTGAAGGGAGGAAAGGTAAAAATGGAAACGAAATGATTATATTATGTTCTCAAAAAAATAAGAGAAGTTCTCAAAAAAGGGAAAACGTTAATCAACCAACCAAATAAACAAACAACAAACAAACAAATAAGCAATGAAAATTACCAAATAAAACAAAACAGCCTATCAATTCTTCAAGAGAAGCCAACAGGAGATAACATATCCCTTTAGACTTTTTTTTTTTTTAATTTTAAAATCCTATGCTGGGATTCTTGTTGCTTTTAAATTGTTAAAGCATGATTCTTACCCATTTTACCCATCTTACCCAAGATCTCATGTTGAAAATCTTCAACCGAAATTTAAATTCCAATACTTTTCAACTTTGTTCCTCTACTTTTGGGTTACTAAAAAAGCTATGTTGAAGAGGACATTCCTCATTCTTGTAGGCATTAACAACCGAGGGCTGGCTTATTTATAAGTGCGTTACAAGAGCATCAGACGGAAAAGTGCTGGTACACTACAAGATTATGGCATGAAAAAGATGGCGCCCTCTAATGGGAACCCTATAATGAGTATCTTAAAGATAATTTATAGGAACACTATAAAATTTGGACAGTCCTTAAGGAAACAAAGTATTTGAATTGACAATAGGTTATTACAAGAGGGAGCGGTACTATCAGCTCCAAGAACTTGCCATTATAGAATGCAGTAAGCTGTGGGTCACTGTATAGGACTGTGCCCTTGGAGACACAGCCATCCCTCGTCCTCTCACACAGAAAGACCAGGAGCAATATTGTTTGGAACTCATTGCCATCAGCAAGCCTCCTGATATTACTACCAGCCAAACCTAATAAAAAAGCCAGACAGCTCCTTGACATAGGCCAAAGAGGAGACACTTGTGCTAGACAAAAAAGTGAACAGTAGGGAAGGAATGCAGAGGGACAAATGAAAGGTATTGTCAGAGATGATTTCAAGACAGTGAAAAAAGCAGAGACTACAGTCTTCTATTTCAATAAAAACGTTAAAAAAAGCCACAAATGTACTTATATCCTAATTTCTGCTGGTTTTATATTAGAAGCACTGGTGTGCTCAATTACATATATTTAGAAGCAGGATTTGCATCTGAACTTTATACACAATAAAAGAATGAGGTGTGTGCATGTTTGTGTGTGTGTGTTTGTGTGTATGGCGTTGTAAGATGTGTAGATGAATTTATGAACAAGAAAAGAATTCACATGCAATGATCTAGGTAACACCTGAAACCTAGATGCCATCTGTAAACCATGATATGAAACCATAGCTTGAATATGTTTGAGAGTGTATAGTACAGAATTATAGAATATTATCAATGCAGAAAGAGTGGAAAGGCAAGAACTAGAGACGTACGGTGTAAATAATACAGTGATAAGTTGGGGTACCACCAAAACTGCAAAGTAATTTCATGCTGACATTGCCCACACTTTGGGGCCCGCCATGATACAAGCAGCAGCACCATCTACCCTATGTGGAAATGCAAATACTAGAAATTGAGGACAGGAGATATTGAATGAAATATGAAATCTCCTGGGCCAGAGATAAATCTGCCACTGCAATGAGAGAATCATTGTACTGAATAAATCCTACCCCCCCCAAACAAACAATGATGAGGAAGAACTCTGCAGCATACTAAGTATTAAGTAACATTTAAAAATTACGTATCAGATTACATAATATATAAATGAAACAGTTGATAACGTAAAGGTGGAACAGAAGGTGGTAGAAAATGAGCGCTAGAACAAATTAGTGAAGCAGTAGAATCAGAGCTTTGGGAGCCTGATGAAAGATGTGCTTTCTCAGGTAGGTATTTCAAGTGTATATGAGCAACAAGGGAGAAGCATCAAATACGGTAGTACATATGGAAATAAATGATAAATTTCCAGTCATTCCTTGCTGCCCCACTCAAAGAAAGACCTGGAAGAATTAGGCACAGACCAAAGGACAAGAATACAACCTCTCAGAACAAAATAAAATATTTAAATTTTATTCTTCATGATCACATGAATATAAAGTTTTGTGCTGCTAACAACACAGTATTTGATTTTTTACATTACTACTAATTTGTCAATATATATATATATATATATATATATATATATATATATATATATAAGACTAGGGCTTGAAAAAGAAGATATATATATATCTTTGTCAGCCTGCTGTTTTATTATGGGAAAGAAATGACACCTATACCTATGATGGCACTTGTGTGATTACATCAGCTGTGTACAGGACACTACCCAGTATTCTCACTAGTGTCTTTTCACAAAGACATTTTCTGTAGCACAGCAATGTACTTTTCTTTGTTTTCTTCCTTTTAAAAAGATCAATCAGAGTTCACTGAGGTTTTGGTGTGGGTGTTTCCTCAAATGCACTTTGCTTTTGTAAATAATTTTCAAGTAGCACATGCCTACTAGTTGGGCCAATCTCCTTTGACATCAACTGCTGCAATCTGGGATCCATACTAGTTTTAGTATCTACAAAACTTCCCACCTACCCCGCCAAGTATTAATCCATGTTTTACTTTACTCAATTTCATCAGTGATCACTTATCATCCATTCTCAGAGGCCATTGTTTGTGAGGCTGAGCTCCAGTGCTGGTTAAATAATATACTCTCTATAACCTAAAAAAAACATTTCACAAAAATACTAATATATTTTAAGACTCTATTTCATAAATGCTAAAATGAGAAGATAATTTTTCACTTATTGAAAATTATATTGACCTTATCCTTTTACATTACGCATATTTATATACAAATGTAGATTTAAAAAGAGCACAAATTTAACTCAATGAACAATCCTATAGCTAGCTATTTTACTGTCTAAAGAGAAAAGAAGACAGTCCTATGCTGCAGCTGTGTTTTCTGAAGGTCTTTTACCAAGCAGCAATTCCTTAACGGATAACAAAGTGCTGATTGTTTTAAAAAGCATTTTTCATAAAAACCATATAACCAGCACATCGTAACGTTCAAAGAACAGCACCTACATCTCAGAGATGAAGCAGAAGGAATTTAGTTAAGACAATGAGCAGCTGTCTTCATTGTTGCTTAAGAACACAGGTTTCTACTCACTGGAGCCTTCTGTGAAGTTGCTGATGACAGAGCTGCCCCCTGTTGAGCTGCATCTCTTGCCCTCCTTGAACTGCTGTCTCCTCCTGGCCCACTGGTCTATCGCTTCTTCCTGGGAACCATCACTGGCTCTTCCTCCTCTTAGAACCAATTCCTGTGATAGCTTTCGGGGCTTATTGATCTCCAAATTCTGATCTAGATTAAACCATATTAAATGTCAAAGTGAGATATCAGTTCAAGATAAGAGGTGAAATAGTCTTTAAAACACAGAGCTGTAAAAAATATATATATAGATTTGTTCATTTTCTTCATGTTCCATTTGCTAAGTTGGAGAGAGAAACTGAGATGTAAATTAATATATAGGTTTACATAGTCTCAAACTCCTGCCTTCTGTCGTTACAAACAATGAAATTGAATTATTAGGAAAACAATTCTATCAATAAAATATCACAGCCTAATTAAACTGAATTTTTAAAAGAAATCTTGAAGTACATAAACATAAAACCTAGAAAGCATTTTCACAATTTAGAATTATTTGAAATTTTACCATTGATACTATACAAAAGGCAAACAGCATAGATTTTAAAACTTGACTTTGTGTTTATTCTGCTCCTAGAAACAATAAGTTTTTACAATTTTATTTCTATTTCTCTTTAGAATTTTCTTATATATTCAAATTGGGAGAAAGCACATAGCCTGTGCTATTTATAGTTTGATATAAATAAGGAAGTACTGAATTCCACCAATTATAAAGGTACACACCTATTCTGATGCTCAGTGTTGATACTCTTCGATTTGCAAAAGTATGGAGGAAAACTGGCCTAAGCTCACTGTATGGACTTGTGCTATTTAGTTTTCGCCAAGTGTATACCAACTACAGGCACCTGGAAAGAGGGGACATAAACTGAGGACTGGAGTGCAGTGGTGGTAGGGACGTTTTCTTGATTAATGGTTGATGTGGGAGAGCTCAGTCCCCTACTAGCCCTAGGTCCTGGCCTGTTTGAGGAAGCAAGCTGAGCAAGCCATGAGAAGAAGCTGGCAAGCAGGGCTCCACTATGAGCTCCACCTAAGCTGATGATTCCAGCTTCATCTTGAGTTTCTGCCTTGCCTTTCACAGTAATGGACTGTAACATATAAGCTCAACACAACTTTTAATACCCCAAGTTGTTTTTAGTCAGTTTTTATTTCAGCAAATATATAGGGTATGCACTGAGTTTTTCTATGAATCAGATGATGTGCTGGGGCTGGAATGCAGACATCAAAGCTCCTGGTGGAACTTAGGCAAAAAAGATACTCTCAGTTTTAACAAATGTTATGGTTTGAACATATGCATCACTTGAAAATTCATATTTTGGGAATCAAGGGACCTAATGTAATCATACTGAGAAGCTGAGACTTTATTCAGTGATGAAATCTTGCCCACTTTACTCTTGTGAAGAGGATAATTTCCCTTACAGTTTCTGAAGACCAGGTAGGCCACGTTGTTCTTCCATGCTACACAGCACACACAGCAGAAGGGGACTCTCCGTAGCAGGAAAAAGGCACACCACCCTGCTAAGTACTGATTCCTTGACCCTGACTTTACAATCTCCATATATTTGTTCTTTAAAAATTATCTCATTACTGATATTTTGTCATATAGTCGTGTGGTTGGAGAAGGACCTTAAGAATGGGTGTGAAAGTGGTCCCCTTGAGAGTATGGGGGATCTGGGTAGTGAGGGAGAAGACAAAGGATTAAAGGAGCACTGCTGGAAGAAAGCAGAGTTTCCACTGAAACTGGGACAGGGTGGGCTTTTGCACATCAGCAGAAGGGAAATTCCCAGGTTCACCTGAAGTCACCCTGCTGGAAGTTAGCTAATAGATGTCATTTTGTACAAGAAAATGGATTGATTTTCATTCACGTTTCTGTACTGAGCTTGAGATCTCAAAGTTCCTCAAGTCTTTGTCAGGTCTCTGGGAATCATGCCTTTCTTTTTTAGAGCGACAGGGAAATAAACTATTGTATAAACTGAATGCAAATTTCATGTCATAACATATAAATCACTGTTTAATCATGAATATGTCTATAACATATAAAATATCACTGAATTCTTATTGTCTGTAATTTTTTCAGGCTGACCTGGCTTTAGCTCTATTACTTTTTTTTATAATGTAGACTTTCTGGTTCATTAATATAGATATTATACATTTCAGCTAATTTTTAGTGGAAGAAATTTACTCCAAGAGTACTCACGTTAATCTGTTAAAGAACTTAGTATTCTATTCTTAAGGGCTAAGACTCATATCTTTCTTTTCTACTGCACTGACTCTCTTACCTCCTCATACACCCAGCCTCATGTCAGGGTTTCTTGATTTGATGTACATTACACAGACTGATTTGATGTCCATCCCCACAGAGTGAAGAAGGATCTCTTGCAAAATTCAAATATCAGTTTGTGCCCACAAAGATTTTTTTTTAATATTTGGTGAAGCAACTCAAGTTCTTCAAAGCACTTCATATTCTGAAAAGTTTGTGCAATGCTGGTATGTGATGCCAGAACAATAGTATTGATAAAGTATAAAAGTACTCATCACTCTAAGAAAATAAAAATGGTAAAAACATTTAAAATTTTAAATAGAATTTTTGTAACTATTTTAATTTCTGAACTGTTTTCTCTATAAAAATACATTTGTATGTGAGCAAGAGACCTCACAGAGCAAACTGATATGATTTCCTTGCATTTGATCAACAAATACTCATTAGTCTTAAGGACAGGTACTGTATAATGCTATAGATACATAAATTAACAGAAAAGAAAAATAAAACAACCCTTCATGAAACCTACATTTTAGTTAATAAGAGAAAATAAACAAACAAGTAAAATATGCAGCATATTAAAAGCAAAAAGTTATATATGAGAGTAAAACATGAAAAAAGAGTGAACTCGGGCTAGAACAAGGATAGCTCAAACTCCAGTTTTAAATTTGGTTTCTAATAAGTTTTTTACTGTGATTACTACGTGAGGAGAATAACATAAAAAGACACAATAAGAACGACCCCGTGGGTACACGGAGAAATACTTGTGCACAAGAAAGCATAGTGGATAGAAGTTTCTAGGAGTTCAAATAGATAAAATATGCTTAGAACAGATTTATCGGGGGGAAGGAGGTAAAAGAGTATAAGAACAGACTTTTGGTGAAATGCAGGGAATAGTGGCTGCAGTCATTCACCAAGTGGGGACAATTTCAGTTTATGGAGAGTAATTTCATTTGTGGCTGGGTTCTTATCCGGATTTTTAACTGTGTTGGGAGAGGTAGTATACGGAGCAACACAGTCCTGGGAACAGGAAAGACAGCTTGAGAGGGATATTCGTGCAGGTGAGGACTTATCCCCTCTGGGAAACGTAAATGCTCATGCTGTAGGTTCCCTTGCAGCTCTAAATAACTATGCACCGACACAAATCTTGGAATTTATGTGACTGGCCTGGAGTCTGGAGCTACACAGGTCCTGGCAAGCAGTCGCTGAGATCAGCAGGTTTTGCATTAAGGTTTTCATATAAGGTAGTACAGCTTTTATATTGTTTTTTAGATGATTCATTTTGCATAAAACAAATCTTACATTTTATGGTAACATATAATAGATTATGCTTCTTGTATTTTATTTCTACTCCCAACGTTTTTGAAAAGTTTTGAGTAAAGAATTTTGCTCTTAAATTTGCTCTTAAGTGTTTTTAAATTGTTTCATTTAAAACATAAAAAGACTATGAGAACAGGAAAGATGGTGCCTTTCATAAGTTTCTTCCTTCTCAATCTAATTTCTGAGCATATTAGGTATGCTCTCTGCAATTTGGAAAACAGCTTCAGTTTATGCTGTGGAATAGTCCTAACATTAAGACACTTTTAATTTATGGTATGGAATAATCCTAACATTAAATGACAAATAATTTAACTCATTGAGAAGCACAAGGATCTTTTATAAACTAACCAGAACGATGTTTTGCTGTTCCAAGATTGAAACCAGACAGACAGCATTATGTACTTAGGAAGAAGCTTCCGTCTTAGCCATTCCTGAGGTCTCAAGAGTGCCTGGGTTGTATCAATTGTGTGAGCAAGACCAGGCAACACAATACAGAGGTCAGAGGGCTGCTGGAGTTAAAGGTCCTGTAGATGGTTCTGTCAGGATTAGTTAAGGGTGTCTCTGGTTTTCGTCCTTTGTTCTGATTACTATTCCACATGGGCTCTAGAGACATGAATAACCCTGCCTGTGCAACACTACAGTAAGGCTTGAAAACACACTTTATCACAAGCATATTCTTCCTATCTTTTTAAAAATGCTTACTTTGTAAGATCAGGAGAAATAGTAGATTATTTAAGAGTGACACAGGCTAACATTTTCAACAAAATTAATTTGCCAATATAATTGATCTTTTAAAGAGAAAACTTTTATCTTATATTAAGCTTCAGCTATGGTGATTTTATACACACTACTTACGGGTAGAGTTAATTTCAATGTAAAAGAACAGGCCAATATAGTATCCTTAATATTTCTCTAATTCTAAAATGCCCAACACATCTTACCAATAAAGGATCCTAATCAGTAAAAATGACTTCACCCAAGTCTGTTGAAACCTCATAATATAACAACAACAACAAAAACCCTACAAATGCTCTATAGCCCATTGTACCTTTCAGTGCCTTCTGCTTCTGTGGTGACCACAATATGTCTATAGGGTGGTAGAAAGTTTCTGTGGGGTCACAGTTTTTCTCACTTTCTTCAAGGTGTGCTCTTGATGCTGTCCTTTGGAACTCTGCTGGCTCCTGTTGGAAGTTATTCAGTTCAAAACTTTTGCTGCCTTGATTACTATTTGGATCTTCATTAACAAGTAGTGTCTTATGAATAAGAGACAGCTTCTCTGTAGCATGTTCTGTACAGGTAGACTCAACAGAGTTTAGTGGAAAATCCATGGGAGCACAGATTTCATTTTGATACTCACTCGTTGCATCTTCAAAATCTCTGTGGCACATATTCTTCACGACTGGTAGTGCCTGGCATTTTTCATCTTCAACATTTTCCAAATAGCTGGTAGACTCTCTAGGGTTTCTTACTGCCATGGGACAATTAGAATCAACTGTGCCTTCTTTGTGATTTTGAGCAGTGACTCTCTGCTCTAACTCATCAGTTATGGAGGCCGAGACTGGCCCTTCTGTTCTGCTGAGGGCTGTCATCTCTACATGATTTGCATGGCTCTCTGTTTGATCCCATTCCACAGAGCTGTATATATTGCCATGAAGTGGGCTCTTCGAAACTGGGCTGCTGCAGGATGTAATCCTCACTGTTGGACTCTGTGTGTTCTTCCTTTCCAATAGATGTGTGTTCACAGAAGAGTCACTGTTTAAAACAGTCTCATTAACATCTCTGTAAATCACAGCACCATGTACTTTGTCCTGCTCTCTCCCAACACCAATGTATTGGCTAAAAGAAAGTGTGTTCCCAGAAGTCTCTACAGGTTCTCTACAGGTGACCCAGTGGGATGGACTGAGTAACAGAGAAGACTTCAGAGCATGTTCACTAACAAGGAAAGACACAGAATTTGGGCTCTCATAGCCCTCTCCTGGCAGGGTTTTATTGCCTCTGCAGCTGAGGTTGTCTGCTTTTTCTCCCAAGAGCTGCATGGTTGGAAAAGACAAAGGACAACACTCAGAGTCTGAGGCATCTTGAATGGGAATCATGCTGCTCACAGTACTTAGGAGACCATTGGTTCCTGCTGTGCATGGCTGTACTTGGGAATGTGAAATGATATTTTCCCTGATATCAGAGCTGTTTTTTCTCTTTTTATCCACATCCCTTGAATCCTCAAAAGGCATTTTACTTAAATCCATATTATTCAAACTTGTGGTCCTTAAGGTTTGAGAAGAGGTAAGAGGACAAGTGGCAGCTGTGAAGAAATGTTGCTTTGGGGGGTTGTCCTGAGTAATTTGGAAGACCTTCTGTTGAGATGTAGCAGGATCTCCCTCTTCTGAATCATCTGGGGCTGAAGGCGGTGTGTTGGGTTTCTTTTTCTCTCCCCTGGGAAGTGGGCTTAGAGAAACCACAACAGTGTCTGAATTCTCTTCCTGGACAGTATTCACACTACAGGGAATGCCATGCAAACCATTTGAACACTGTTTCTGGCTTTCAAGCCTCCTGTTTTCAGGATGATTTATGCCAGGCTGTGAAGGAAATTCACAGGGTTCTTTTGTGGTGTGGTTTAAGGAACTTTTTCTATGTTTTATTGATTTCCCTATGCTTTTAGAATGAGAGATATTGATTAATATGTTCTGTTTTTTACTTACATATTCAACCATAATTTCTTTCCCTACAATGCTTATGCTTATTGAAGGGACATTTCTTTTAGAAGCCTCTCCTATGCATGTAGATGGAACCTTATGTTTGAATCTTTCTGCCAATACAGTGTTGTAATTAGAGAACTGGCCCCGAGATGTGGAATCTCGTTGTCTTTGCTGGACAGAATAATGCTGGTGACATGTTGGGCATCGCCGCTTTGTTGGGAAATGTACTCCTGTTTTACAGAAAATGCTTTTTGTGGTTTCCACTTGCACATTGAAAGCTCCACATTTGACTTCTCTAATAAATTTGCCTTTTGCTGGCTTTAAGGCTTCTACTGTGTTTGGGAAATCCTGTGTTGTAATTTTTCCTGATAATGACTTTTTACAGTCATTAAACATAGCCACTGGTAAGACTTCCTCTAGCTGATGAGAGATAGCCGGAGGATAGTCATCATTCTCCATCCTCTTGTGTATTTTGCGGTCAGATGGAGGTTGTTTATCATCTTTGGGGAGCAAAGAGGATTTCTGTTTTCCATTTATAGAAGCAGATAGACACTCATCTCCATTTTCCTTCAATTTCCCTAATGCCTCAGTCTGATGAAACATGGCCTCTGAAGTGTGTTCCTTGATGTCCTTTTCAAAATCTTTTACAACTTTTTGGCATGCTTGACCAGATGGCTGAGAAGTACCTAAAATGGAAGGAGAAAGGAACGAAAAATGTTTTATGTCCACTTACAGACCAGATGTTCCAAATCAATGGGACTATCATTTGTACGTATTTTGGGTAACAGTTTCCATTAGATTCATGAAGGTTTATTCCAAATAAATGTTTAATTTTAAATTAATTACCCTAGGGTGAAGAATATCACGTGGTAGTTAAGAAAGTAAACTTAAGTTCTACTCAAAGAAGAATTCTGAAACTGAGTTAAATGCATGTTTCAAAAGAAATGTAGACAACTAAAATTTAAGTGCAATGTCTTGATAAGAGGACCTCCCCTATCAGTGGACTTGGGGAGGGACATGTGTGAAGAAGGGGGTGGGAAGGTGGGATAGGGAGGGGAGGAGGGAGGGGCTTATGGGGGATACAAAGAGAATAAAGTATAATTAATAAAAAAATAAAAAATAAATCTCTAAGGTGAAAGAAAGAAAAAAAGAAAGAAAAGAAACAAACTGACATGTCCTGACACTTTTTGTTTTGTTTCTCTAGACAGGTTTCTCCTGGTTGCCTTGGCTTTCCTGGACTTGCTTTGTAGGCCATGCTAGCCTTAAACTCACAGAGATCCTCCTGCCTCTGCTACTGGAGTGTTGGAATTAAAGGTGAATACCACCAGCTATGTGCCCTGAAATTTAAATGTAGCATTATTCTACAGGTTATGTCTAACGCCATATAATTTCATGGAGCTAAAGATTCTGAAAAATAGGATGGAAGAGAACTCAGTATGGCCCATAGACTGCCATTCAAACATATCACATAGATTCTGTTGCTTTATATTTTAAATAGGGTATATTCACAAATGTGAATTCCTGTGGTATCCAGGCAATATTAACAATGTAGTGCCATGGCATCAATGAAACAGATGTTTAAAAGCCCTTTCTGAAACAGATGTTTAAAAGCCCTTTCTTTCTTTCTTTCTTTCTTTCTTTCTTTCTTTCTTTCTTTCTTTCTTTCTTTCTTTCTTTCTCTTTCTCTCTCTCTCTCTCTTTCTTTCTTTCTTCCTTGTGTGTTTATGTGTGACATACATGTGGATGTCAGAGGACAACTTGAGGGAGTCAGTTTGCTCCAAAAATTGAACTCGTGTCACAAAATTTGGTGGCAAACAAACTGAATCATCTCAATAGTTCGTGAAAAGGGATATTTTTAAGCACCTGATTAAGTTAAAACTTGGTAATAATTTTTATAAATTTATTTTATTATGGATTTAAACATTATATACATATACTTATGCAGTATATACATAAATCCCTTGACAGGAAAAGGAGAAAAAGAATATGACATTACTTAAAGATTCCGACCACACCCATTTGTGCCCTGAAGGAAGAGGTTCACACTTGGCAGGTACTATAACAATTTCCATGAGCTTGCTCACAATTGAAAACTAATGTGGATAACATGGAAGAAGAGACAGGGAGAAAAAAGAAATCCCTCTAAACCCCATCTACAATCAAGCTTGAACACATAATTTTATAGACTGACAAACTTCCTGCCACTACTAGATTATGATTTATTTTTAAAATAATGCATATCAAGGGTAGGCCTTAGTATTTGATATTTTTACATTTATACTAACTTTTATTCGATCACATTTCTATAGAAGATGAATTGAGAAAGTTATATTCAATGCATTAGGAACGGATTTTTAATAATGAGGTGGGAGCTTAATGTGGAAATTAGTAAACATTCTATTTTAAAATATTTAGCCCATAGCACATATAAATGATAACTAATGTAGAAATGCATTTATAGTAGTCAAAACTTGTAGTGGTTTGAATAGGAACAGCCCTCATAGACTCAAATGTTTGCATGCTTAGTCATAGGGAGTGACACTATTAGGAGGTGTGCCCTTATTGGAGCATGTGTGGTCTTGTCAGAGGAAATGTGTCATTGAAGGTAGGCTTTGAGGTCTCAAATGCTCAAGCCAGTGAGTCATTGTCTCTTCCTGCTGCCTGTAGATACAAATGTAGAACCCTCAGCTACTTCTACAGCACCATGTCTCCCTGCTTGCATGCCGCCATACTTTTTTCCCACCATGACAATAATGGACTAACCCTCTGAACTGTAAGGCAACCTTAATGAAATGTTTTTCTTTATACAGTTGCCAATGTCATGGTTTCACTTCACAGCAATAAAACCCTAACTAAGATAGAAGTTGGTGCTCAGAGTGATAGGCCAGACCATGTTTTGTTGGGAGGACTGTAGACTTTGGGCCTTTGGGTTAGAAAAGCAGTTGAATGCTTTAAGTGGGACTTCATGAGCCATCCTAGAAACATGGAAGACAGTAGTTCTTAGGGTGATTTGAAAGTGAGTGTCTGAGTCAAGAAATTTTAGAGAAGATATTAGTATGTGGCCCAGAGACAGTTCTTTTGATATTTTGGTGAATAACATAGCTGCTTTCTGTCCTTGTTCAAAAAATTCTGCTTGAGGTTTAATTGAAGAGCTATGATTAACAGCTTCAGCAAAGGACATTTCAAAATGGCCCAACATTGTATGTGTCCTGTGATCTTTAGTGGCCATATTTATATTGACCTCTAATGAAAAGGAACAAGCTGAGCAAGGATTCACAAAATATACAATTAGAGAAGAAACAGGACACCAGGAAGTGGAATGGAGCTAAGTCCTGTGTTCTAGGAGATAAGCAGATTAAGGAAAATCCTGATGTTAAATGGAATAAAAAGTGTAGTGACCTCAGATCAAGATCCTACCCAGCTAAGCTTCCAACTTGTGAAAAGGAATTAAAGTTTAGAACTAGCCAGGTGTGGTGGTGCATGCCTTTAGTCTCAGCACTCCAAAGGCAAAGACAGAGGCAGATGGATCTCTGAGTTTGAGGCCAGCCTGGTCTATAGATCAAGTTTCAGGGTAGTCAAACTTAGGTAGTGAAGGAAACCATCAAAACAAGAAAGCTGGTAAAGATGTAATTGAATGAGGAAGCCATGATCTAGCCCTAGCAAGTCACATAACTTGACATCTTTGGCCACATAGTTTGACTTTAGAGTCAAAGACAGAAGAAAGACATTATTTAATCTTCCTCCTTGACTGCAGAAAGCCACTGAGGCCAGACAAGTGTCCCTACATGTATGTCCCTGTATAGAGGTCATGAGGAGCCATTGTCAGAGATTATAAAAGGGAAGCCTGGATTGCCTTGGTGATCCCAAATGCTGAGGATACCAGAGTCATGAAATACCTGCTGAGAAGAGCTGCTAACAATCCAAGAGAAAGAAGTGTGTTGCAGTTACCAAAGGTGGAGGAGATGGAGATCTGAAGAGCATTTTGACAGCAGACTTGGAAATACAGAGTTTGGAGGTTTTAAGTCTTGCTTTGGTCTATAGTACTTTTTAAGTATGGAATGGTAATGCATATTCTGTGCCATTATATATTAGGATTATATTATTTACTTTTTATTTTGATTTTTAAGGGGATTACAGTTAATAGATTGCATGAGTCTCAGAAGAGACTTTGAACTTTAGACTTTTAAATAAGTTTGAGACTATTATAGACTGTGGGGATTTTTAAAGTTGGACTGAATGCATTTCTGCATTATGGTATGGCTACAAATCTCTGCTGGCCAGTGAGTGCAATGTTGTGATATTTTTTTTTTACTGTACAGAAGCTTTTTAAATATTTTTAATTCTTTATTAATTACACTTTATTCACTTTGTATCCCCCCCTGTGGTTCCCTCCCTCCTCCCATCCCAATCCCTCCCTTCCTCCACCCTCTGCATGCATGCCCCTCCCCAAGTCCACTGATAAAGGAGGTCTTCTTTTCCTTCCTTCTGATCCTAGTCTCATCAAGAGTGGCTGCATTGTCTTCTTCTGTGGCCTGGTAGTGCTGTTCCTCCCTCAGGGAGAGGTAATTAAAGAGCAGGCCAATCAGTTCATGTCAGAGACAGTCCATGTTCCTATTACAATGGAACCCACTTGGACACTAAACTGCCATGGGCTACATCTGTGCAGGGGTCTTAGATTATCTCTATGCATAGTCCTTGGTTGGAGTATCAGTCTCAGGAAAGACCCCTGTGCTCAGATTTTTTGGTTCTGTTGCTCTCCTTATGGAGTTCCTGTCCTTTCCAGATCTTACTGTTTCCCACTTTTTTCATAAGATTCCCTGCACTCTGCCCAAAGGTTGCCCATAAATCTCAGCATCTGTAATTGATAGTCTGCAGGGCAGAGCCTTTCAGAGGTCCTTTGTGTCAGGCTCCTGACTTGCTCCCTGTTTTCTCCTTCTTCTGATGTCCATCCTCTTTGCCTTTCTGGATAGGGACTGATGCCCCTCAGTGGAGGAATGGATAAAGAAATTGTGGTACATCTACACAATGGAATATTACGCAGCAGTAAAAAACAAGAAATCATGAAATTTGCAGGTAAATGGTGGGATCTGGAAAAAATCATCCTGAGTAAGCTATCCCAGAAGCAGAAATACGCACACAGTATTTACTCACTCATATAGACATATAATATAAGATAAACCTACTAAAATCTGTATACGTAAAGAAACTAATCAAGAGGGAGGATTCTTGCTAAAATGCAATGTTGTGATTTTAATCAGAATGTCCCTCATAGACTCATATGTTTTAATGCTTGGTCATAGGGTGTGGCACTATTAGGAGGTATGGCCTTTTGGAATTGCTGTGGCTTTTGGAGGAAATGTGTTGCTAGGGCTTTGAGGTCTCAAATGCTTAAGCCAGGCCTAATGGGTCACCATCTCTTCCTTCTGCCTGTAGATTCAGGTGTAGAACTTCTTTCAGCTACTTCTCCAGCAGCATGTCTGCCTGCATGCGACCATGATTCCCACCATGACAATAATGTATGCCAGCCCCCAATTAAATATTTTCCTTTCTAAAAGTTGCTGTGGTCATGGTGTCTCATCACAGTAGTGACACTCGAGGAAAAAAACGTTAAACTATTCTGGAGCATTTATTAATGCAGATTTGACAGATAGCTCTGTGATAATGAACAAAGTATACAGATGAAGTTAATTTGTACATACCCTCCATCAAAGCATCAAATTGGACTTACATACTGTAGCATTCAAGAGTTTCCATTTTCTATAGGCTTTTTTTCTTTTTCTTTTCATTTTTGAGAGGTGTAGATCTTCAGTTAGCTTTAACTTTTGAAAGTACCAAACCTGAAATTATTTTCAGTCAGCGTTTAGATTTCATCAAATTATGAATTAACTCATTTATCAACTTATCATATCTTTCTCTGGCTTCTGTATAGTATTCTACTCTACCTACACATTATTGTACTAAGAATATTTTCTCTTTCTGTTTACTTGAGTCTCAAAAATTCATCGTAATGAGTCACACCATATGAAAATTCAAACATACATAACATGTACACATGCAAGCATGTTCACAAGGTTTTTAATGTTTAGGATGCAAATTATAAAATTATGTTGTTTAATAGATTTTTCCAAGATTTATTTATTTTTACTTTATGTGTGTGATATTTTCATGTACGTATATTCATCTTACTAATGCCTATGGATGCTGAGGTCAACAGAGGTCAGATCTCCTGGAATTAGAGTAAGGACTGTTATTAGTCCCCATGTGGATTCTGGGAACCAAATATGTATCCTCTGCAAGAGGATGATCCACTTTTTCAGCCACTGATTAATTGATTTTTTTTATTCCATTTTTTCTTTTTTAAGAGTTAGTTTTATTTTTATTAAAAATAGATTCTTTTCTCATACACTACCTCCCAACCACAGTTTCCCATCCCTCTACTTCTCCCAGCTCCCCTGCACCTTCTCTTTTCCCCAGATCCGCTACTGCTTCCTTTCATTTTCAGGAAAGAGCCTCTAACAGATGACAGCCAATCGGTACAAAACAAGACACAATGAAGGCAAAAGCCCTCATATCAAGGCTGGGCAAGAAAAACACCAGGAGCAAAAGAGTCTCAAGAGCAGACAAAAGAATCAGAGATACACCTGCTCCCACTGTGAGGAGTCTAACAAAAACACCTAGCTAAAAGCCACAATACATATGCAGAGGACCTGCTGTAGACCCGTCTAGGCTCTGTATTTTTAACTACATAGTTCATTTACTTACTCTTTTCTTTTTTCTTGCTTTTTAAAAAAGAAACAAATTATTTTATGCTAACAAATAGCACCAAGAATGTTTGATTAATCCTCAAAGAATTTTGTTATTTTATACTAACCTAAAATTATATACATAAGTGTATGGAAATGAATGAAATCATGTCACCTGGGCTGACAATGATCCTCATGAAATCTATAACCATCTAACAAATACCCCAGTTTTGGACATGAGAAACTTCTGTTTAAATTGTTGGTCAGAGTAGTCCAAATGACTTCCAAATCAATATAGGCTATTGTTTTTGTCCTTTATTACCTCTCAGAGGTTGAAGATACGGAACTTACACTTAGGACACAGGACTCAGAAGAGATGAACTAGATTTAACATGAAAGCCTCCTTCCTGTCAACTAGATTTCAGAGCACAAGAAAGTACTGTGTAAATTGACAAGGGTGAGAAACAATTAATAGCCTCCTATGCTATTAATGTTTTATGCTATTATGCTATTAATGCTATTAATACCCTCCTATGTGATATCAATGTTTTTATTCTACTTTTATAGTAATAAAATAATCTTACTTTTGTGATTTTTTTTTACCTGAGTTTCAAGTCATTAATTTTTTAGCCTGAATGAAGCAGTGTAAAGGAGATGTGCCTCCATTACACTATCATCCTACTACTATATTTAAGTATTATGAAACTGGACACACATAGCAGCAGAGTTGGCAGTTATTCCTAGAAGTCAAAATTCTTTATGTCTATTGTAAAGCAAAGAGTCATATTTCCTGTTGATAATGTCTCAAGTAACAGCCTTTGGTGTTGGGAAGTAACAGGTGTTGGGAAGAGGTATTTGGAAGAAGGTAGTCTCCAAACTACTCAGGTAATGCTGTTGGTAGGCATCTGCTCGTGTGTACAGCTAAATCTGATTTTCATTGCCTTTGTCCTTGACAATGATTAAGCTATCTGCAAAATCCAAATAAAGTGGCTTGCATGGATAGGAACAGGGCAGATTTATGTATAGGTTTGAGCAAGCTCTGTTCATGGATCAATCAACCAAGATGCTTGTTTCTTAAAATTAAATGGAGCTGGCTTACAGTAAGTTTTAGTAAAAACGTACATAAATTTCCCTCAACTCATTTTTCTCCTCATTCCTCACATCTTGGTATCTATTGATGCCCAAACCTCCATATTCCATAAGCTGTGACAGCATTTCACCTTTCTGCATATTTTACTTCCTAGGATTACCTTTCTTTTCTGAAAAAAAAAAATTCATCCATTGGCACTTTCAGATTTCTTTTCTATTCTCTCCTCCAATAAGCACAAATAAATCCTGTGGCTTATATGATAGGCAATAATATTTTCTCTTAGAGAGATAATGTGGGGATTTGATTAAGTACAGATTACAAAGACACAATTCAAAACCTTCAATTTGTTATCATTGTTTTATATGTATACTGGGTTTTCAAATTTTTAAAATGCTTCAGAACAACTTGTGTGCTTTAAAAATTATGGTTGTATACAGTGAAAGGAGAAAATGTGGCTGTCCCACCTTGTATGGTAGAGAATGCTATGGACATAGACTCGAAAGATCTGGGTTTGTCATCTGTCTCAGATGCCTACTCATCATATCTTACAATCTCTGTGAGCCTATTGTTTTTTTTTTTTTTGTGAAAAAAGTCTTCTTGAAGGACTTGTCTCTGAGAAACACAGTGGAAAATGCTATAATTCATTTTGTCAAATGACACCAGTTCTTCTTTTTGTCCTCATGCTCCATATGCACATTTAATAAATTACATCCATAACTAGCCCTGTACAGTGACTGCAAGCTCATCTCATACAAGGCTGCCATTTTGCAGATGAGAAACCAAGACTCAGACAAACTGAACCTAGACTCAGGCTACTAGGAGTTAGGAGAACTTTCTCTTTGAGCAGACACACATAGTTTAAATGCCCTGGATGGCTTCTGCTCATACAGTAAAATTTTATAATTGATTTGTGTTGTAGCTTTGAGAGAGTACAACTTTGTTATAGAAAATTTAATGTACTATTCAGTGTGTATCTACTATTTTACATACTGCTCAGCACATTTACAAATATGCATGAATAAAAAATTTGATGGCATGTGCCAACATATACCTAATTATATTTTACTACAGTGCCCTTTCACGTTTCTAAATGTATTTATTATGTATTTGATTTGCTGGTAGGTAATAAAGTTCCAGTTTTATAACATCAATTGCTTAAAATTTCTCTTTTTTTCTACTTCTCTTAGAGGTACCAAAGTTCGCTCATGGAAGTGTCTAAAATCATTGATTTGTATGAGTCACATGAGCAGACTGAAGGGTGTACCTAACCATACAGTAATGGAAGCAAAATGTATCTCCACTTGTCTGTGTAGCAAAGATGGCTGCAATCATAGTGTATATTGAGCCCTAGTAAAACGAGAGGTTAGGGAAGCTGTTCCTTAGTATCCCTGACTCCTTTTTCTATACTTTTGTCTCATGTGACCACTTCTTCAATCATTTGAATGTTGTCTCTAGTCTTTCTCCTTTCTTTTAAAAAAGAAAAAATCCTCACAAAGCTGTCTTCAAGTCCTCAAAGAACAAAACTAAGGCAGAGGAAGAATTTTGTTGTTGTTGTTTTGTTTGTTTGTTTTGGGACAAAACCTCTCTGTAAAATAGCCTTGGCTGTCCTGTACTTACTTGATATAACAGACTGGCCTTGAACTCGCAGAGATCTGCCTGCCTCTGCTTCCCTGAGTGTTGGCAGTATAGGCTTGTGCTACTGAACCTGGCTGGCAGAACGTTTTTACAACATTAAAGAATTTGACCATTTCACAAATTTAGAGTTGTTATCATTAGAAAAATCATAATAAAACTCCAAACTTACTTTAGAGTTTTTAATTTTTAATTTTATATTGAGATGCCATAGTCATTCCAAAATTTCCCCAGACAACTTGATAACATTTCCTCAATCCCTATCTCCTAAGCAAGTGTTTTTCTTTCTTTCTCAGCCCCCTACCACCCTTTATCCCACCTGTGGGAGGATGAACTTGCCACTTAGTCCATATTAAAAAGAAGCAGACTATGTGTCTTTCTGTTTTCCACCCATCATGACAAATTTCTATGAATTTGTATCATACTCTATCAAAGTCCTTATTTTGTGGATGATGTAATTGTTTCTTGATACATAAGTAGCTCTGGACCATTTTCTTAAAATTATTTTCTACTTTCCCTCAGTATTAACTTTTCTCTCCAGCTTTACTTCTCCTTCATCGACTGTCACCTTCCTTGACAACAACACATATTTAACAATTTGCCTATTTTCTGACTCAACACTCTTCACCTTTTTTCTTTCTTTCTTTTTTTTTTCTTCAGGTTTACCTCATGCAGCCTATTATCTCCTTGAATTCCACTGACAGGATTCTTGTCTACATCACAACTGACATTCAGATCCCTACAACTTGAACTTGATCACTTCTTCGTTTTCAGTTTATTCATATTCTTAACATCATGTCACACAAAAAAGAAGCACTTCATTCGTCTTGTGTCTCTTCCTATGGAATGTCAGGTCCAGGAAGCCACATGATCCTGATATCGAAATGGTCTGCTTGTTCCTCTTTCAGACAAATTGTCTGATCATTCCTCTCTCAGTCTAATCTTCCACATTCCTTTCATTTCTTCAATTCTCTTCCTGAAAAATCTTTTTCCCCAGGGCTTTAACATCTTCTATCCAAATCTAAAGCTTATAACTTCACTCCTGAAACTCTTAATTTCCTATGGTTCAGGATGAAACATGCTGCTGTTAAGTACATGTATCCTGAAAGTTAAGCTGGGATTTTATTCAAACTAATGTCCCCACTTGAATGTGCAATGACCTCTGGTTTCTCAGTTCTTTCTCCTATGATGCTATCTAGTCTCCATCAGTGGCATCTCCTTCCACTCCGTTACAACCAAACCTCTATGCATCATCTTAGCATCTCTTTAACCTCCTCTTCCAACTTACCAGCAAGTTTTTCTTATACTTCATTCAAGTGCACACACAGCTCAGGTATTATATATAAACAAATGTTTGAACTCTGGGTTATTACAATAGCCTTTTGAATACTTTTCTTCCAAATTTCTACCATTTTATGATTTACAGAGAAGCCAGACTAATTTTTTTTAAAACAGAAACCAAATCATTTCACTTTACTGCCTAACAACTTGAAGTAACTCCCATTTCATATTTAGAAAATTCTAAACATTTTATTTTTATATGCATACACAGGCTTTAAACCTACCTACAAATGAAGTGAATCACTACTGGGCCTTTGGATGTATACTGAGGAATCTATTCCACTACAGATTTCCTGGGTTTGTATTCATGAAGGTTGATTTGTTCTGTTGCAAAATCAGCCATAAAGCCCAGAGAAGTTGCAATGAATGACTGCTGTTGTATAAGCTGAGTCCTAGCATATCTGGTGTTGTTGTGTTGTATTTTATAAGCTGCTTTCCCAACAGGGATTTGACTCATTACTGTAATTCATAGAAGAATATGGAAGAATGTAAGTAGAAAATGCTACTGCAGAACTGAGTCATGTCCCATTATGCTCAGGAAAGAAAAAGGCATTGTTACAAATTTTCACTGGTGGAACAGTTCTGAAATATTACTTAAAACTCTTTTATTTCATAGCTAAGATGAATCATTTCCTTGAAACATTGAACTATAATATTATACTACCAGTAGAAGAAGATTTACAAGTGGTAGATAATTATCACTATTAAAATTCTAGGAGACTAAATTATTAAATAAATTCCTATGTTAAATGCTCAAATTCCAAGGCAGGATATCATCTGGTCCCCCTTTGTGAAGCCCACTGCCTTCCTTTTTTTATAAAATCAGTAAAAAACCAATGTTTTTCTTATATTATTTTCGGAATTTTAGCACAGATTTTGTAGCAGAAAAATTAAGTGTGTGTGTGTCTGTGGGCACGTACATGTGCATACACACACACACGTGGAGGCCAGAGGTAGATATTACACGTCTTCTTCAATTTCTTTATATGCTGGGTAGTTATATGTCTATTTGACACAAGCTTAAGTCATTCTGGAAGAGGGAACCTCAAACGAAAAGTGTTCTCACCAGAGGCCTATGGGCAGGTTTGTGGTGCATTTTCACGACTGGCGATTGATGTGGCAGAGTCCAGTCCTCTATGGGCGGTGTTACTGCTGGTCTGGTGGTCCTGGGTGCTCTAAGAAAGCAGAATGAGAAAACCATGGAGAGCAAGACAGTGACCAGCCCTTCTCCATGGCTTCTGCTTCAGTTCCTAACTCCACATTCCTGGCCTGAGATTCTTGGATGATGAGCTACAATCTGTAAGAGAAAATAAATCCCTTTCTTCCCAAATTTCTTATGTTCACACCCTTGATGAACCCAGAGCTAATTCATCTGGCTAGGCTGGAAGTATCTTGATGAATCCGGAGCTCATCAATCTGTCTAGGCTTGAAGGCTAAGGAGTTTCAGGAATCCCCATCTCCATTCCCCAGTGCTGGAATAAAAAACAAAGCCTGTCTGTATCTCATGGGTTTTCTGGGGATCTAAGCTAAGTTCCTCATGATTTTGTGAAAGTCACTTTACTGACTGAGCTATTTCTCAAGGACACTGTACTGTTGTGTTTTTAAAATCCATACAAGTTAAACAAGCTTTGAAAAGTCTGTGTTTAAAAATATTATTAAAAAGTCCAATATTCTCATTTATTTTTGCAAGTATGCTCAAAGCATAAAATCCTACCTTTTAATATCATTCTTGACTTTGGGTAGCATGGAATTTGAATGTATGGTATCTTATCCTTAATTTATAAAGGTAAGAAGAAAGGAATAAAAATAATTTGTAGAAAAATAGCTCACACATCACTTCACACCTGCATTCAGCAGGTATACAGTGGAGTATTAAAGCTTCCAAATATGAGATAAGGGGCTAATTCTTGCTGAACAGTTTGCTAGTGTCTTGGAATTAAGCATCCTTAGTCAGCATAATTTGAGGAAGTTTCAGTGCTTCCTGAAGCTGTTCTTTACATCTATGCTTTCTTGCCCATGTGGGAGAGTAACTATATTTTTACTTACACACATTTACATGCATAAAGGGTTTGAACACATTTAGTTGAAAGAGAAACAACTAAATCTCATAAAGGGTATAACTGATTGATTTTCCCTTTCTCCAAGCTTTTTATGGGTAGGTTTCTGTGGCATATGGAGAGTGGTTCTATCAACTGGTCTCTGGTCTTCACTGGGCCATGAATCTGGTAGGGTCTTGATTCTGAGAACTAGTGTGAGAAAGTTTTAACATGGGCATAAGTGTGGGACTGTCACCATCCCCCTTGACCAAATGTAACTACAGGGATGAGGCTAAATTTTGAAGAGCAGCAAAGTTTACCCCATGTATATTCAGCGAATCTCTAGACTCTAGCATCTAAAGGAATGAGATGCAGCTAGGAGAGAACTGACTCGTATAATTTGCCATTGTTCATTATTGGTGTTTTACATTACTGGGAGACAGAATTATACTTGTAAACTAAGGAATATGAGTTCCATGTTAAAGTTTGGTACATTAGGTGGCAACAGGAAGAAAAGGAAGAACTAAAGCAAGAGTCCCTAATAGCTTCTAAGAGTCCATCATGTTTGACGGTACCATCTCCCCCAACCCTCATCTATCATCAGAGGAAATAGGACGGTTGTGAAGTAGCTTCACCTCCCTTCACCATGTTAGACTGTACTTAATGTGTTTTAAAGATTTTCACTGCTTTGCTTTGTTAAAAACAAGGGTTCTTCTCTCACATCATCAGGTGCTTTTGCCTTCGCTCTCATTTTCTTATAGGATGACTCCAAATTGAAAGAAGTTCAGTTAAGAAGTAGGAAAATCTAGTATACCTACAATAGAGGCAATCTTCAAATTTGGTACATTGAGCTAGGGTCTGGGTTATAGAATAGACTTGATGTAAAAACTGTAAATACAATGCAAATTTCAAGGGCTTTACAGTTCAGCACAGGGATTCTCCAATTCGAATGTATTTGAGCTAAGAAACATAGTAAGTATGTAGATTTAGAGCTCTGTCTTCAACACTTAAGACCCAAGCACATGCATTTTTAATACCTATCTATTCTTTTGTTCCACACATACCAAGTGCTTTTAGTTCAGAAACTACACTCAAAAAAGATAAAACTGAACAGGGTAAATGAAAATGTAACCAGAGAATCTTGATAACTAAGATGTCAGGGTCTGGAAGCTCCGTGGAAACTTGCAATGAATCCAGCTTGGCCTTATTCCACCCTATTTCCTTTCTCTGTCTGTCCTTGCACACTAAAGCTTATTCATTTTTCAATGCTGCTTTGGTGTAAGAGCAGATTTTATTTCTTCCTGTATCAACAAGTTTCTAGGAGGAAGACTCAGTGACAGATAATTAAATTTCGCCCCCTCAGTTCCGTGGATGTTCACAGGCTATACCCAAACTGTGTTCTAATCTCAGGTGTTAGTGTCCCCAATATCCTTTCCTCTCCTGCTAACCATGACTTGTGACAAAAATCTAGCAAGTCAAATTAGCAGGCCAGGGTTGCTGGCGTAAGAGGACAAATCATGTTGACTTTTTGATTGCTTGCATTTCCTGTGACATTGTGTTGACATTCAGCTTCACAGAGTCAAAGGTTCCGGTGCTTTGCGCCTAAGTGCCTGTACCAGCCTGTTGGAGAGTCTATGGGGGATTACAGCACAGTGGAAGTGTCTGGACTGTTCAGTGCAGCATCTTTCTTGTTTTCTGACTGAAATTCAAGGAATGCTGACCTATAGCCACACTGATCAATTCTAGACAGTAATAAAACTCTCACATACACTATTAGTAAATGCCAAACAATCTCTATTCCCCAAAGAAAGCCCACTCTGCTCACTGGAGCCAAGAAGTGTCTGTAACTTCATTCTATAGCTTCAAGTCTTTTAGACAAATGTGATAAACGTGTTATTGAAAATGCTTTAATGGCAATATTATTGCATGGTACATATTGAGCCAAATATTTAAACAAAATTTAGTGTTGTAAGCTTATTCATAATTTTGATGTTAGGTACCTTGAAATTATTTGTTACACCAGAATACGTAATTTGTTAAGAGTATTAATGTAATATAAGAGTGCTCCAAAGGAGCTTGAACTAAAAAAAAAAAAATCAATAAACTTCCAGTAAGTTTAGAATCACCACTTAAAATGTTTTCCACATTCACTTTATTCATTAAATAACTTTTTGTAGAACAATCCAAACCAACACATTTGTTTACAGCAAGAGGAAGGTGTTTTAAAATGTCCTATGTTTGGCATTTTATGCATATCTTTTCTTTGCAAGTTGGACCAGCAGGATGGCTCAATATGTGAGTGGTCTTGCCTTTACAGAGTCCAATGACCTAATTTTGAGCTCTTGAACCCACATGGTTGAATGAGAGAACAGAGTCCTAAATATTTTTCTGACCTCCATATGCTTCTTTGGGGTGTCTGTGTGTGCACATTCATGCACAGACATGTCTGCACACACACACATGCACACATACACACACAGACACAAACACAATAAAGTTTTATAATTTCAGTCTGGCCAATGGTGAAGGAAAACAAGAAGTTGTTTAGAATTAATTTGCCAGGTTAACTTGATTACTTTAGGACTATGTTTATGTTAGACAAATAATCAGTACAAACATTCCATCTCAATTTCTCTGAAGCCTGGCCATTCTCATAAGAATATCACTTTTGGCAGCACAAATGTATTTCTCAAGTTAGATCACATTCAAAACTTTTATTCTTCACTTTGCAAAAATAATCAAGAACCAGACCATGAAAGAAACACATTCTATGAAAGAGTTTAGAAGCTCATACATGAAAGTCAAATTCCTGTTGTATCATTTTAAGGAAATTTGAAAACTTGGTCATTTGAACAACTTTTTCCCACAACAGAAAGGAAATAAGACTATTTTATAAGCACCCTAATTGTAAGCTCATCCACAGGGTTACTAAAAACTTCTGTGAATAGTTAAATGGCTTTATACTAAATTTAATATAAGGTCAACTGCCAGCAAGAAGGACAAACAAGGGCAGAAGCAGAGATTTGCTTTTTAGCCTTATTTCTAAAGAAATGATTTAGTGTACTTATTTGGTATTATAAATTTATACTAGGATGAATGAAGTTGACATTCTCAGAGAGGAAACAGAGATTAAAAATTATCTAATAGTTAAATTCTTAATGAGAAAAATGAAGACGTTTCTGAACCCTGATGAAAGAAATTTTGCAGAGAAACACATACTGTCATAAATCATTTTGATTAGAGATTATTTACCTCAAACACCATAGTCAGAGTATTTTGCTATAAATTGACATAAATCATATAGTGATTGTGACTGTTATTATAAATGTGATGTCCTTAACTTTTTATTTCTTGAGCTCATGTTAATGTTTTAGATAATTAATAAAGGCACAAATGAACACTCGAATAGTATTAACTATAAAATGAAGAAACATTCTATAAACACAGGGGGAATAATTTTGATTTTGATTAGTAAGTTTAATTTTACAATAGAAACTAGCAGGGAGTAGGAATTCAAAACAAGGTCTACAGCTTAGAAATGAGACTGACCCTTCCTGCATTCAGAATGAATTTCAATTACGCTGAGAAGCCTTGCTTGTCAATTGCATTTTTCTTGCTTTCCAAATGCAGAATTTATTTGAAATAACCAAATTAGGAATGGATAATGCCTCTTCAAATGAACATGTAATCTTTCTTAGCATAAATAACAGTGGCCTAAGTACATTGTTTAGCTTAAAAGACTTAGGATACAAACAGCTGTTGGATAGTTTGTCAATGGAAGGAAACATCGTTAAAATAGTTTTCAAATACACCATTCAAGTAAGAATGTTCCATGGCTATTATCCTTTGCCAAGCAAACATTTCAGACCAGTAAATATTAAAATAGACAGTTTTTCAATTCTGAAATGTATACATACATATAGTCATACATACATATAATCAGCTTACCTGGGCAAAGCCTTCAGAATTTGCTCAGCTCTGAGAGAAACATTGATAAAATGCAAATACATTTTGAAAGGCAATAAGATGAAGTGGGATTTGAGTGGCTTGTCTTGTTCTATTTTAGTTTTATCTAGGTTTTCTAGGCCCAAATCTGATTAGCATACTTAATCTTATGCAGTGTCAGGAATGGTTTACCATCCCTTAATCAGTCTATTATTAGCTGTCTTAATTGGTCTAATAGCTTATTTTAAACACACCTTTAGTATACAATGATGTATTGTGGGTTTATGGTTTAGAATTTTGATGGGGGGAGTGTATAAGAAACATTAGCCTGGTATACACATGGTGCATAGAAACAAACCTAAACCAAAGTAAAACTGTAAATGATGTAATTCACTGTTCACATGTGTTGGTTAACTAATAAGAGATTGACATATCTTTGTGTTGCTTTTGGGATGGAAGCAGCATATTGAGTTACTGATGATAACGACTTTGATTTGGAAGGCTAGAACTGAAGTTTCATTTCTACACTCCATGATTCAGAATTTTTGAAATTCTGTGAAAGGTGTGGTGTAGTTTAGGACTGTTAAATGAATACAGCATTATTTCTATTTGTAGTCTAACATTAGGAAAGGGAAGGAGGAAGGGATTGGAAGACAAGACAGCTTTCTCAGAGGCAGTGTAGAACTTTTAAGTACTAACACCAGCAAATCTCAAACTGCTTCTCATGCTAAAATCAAATAAACACATAAACAATCAGTAGAGAAGCTCAGCATCCTAGACTGGACATAAAAGGAGGACGAAAGTGGTGACAATAGATGGAATGAGCTGTTTCTTCCTAAATGGTGAACTCAGGTAATGTGGTTAACCACCTCCTGTCAAACACCCATCCTGAATCTTGGGCTGCACACTACAGCGTTTAGTTGAAGGCAAAGCTAAAGCTAACAGTAGTGAGATGTATTACCTCTTTCTCTGTTGGCTGAGAGTAGAATGCAGTTTTTGTATCTAAGCTTCCTGATGTCCTGGGCAGTGCAGTTTTCATTCCCACTCCTGTAATAGCCTCCACAAAACCCCTAGGCTCATGATTCTGTGTTGTCTCTGATGTGCTCATTTGACCTTCTGTGCAGAATGTCTCTACTTAGACTTCATTAAAAACTACCTTGGCCTGTCCTCTGTACTGTGTTTATTCTTTGGAAAGACGCCATGGAGGGGTTTTCTTAACCTTAGATTGCCTTACCTAAGCACCAAGGTGGCACCCCAGTTCTCATATGATGTCAATAATATGATGTCGATAGTACTTACTATGGTTATTTTTATCTTAAAAAAAAATGAGACAGTGAGACAAAGTCTCAGTGTGTAGCCCAGGCTTGTGTCTTAAGCTTAAGGAGTCTCAGCCACTCAATGTAAAACTTGTTTTTATTTCCTTTGATGGGAAGATGAGATGAGAGCCCTACCCAAGCTGTGCAAATATGCAGCTTGGGTTGAGCCCAGAGCATTTCTATCTAAATATTCCTAGGCTATGGCCTGGAAGCTTCTAGCATCCATACAATCTAATCTTCTGAAAGCCTGGACCCAGGCTCTGAAGGCTCCAGTTCCTAGCCTCTGTTGGCTAACCTAGCTAATGCAGACCTAGAATGTTTTCAGCCTCTGAGACTTACTGATGAATAAGCTCACCCTTTCCAGTTCTTTCTGAACTCTGGCTGGCTGGTTCGCCTAGGCTCTTCTGGCTCAGAACGCCTCTTCAAGCCAACTGATTCAAACTGGCTTCTCTCTGCTTCTCTTTGATTTGCTCTGCTTGAAAAAACTGCCTGTAAACCCCACTGACTGTACTGACTGCATGAACTGAACAAAAAGGTATGAATTCAACTGAACTCACCTCCTCCTCATTCTTTCCCTGGACTGCTCATATATAGCTTTTCTTTCATGCTTGTTCTTGTGAGATTAGACATATATGATCTCTGACTCATTTTGTCAAATCTTTCTCTGATTCATCACTTTTTCTAACCCTCAATTAGATGTCATTGTTTGGAACTGAAGGTGTGTACTAAAGGCGTATCTCTGTTTCAACTGGAGAAATTAAAGATGTGTCATTCCAGCCAGATCACATAGACCTAGAAGGTCTTTAGATTTAATCCCTTGCCAGAGCAGCCATATTGCTAGATTAAAATTCCTCTATAAACTGGGCATGGTGGCACATTCCTGTAATTCCAGTACTCGAGTAGGCAGAGGGAAGTGCATCTCTGTGAGTTCAAGGTCAGCCTGGTCTATTAAGTGAGTCCAGTACAGCCAGGGCTACACAAAGAAACCCTCTCTTGAAACAAAACAAAATGAAATAAAATTCCTCTATAACTCAAAGTCTAGGAATACAGAATGTGATTACAGGTACCTATCTCTAATGAATGTTATTAATGCATAAAAATAGCATTTTTTTCTATCATTCTTTTCAAAATCTTAAATTATAACACACGAGTTTTAGAAAGAAGTAAGTGGTGAGTTAAAATTGGGTAGCTAAGTTATACTAAGGTTTTTTTTCCCCCCCAAACAGGCTACTTTTAGAAATCTTTTAAAAATTATTTTATTTTTATTATGAGCATGTGTACGTGGGTGTGGGTTGAATATATGTGTACAAGTGCTAGGATCCCCGGACCTGAAGTTACAGACAGGTATGGTCCTTGACATGGTTTCTGGAAGTGAGATTAGGTCATCCAGAAGATACACTCTTAGTCACTGAGCCTCTCTCCAGACCCTTGATGTTTTAGATAAGACCAAACGATGAGATTAATTCCTTAGAGGATATCTTTGTAAGATAAAGAATGGATTTGGAATAAAATTGTATGTAGTGAGACAAATTTTGGAAGCTGATGTAGAAACCAGATGAATGGTGGAAAAATGATGGTAGTAGTGAAGGAAGAGCAAAAGGAAGGAATGAGGAAAGGTGGGAAAAGGTAGAGGGAAGAGGAGAAGGAGGAGGAAAAGAAAGAATGGAGGACAAGAGACAGAGGAGGAAGAGGAAGAAAGTGTGGCTGTGAAGGAGAGGTAGATATTGATATTCAAGGGCCAAGGAAGTAAAGGTGCAGTGCTCTGAGATATTTAAGTAAGGAGTTAGACACTATGATGGCTAAACTATGTGGGACATGGCTGCTGACAAAGGAATATGGAAACAGAAACCTGCTGAGGAGAAAGGATAACATAAAGACACAGCATTTGGGAGGTGTACTGACACCAAAGAAAGTGTGTCTGATGTTGAAGACAAGTTTTGAAACCAACTAAACAGTAACAAAAAAAAAAAAGAAAGAAAGAAAGAAACCACCACCACAACAAAAAACCCAGCAGAAATATGTAGAGTATTTATAAGTCCCAAACTTTAGAGATGTATTTAGAAAATTGAGATTGAAAGTGTCTTGTTCTCTGCACTACTATGAAAAACTCTGAGATATCTACATATCTACCTTCCTAGATTTGGAGTAGAACACTGGGCCTCAAGCTCTGGTTCATCTCTTTATAAGCATTGTGCCTTTAAGAATGGTATCCTCTGTTTAGACCATTGTAAATTTTTGTTAATAATATCAACAAGCATTCATAAGGTATCTGTGAGACTCAAGTTCTAACACCAAACAAGGAGGAGGGTCACAGGTGGCAGAAGAAGATGCAGGAATCATAAGCAACTGATACACACTTTATGCACTAGGAGTGAAGGCCACTCTGGATGCTAATAGATATACAGGAAGGCACAAGGCAGCAGATATGGGCTGAGCACACGTGGGCAAAGTCCCAAATGCAGATCTGCACACAGGCCACAAGCAGGCAATCCCAGGCAAAGGTAGAGGCCAATGTGTACTGACTTGCTGTTGTCCTCAAGGGCATGTTTACACAAAACTCACGAAGTGACCTTGTGCCAGAAATGTTTATTTAATAATTACGTCAATGTTTACTTCAGGTTCCCTGGATGTCCAGGGAACATGCCCAACATCAGTGATGTTTTCACTGACTCATTCTGGAAATCCATATCAATGTCACAGTTTAAGCTGCAATAGGCCCCTATGGCCATCTGTCTCCTACAGTTAGGTATTTGTTCTTTTTCACGTTGCTGCAACACAATACCTGACAAAAACAATGTTAGGAAGGGTGTCCATCACTGTGGAGGAGGTGAGGCAGTAGAAGCATGAGACCTCTTGTTGCATTCCTAGTCAGATGCAGAGTAATGACCAGTGGTACTCCACTTGCATCCTCCTGCTCAGTGTGGAATTTCAGCCCATAGAATGGTGCTGCCCTTATTTAGGATGGCCTTTGCACTTCTACTGAGGACTTGGTCACAAGTTTGCCTTGGAGGTGATTCTAGATCCTGTCAAGCTGACAGTAACAACCGTAACAGGCTATTTAAGGATAAAACTATTATAATATCCTGTGTGAGTCTTACTAAGTGAATAAGGTTACCAGAGAGTTGTGTCCTTAGTAGCTAGTAATAAACAGGAACTCATTGTTGTCTGATGTGAAATGTTACCCATAGGCTCATGTGTTAAAGTTAACTTTACAAAACTGTTTCTCAGTTTCTCTCTTAACCTGGCTATCACAAATAACTGAAACTCTTATATTTGTTTAATAGTAAGCTACACAGCACAAGAACTGAGCAGTTATTACTCTATTATTAACCCTCTGAGCTAATCTGGTTTCTTCCCAGTGTACATCCAAGAAATACATGCACTTTGTAGCCTTCCTGCTTCAGCTCTTCTTTTTGATGTTTTTTGGATCTCTCCCATGGCTAAATCCCCTACTTTTTCTTCTAACTCCTCCTTCCATGGCTGCCAGGAAATCCAGCCCTGTTCTTTCCTCTGCTCTGTATTGGCTGTACGCTGCTTTGTTGGCATATCAGGGAACAACTGGAGAGAAGTGTTTACAGAACATTGAGGCAGGGGATTCTCAGAACAGGACTGCAACTAGATATGGGTGTTACAGATATCAGCATTTGAATTAAACAGCAACCTTATGACTACACTCATGTGTCTAAATAGTTGTTCTCCATGTGACAGTGTTATTTGGGAAATACATGGCTCATTAGGAGGGAAAGCCTTGCTGGACAGAGTGTGTCACTGCGAGAAGGCCATGAAGTTTTCTGGCTGGACTCTTCTTCCTGCTTCCTGGCTATGGAATGAAGGAGACTACTAGTTTTCCATGTTTGCCTCTGTGCTTCCTGTGCTATGACAGAAAAGTACCTATCAAGTTACAAGACAAAATAGAACTTTCCTCCCTTAACTTGCTTTTAATCTGTTATTTTTCGTAGCAACAAGAAAAGTGACTGATATGAGACTTATAATAGAACATGTAGAAGCAACTTGGAAAAAAAAGGTAAAAATAACTTATAAATCCTAGAAGAATGTGAGGAAAAGGCAAAATTTATTAATATTGTATGATAGATGAAGTGGCTAGGAACTTAAGTGATTACTATGTCAAACCAAGTAATACATACAAAACAAATTAAGGGTCTCATTAGAAGTGGTTATTGGATACTGTTACAGCTATGGTAACTTTGAAGTTTCCAGGTGTATATTTTCTCATCACTGCACAGCACACAGAATTCCTACTGGCCTCACATTTATGGTTCCACTTCCAACAGAGCCCTTACCCACAATGGAGAGGGGATTGCAGTTGTCAGGACCACCCAAGCCCCTGAGGCTTCAATTTTCACATGACTTCGGGGTATCTTTTAAATTGATGTTCTCTCTCTCTTCTCTCTCTCTCTCTCTCTCTCTCTCTCTCTCTCTATATATATATATATATATATATATATATATATATATAACTAAAGCAACCTCTGCAAAACTGGCACCAAACAGAATCAAACCCATTCTATAAACACAAGAAAACCTAACTAAAAACAAACTATCTTCAAGAAAGCTGGTGGGTAAATGAATTTAAAATCACTGCTATCTCCAATGACAGAGATGATGTCAGCTCTTTCCCACCTGAGTAAATAAATATTTATAAGAAACTGTACTAAGTCTGCAGAACATCACACTGTTTCAATAGACTACATTTTCATGCTAGAGTGAAATAGGCAGGTTACAAGAGAAAGAAAGAAAAAAAGAAAGAAAAAGAAAAGAAAAGAAAGAAAGAAAAAAAGAAAGAAAGAAAGAAAGAAAGAAAGAAAGAAAGAAAGAAAGAAAGAGAAAGAAAGCAACAACCAAAACCCCCATCACATTTGATCAGCTGTCCATTCTCTTCTCTAATACAGGTAAGAGCACTACTTTCAGTTTCTCCTTCTGGGTAGAAAAATCATACAATAATTCAAGCCACTTTACAGTCTAGGTGGTTAGAAGAAAGTTAATCTATCAGGACTGAGACAGTACGTTGGACAAGCAGGGAAAGCCAGGACAGTATTTTATTCTTTCAGCTGTTGTTTTCTATCAGACTTCTAATTAGAATAAAAAAATTCATTAGCAGATACATTTTTTAATTTTTTAAACAAAGTTTATGATAAAATTTCATGGCCACCTCCACTATTGTGGGGAGCACTACTATCATGGGAATTATGAAAAAGAGAAATGCCCATTGATTATTGCTTCCAGCTCGCTGAGCAATAAACTGAAATATCATCTGGAAGGAATAGAAAAAGTTCACAGGGATACTTGTACTGATGAATAGTTGCATGTGGATACCCCTCCAGTAAAATAGAATAAGCAACAACATGCTGGTCCAATTCATGTGTCTAGATGCTTATTCTGCAGCTGAAAAGAAATGCTTTCCAAACAAGAATTTAGATTGCTGATTACACATTTTCCCATGCCGTCTTTGACCACTTGTATTTAAATAACAACAAGAATTATTTTAAAATGTGCTATATATGACAAAAAATTTGCACAAAATTTACTCGACATGTCAGAACAGATGAGCAGACGGCCAGGAGGTGTCACGTCTCCCCAAGACATTAATGGTAGTTTGTTAAGGGGTGGGGGTCAGTGGGTAGGGGTTGTTTGTGTGTGTGTGTGTGTGTGTGCGTGTTTGTGTGATTTTCTTGAGTGGTGTAGTCACAGACATGCTGCCTCTCACTCAAGACCATGCAAGCAACTCTAATTTAACTCACAGGTTACATACAAAATAGAACATGAAAAGGAAAAAGAGTTGTTGCAAAGCTGGGAGGGTGAAAGAGGAACAGGCATGGACAACAGCCATAATCCATTATTTAAATATATGTGTAAAACTATAAAAAGAATTTAAAACAAAATCCAAACAAATCGATGCTTTTAAAGAAGATTTTTGATATCTATGCTAGTATTTGGAGAAAGAAAGAACAAAGAAGGGTATAAAAGGGGAAAGTTAGCTTCCTTATGTATACAGATTTTAGTATGTTTATCATATTTTATATGTCTAGTATCCACTTATGAGTGAGTATATACCATGTGTGTGTCTTTCTGCTTCTGGGATACCTCACTCAGGATGATCTTTTCCAGTTCCCACCATTTATCTGCAAATTTCATGATTTCCTTGTTTTTTATGGCTGAGTAATATTCCATTGTCTAGATGTACCACAATTTTTATATCATTCCTCAACTGAGGGGTCAATCCCCATTCAGAAAGCCAAAGAGGATGGTCATTGGAGGAGGGAAAAAACAGGCAACAGGACAGGAGATTACCACAGAGGGCCTCTGAAAGGCTCTATCCTGCAGGGTATCCAGGCAGATGTTGAGACTCATAGACAAACTTTGGGCAGAGTACAGGGAATCTTATGAAAGAAGACCTGGAGAGGACAAGAGCTCCACAAGGACAGAGACAGATCCTAAAAATATGGGCACACAGGTCTTTTCTGAAACTGACACTCCAGACAAGGACCACTCATGGAGATGGCCTGGAACACCTGCACAGAGATAGCCTATGGTAGTTCAGTATCCAAGTGGCCTTGATAGTAATGGGGACAGGGACTGTCTCTGACATGAACTGATTGACCTGCTCTTTGATCACCACCCCCCAAGAGGGGAGCAGCCTTACCAGGCCACAGAAGGAGACAATGCAGCCATTCCTGATGGGACCTGACAGACTAGGATCAGAGGAAAGGGAGGAGGCCCTCCCTTATCAGTGGACTGGAAGAGGGGGGATAGGATTGGGAGGGGAGGAGGGACGGAGGTACAGGGGGGATACAAAGTGAATAAACTGTAATTAATAAAATAAATAAATAAAATGCCCAAAAATGAATAAAAAGGGGGGGGGGGAGGTTGCTTTTGGTATTTATTTTCACAATTCTGAAGAACTGGCCTACTCAACAGCTTTTGGAGAATAAGGGCAGCTGCCACCACTACTACTTGCAACCTCTGCCTCCTCAAAGTAGCCCCAGCTCTCAGTCCTTTGTGGTGTAAGCTTACACTTCTTCCTTCTGTCTCTCTTTCTGTTTTCTCTTTCCCCACATCTGTGTCTTTAAGTCTGACTAACTTTCACAACAGTGTTTTTAGTACTCTCTCTGTATGTATATGTCACTGTGAATTGAATCACGTCTCTGTGAGTTTCCCACCATTGACCTATATCCTCAACAGTTTTCTTATTTCTTATTTTGAGATAATATCTCACTAAGTCAGTCCAGCGTGATTTCAAAGTCACTTTGTAGTTCAGGCAGGTCTTGAATTTGCAATCCTCCAGCCTTAGGCCTGATTATCAGGAATTACAGGCTTGCCTTGCTAGGGCAGACTATATGCTTTCAATTCATCACACTCTATAAACAAGTGAAAAATTCAAAATGTAAATACTGACTATAGTAGACAAGTAATTAAGGTAGACTATGCTGCATATATAGCTGTAAATCTATACACTTTAATTATTGACAATGAGTGCACGCAAGCCCATGTGTTGGTACATTTTACCCCAAACTACAGAACTTAAGACTCAAATAGACATTT